>NC_091249.1:122705000-123005000 GCF_042477335.2 Ovis canadensis
GCTGTATGATCATATAGAAACAACGATTATTAAGGATAGTTTCCCATCCACATTATGTACTCTTTTTACAAATTTACAACAGGTGACTAGACACCGACAGTTTCCATTCTACTTTCCTCATATTTGGGCTGTTACTGATTTACCAGGGGCTTTAACAGAAGGAAATGCTCGAGCCGATGCCCTTTTATTTCCAGCCTTTACAGAGGCATCAATCTTTCATAACCTGACACAGTGTAACTCAAAATGTTTAAAAACCAAGTTTCACATCATTTGGGCTCAAGCTAAACAGATTGCGAGGACTTGTCATACAGGTCAGATGGTTGCCATAACCGCGTCTCCACCAGAAGCTGGGAGAAATTAATCCCCCGGCCTGAAGCCAAATCAGATCTGGCAGATGGACGTAACTCATGTTCCATCCTTTGGAAAGTTTGCTTATGTACAAGTCAAGGTTGATACTAACTCTAAATGTATCTGGGCAACTGCTTGCTCTGGAGAATCTACAAGACATGCTGTTTCACATTTGCTTAGTTGCTTTGGTCCTATGGGCCTCCCACAAAATATAAACACGGACTGTGGCCCGGCTTACACTAGTCCTGCCTTTAGGGATTGTTTAAAAACTTGGTCTATAAAACGTCATATAGGAGTCCCCTAAGAGCCCCAAGGACAAGGACGGGCTATTGGAGGATGAGCTAACAGACGTCTGAAAGAACGCTACAGAACAAAAAGGGGGGGATGGACTATCACTTTCCCCACAGCAAAAATCACATGGAGCATCACTCCCTCTAAACTTTTTGCGTCAACATAATGGTCTTACTACAGCAGGACGACATTTTATACAGAAACAAGAAGAAGTTCACCCCAAACCCGCTGTTGGTGGGGCGACCCCGTGGCACCCTCCTGGCCTGGGGCGTCTGATGGCCTGCGGCAGGGGCTTCGCTTGTGTTCCGCCAGGTGATTCAGAAACAGCCGTTTGGATTCCCGTGTGCCATGTGAAACCGTTTCACGAATGATCTCCCACTGAAGAGGCAATTCGCATGCGACGCAGGGCCCCCAGTAATGAGCTTCAAAGGCCTGCGTCTGAAACAAAGATGATGACTCCCCTCCCGTTGGAACAAGAGGAACAAGATCCCCGCTTGGGGACAAATTGAAAGATTAACCCAGAAGCCAGAGGAGACCTTAGGGAACGAAGGGAAGCTTCACTCCCAGCAGCCTGGCTGCTGCCGCGTCTGCTGTCATCACCACCGCGGTGGGCATGCCCCCAGCAACAGCCAGACCCGGAAGGTATACTAACGCGGCACATTCAGCGAACTCCCCGTTACTAAAACCCGCTGACTGGGGGCATTCTGTGATCCCAGTCTATGTTGATGATTCTTCCTGGACACCAGGACCTGAAGATACATGGCCTCCTCTTTTTAAACAAGAGGAAGGGACTCCCTTCAGTGTTGCTTATGGGTATGGATCCTGGCCAGTTTGTGTAGGACCAGCTACAGGATGTCTTCAATTATCTATGCCAGCCTGGCTGTCCATTAATTCTTTAAATAGTAACTTTACTAAGGTTCATTTACATCTCTCTGGTGTGAGTTTTGCTTATAATGACTCAGAACCCCATAATGACAGCAAATCAGACAGACCTTTCTGCGATCATCGCAAGCAGTGGACTGGAAAACAAGATCGGATTCAGTGGGAAGATTGCCACAGGGCCAAAGAAGTAATTTTGACTAATGGTTCCTATGGAACGGAGGGGACTGGTCCCCTAAGGGGCATGCAGTCTCTAATTGCTCTCATCAGAATCAGCCCTGCAATCCTCACAGAAGGGCGCATCGGCAGGTGCATAAGGTCTTTGCCCATACTAACATTACCACTCATTCAGACTGTCCAATTATACGGCGTGGGAGTGGCACGCCACCCTCTTCCCACTACTGGATCAAGGAAGAGGGCAAGGAGAGATTTGGAAATTGACTCTAAGTCTTAAAAAATTCCAAATTTGGGATAGACATTATCCTGATAAAACTGATTATTCATTGCCATTTAATACCAGTACAAACTGGACATTTTATATTCAGGCTTACATGAGAGATCTTTATGTGCTCTTGAAAGAATCAATTTCTATCAATGAAAGTGTACAAGAAGTTTCTTGGTAGGATTGCAAATTATATACTTGCTTAAATTCTTTACTTTATAATTCTAATCACTCATTTGCTATGTTAAGAAAGATATTGGAGATATGGCTTCCAGTAAATCAAACCAGACCTTGGGAAGGCTGTTCTGAAACACACGCTCTTTTAGAAGTTATCAAGAAACAACTACAACATTCCAAAAGGTTTATTGGACTCCTTAGAGCAGCTGTTGTGGGAATTATTGCTACAGCCTTGACCTCAGCAGTAGCCGGGGCAGCACTGCGTCCAACCATACGAACAGCCGCACTTGAACAGCAGGGCGCCAAGATGCAAGTCCTGCCTGAGAAGCCAGACCCGCACAGACGGAGCAATTAATGAAAGATGGGTTGGTTTAGAAAATGCAGCTCTCCTGCTAGAGGACAAAGTACAAAATTTACAATTACAAATTCACCTTAAGTGTGACTGGAGTTTCTCTTCACTTCGTGTCACATCTCATAAGTATAATCAAAGTGCATATACTTGGGATCAATTATCCAAACATTTGAGAGGATGCGTTCATAATAATCGACCCTTAGATAGTTCCCAATTATAGGCTACTGTTTCTAATATGCAGAAGTCTCACTTACAATAACTCCAAGAAACTGATTTATTTGAAGAAATTGAGGAAAGCTTACATACAGTTAACCCCATGTTGTGGATTAAAACTTTAGGAAGAGGATTGCTTGGTACCATAATATCAGGACGTATATTTTTCACTGTCTAACCCTCAGATACATAAAAAAAAAACTATCTGAGAATTGATGAAGAAGTTGCTCGACAGTGTATCTACTGTGAAAAGAAAAAGGGGGAGATGTAGTGGGGACTCCTGACAATGCACCGCCACAGCCGTGAGAAGCCCCACAGAAATGGCACCTGGGAAGCAGCCACAGCAAGAAATCGTGCTAATGATCATCTTTCATGCTTTTCTTAAGAATAATCTCCCTGTTACAGACCCCAAGGCCAGGCACAGAAGGGAGTGTGGCTGGGGTCAGGAAGCATGGACCTTGCAGCACCGTTGGCCGCCAGGCGTGAGCGCTGCCTGCACGCCCGCTGATTGCTCCCCAGGTCAGCCCAGAAGGGACCGCCTGGACGAACACAAGAGATCGGGACCCATCGCCCCAGACTTCCTGTTCTGTCTTCATTCTCATCGCTCACTCCCGGACCACTAGGGAAACAGGTGTATAGTCAGATTCTTTTAAGGAGTGAAGTGTACAGGCGCAAAAAAAAAAATACAGAAAGAAATAATGGAAATTTCCAAATTTAACAAAAAGCATAAACCTACAGTTTCAAAAAGTTCAATAAGGTACAAAAACCACAAAACTACTCTAAAACTCACCATAATCAAACTGCTTAAAAACAGAAAATTTTAAAAACTGCCAAAGGAGTTGTGAAGGTCTTCAGAACGTCCTTTTGGAACTTCCTCTTTCTTAGCACTTCGGTTTTCTCTCTTCAACTACTTCCCCTGTGCTACTTACACATTCTTTCATTTTAAAACCATGATACCGTCTATTAAGCAGAAATATTTAGCATTGGAGAGCCTTAATTGCTGACCTCTGCCTATTGACTTCTGTTTAAACAGTTTAAGAGTTGGAAGAACATTTGTGCGCATTTTATGCCATTATTAAAGACAAGGATTCCCATAAATGAAGTCAACTGTTATTGACAGCTTTATGACTTTTTCCTCTCGTGATTTTATTAAATCTTTCCTAAATTCTGTTAGCTAGCCGCTATTCCCATCTTACAGATGCAAGAAAAGGCTTAGTAGGTAAAACACCAAATGGAGCAAAACCAGTAAGTGCAGTTTCTAGCAGGTTCCAAAATGTGTGTCTTCCATTACTTGAGACTGCAGCTCGAGATAAATATCTTCTGCCAAATGGAAATTATGCCCCTAACCTAATAGATGTTGCAATTGTCTTCTCAACATGTATTACACCACTTCTCAGTTCAGTTCAGTTCAGTTCAGTTGCTCAGTCGTGTCCGACTCCTCGCAACCCCATGAATCACAGCACGCCAGGCCTCCCTGTTCATCACCACCTCCCGGAGTTCACTCAGACTCACGTCCATCGAGTTGGTGATGCCATCCAGCCATCTCATCCTCGGTCGTCCCCTTCTCCTCCTGCCCCCAATCCCTCCCAGCATCAGAGTCTTTTCCAGTGAGTCAACTCTTCACATGAGGTGGCCAAAGTACTGGAGTTTCAGCTTTAGCATCATTCCTTCTAAAGAAATCCAGGGCTGATCTCCTTCAGAATGGACTGGTTGGATCCCCTTGCAGTCCAAGGGACTCTCAAGAGTCTTCTCCAACACCACAGTTCAAAAGCATCAATTCTTCGGTGCTCAGCCTTCTTCACAGTCCAACTCTCACATTCATACATGACTATTGGAAAAACCATAGCCTTGACTAGGTGGACCTTAGTCGGCAAAGTGATGTCTCTGCTTTTGAATATACTATCTAGGTTGGTCATAACTTTTCTTCCAAGGAGTAAGTGTCTTTTAATTTCATGGCTGCAGTCACCATCTGCAGTCATTTTGGAGCCCCCCAAAATAAAGTCTGACACTGTTTCCACTGTTTTCCCATCTATTTCCCATGAAGTGATGGGACCGGATGCCGTGATCTTCGTTTTCTGAATGTTGAGTTTTAAGCCAACTTTTCAATCTCCTCTTTCACTTTCATCAAGAGGCTTTTTAGCTCCTCTTCACTTTCTGCCATAAGGGTGGTGTCATCTGCATATCTGAGGTGATTGATATTTCTCCCGGCAATCTTGATTCCAGCTTGTGTTTCTTCCAGTCCAGCGTTTCTCATGATGTACTCTGCATATAAGTTAAATAAGCAGGGTGACAATATACAGCCTTGACGTACTCCTTTTCCTATTTGGAACCAGTCTGTTGTTCCATGTCCAGTTCCCATCCAACAGGAAGTTTAGGGATTGATCCCAGCTTTGGAGGTGAATCTCAATTAATCCAAGCCAGTAGGCGGCCCCCAATATCCTTGTTGAGTTTTAAGCCAACTTTTTCAGTCTTCTCTTTCACTTTCATCAAGAGGCTCTTTAATTTTTCTTCACTTTCTACCATAAGGGTGGTGTCACCTGCATATCTAAGGTTATTGATATTTCTCCCAGCAATCTTGATTCTAGTTTGTGCTTCATCCAGCCCAGCATTTTCCATGATATACTCTGCATATAAGTTAAATAAGCAGGGTGACAATATACAGCCTTGACGTACTCCTTTCCTGATTTAGAACCAGTCTGTTGTTCCATGTCCAGTTCTGACTGTTGCTTCTTGACCTGCATATAGATTTTTCAGGAAGCAGGTCAGGTGGTCTGTTATTCCCATCTCTTTAAGAATTGTCCACAGTTTGTTGTGATCCACACAGTCAAAGGCTTTGGCACAGTCAGTAAAGCAGAAGTAGATGTTTTTCTAGAACTCTCTTGCTTTTTTGACAACCCAGATGTTGGCAATTTGATCTCTGTGTACAACTTTGCTGTCAGCATCTTAGTATCTTGGCAATTACAGCTAAGATGCTCCTTTCTAAGCATGTGCTCATGGACGCACGGTTTCTATGACCTTGCTCCCTCCCCTTCCTCTCTCACTCCCTCTAATATGCTTCTGCGCTGGAGCCGGTGGGGTGGGAGGAACTGCAAAGTGTATTTGCATCAAGGGTGAGTTTAGACTGTGTTTGAAGCAGATGTCTTCAGTATGAAAATTGACAGGATAGCTTGAGGTAAATAGATCACATGGATGTGGAGTTTGAGGAAGACCTGGTGCAATCTTACAAATACAGCTCACGTTTTATCCTGGTACAATGTCTAACACATAGTGCATTCTCAGTAAGTGTGCTGAGTAAATGAATGAAAAGGAAATATTAAAAGTTAAATCCATGTTTCTTTTAAGACCATCATGAGTCAGAAATTGGCAGCAGCAACTATCAGATAAGCTATCTGATGTCTGCCGCCTGCTTTCTCTCCTGCATTCCATCTGCATGTATGTAGCAAGAAAACAATTATCACTCCCCAGATTAATCAGTGTTGTTGCAGTCTGCTATTATTCACCATGGGCTTCTCTCTTAACAACACTCCTCTATCCACTCTGCCCCTCAAATGCAAAATAAAAATTAAACTTGCATCAATTCAAGCATCAAACACCCATTGAGCCTTTATTCTATGTCATCTCTGGGTACACAGCTGAAAACACGAATAATTTGAAAATCTTAAAATCATACCAGAGGATATTTATCATTTGTGAACCTTGTCTTGTTCACTTTCTGCAATGCAGCTTCGATACTTCCATAAAGAAAAGATAATATACTTTAAAAAACTTTAATTTTATATGCTAACATTCATACATTTCTCCAGAGTTCATATAGCTCTCACAGTAAAATTTAAAATGAAATAAACCTAGTAAATAAGCTGATAGTATAAGAAGAAGCTGTTCTCTTTTTGAATTTGAATAAATATTTAAAGATAATTAGCATCTTGGTCACCATCAAGGCAAACCTCAAACATGAGTAGAACTGGGCACTGCTGTTGAGAAATCCTGGGTAAAAATGAAAGTTCAAGTAAGTACAACATGTTTGAGAACCAAATAACAGCTATCAATCTGTTAGCATCTGCTGTTTAATTACCCAAATATCCCAAGTGTTTTGTGCCAAGTACTATAAATCAAGACTTTCTTGTTCAAGGATGTTTGAGTCAGATGTTCAAATTAGCTGACAAATTATTCATCTTCATAATAAAACAGTAATATTCTAGAACTGAAAGAAACCTAAGAGCTTACCTACTCAGAGTCATGTTAATTGGTCGTAATTGGTAAGACCTCTTTGCCACTGTTAAGCACAAATACGGTCATGTGCGTTCTTACTTGTTATATTAGTCTCTTGATCCAAATCTTATTACAGCGTCAACACCTTTTTTTCATAAATGAAATGCATATGGAAATAAAACCATAAGAACAGGAGGTTCTGTGTGTGCTGTACTCTGATCTTGGGACCCTGCTTTGGTTCATCTCCACATGCTCAGCGCTTGTTCCCCAAACCTGTGTCTTGTGAGGGCAGCTGACTCCTGCCAGGAGGAGCCTCTGTGGCTCTCCCTGCCATAACCGCCGCCTCCAGCCTTCCCAGGCTCTTCTCGCCTCTCATCGTTTGCCCAACTCCCTTTCCCATCGTGATGAGATCCTCTTTAGAGCTCTTAGTGTCTGCTTTTGACAGTGACCTCAGAGAGGACCTCAGAGAGGACCTCAGGGCTTCCCTCATAGCTCAGCAAGAATCTGCCTGCAATGCGGGAGACCCCACTTTGATCCCCGGGTCGGGAAGATGCGTAGAGAAGAAATAGGCCACCCACTCCAGTATTCTTGGGCTTCCCTGGTGACTCAGATGGTAAAGAATCCAGCTGCAATGCGGGAGACCTGGGTTTGATCCCTGGGTTGGGAAGACCCCCTGGAGAAGGGAAAGGCCACCCACTCCAGTCTTCTGGCCTGGAGAATCCCGTGAAGTGTAGAGTCCATGGCGTGTCAAAGAGTAGGACACGACTGTCACTCCCACTTTCGGAGAGTACCGTTTCAGCCTGAGGGGCCTAATAGCATTTAACTTGGATTTTTTTTCTAAAGAAACTATTTGCACCCACTGCCGCTACCCAAGTGTGATGACAAGTTTGCTCCCCCAGGTCATCAGTTCCGCTCATCAGGAATCCGAGAGGGCTCCCCTTTCTGGAGTCTGAAATACCCCTTTGCAGTTTCCCTCCAGGGCAATCAAACAGAGTGGCCTCCCCACTATGCTGCTCAACCAGTCCATTCAAGGTTATTTTTTATTATAATGATGAAAACCTGTTTCAAGGATATGCGCTGTCCCCTTCAGTAGAAAGCAAAGCCACGAGCACCAGTTAAAGAGGAAACCCAGGCGTAGAGAATTTAAGGGATGTGGGTTAAACGGCAGATAGCCGGCAACGCTCAGTTCAGTCTCCTTCCAGCGGTGCCCTGCCCTGCCCTTCTGTGACTCAGAGGTCCATCTTCTTTTCTTTTCCATTATGCTTTATCACAGCTTATCGAATACAGGTCTTGCATCTACACAGGAGGACTGTAGTGCTTATCCGTCCTGTCCAACTGTGTGCGCCCATGTCTGTGTGTCTGAGGCTCTCCCGTGCAGTCTGGGACAAGACAAAGCAGGGCTCCGCTTGGCCGCCCGTGAAGAGCCACCACCGCAGCAAGACCGCCGGCCCAGGCAGGCCGCGCTGACGCTGGTGCGCCGCCGGCTGAACCGCCCGCTGCCCAGCGTTTCCCTTCGATCTGTGGCCGCCAGGGTGTCTGCAGCGAAGATTACGCCTCTACCTGGCTGTCTGCCCTTCAGAAGTCTAGGTTCTAATATGAGGATACTGACTCAGCACAGGATATTCCCTGCATATGCCCTACATGCATTAGACGGTTTGTGAGAGTCACATGATATGTCGGCCTGCGTTACGGTTAATGGGAGCATCCCCCACGCAAACAGATTATTTGCACCTCTCGCATGCTCTCTTTCCTGGTGACTAGGACTGAAGCATCTGGGACTCCTTCAGATTTTCTTCTATTTCCTATGTCCACACACTAATCCACCTTAGAGAACTAGAGTCGTCAGTTACATAATGTAGACCAAAGGTGAAAGATATTTAAATTACCATGATCCTGCAACATCTAACGCAGAAGCAGATTTTAACAAAAAGCAAGAATGTCTATGTGGTAAAGTAAAAGAGGGAAGCTATGATAATTTTGCATCTTCAATGTACGCGTTTCATAGAACAAAAACAATTCACTTTTGCACAAAAACGCATTTCTGGAGATGGAAAGGGAGAGGTGAGACGGGGACTGATAGGAGAAATTGCTTTTGAAGGAGAAGCGGATAGAATGGAGTTGATGCTGGATGTTTAAATATATTTAACACATTCCTAAGAAGTGTCTGAAGAATATATTGTTGGCATTTCTTCCAGACAAGTGTTTTGAACTAGCCAAGCATTCTATAATACAGAGGTATGTTGTTGGGACATTGTTTTTGGTGATATTCTCTTCTACTATTCCTGAGACACCCTATTTAGGACCAGGAAATTGATTTCCACACAGGATCAAACATGTAAACTCCATACTCAAGTTTATATCTTGTAAATAATAGCCAACTTAGATAACATAAGCCAGCTTAGATAAATAAGTCATAAGAACCAAAGCCATCTCTCAAAATTTAGGATTCAGTTGTTCCCAGCCCCTCCTTGTTTTGGTAAAAATCACCAATGAAATTTCCTTACCAGCCCCACTGCCCTCTACTAGTCAAGGAGTACTGCAGGGCGCCACCCATGATTCCTGCCCATGTGATTAAGTGATCTGTTTGCAAGACTAGCAACACAGATGGTGGAATGATCAAGTTCTTTTCAATGTTCAAGAGATCCAGGCAACTGTCTAATTAGATGTGGAAAGAAGAAAAATAATAGCAATGAATATACCTCAATACTCATTACAGGACAAGATTGAAGTTAAAATAATCCTTCCTCCAAAGGATTTTACTCTCAATTATGAAATCTATGTAAGTTTTTTTATTTGTTTGTTTTTGTTTTTGCTACAATTTCCTGAAAACTTTGGAACTGTATTATGATTTTTCTTATCACTTCCGTTTAATTAATTTTTGTAAATGTTCAAAGGCATTTAGCAAATATGTATTCTGTGTATAATATATGATAACTATCTTAAACTCAATATTTTTGTTAAAATTCTCCAAGTTTTTGCTTCTCTTCTTTAGAATTCAAAATCAACGCTAAAAATTTTCGTGATAATTGCGTTCATCAGTTTCCTCATTAACGTGTATCCCCTTTTTATCTATTTTAATGCTATTTTTATGTTTTATACTGAACACAGAAAAGCTTATGGAGATTAAATCTTCACTCTAAACTGTAGCTTTGGTGAATATTAAATCCCTCTTTTTATTTGGTTTGATAGTTTCTACCTTGAATTGTAATACTTGTGATAGTTAAATATAAATAGGGTTTGGCTTTTGACCCAAATTACGTTTATCATTACTGCCTTTTAACTACACAGTCAAGCATATTCATGACAACTGTCATAAAAGTATGTCTGGTCTGCTAATATCTTCCTATATGCTTATCTGCTCATGCTTCATCCTTTCCTACTCCTAGAGAAGAAATAATGTATCTCATTTTCTTAATCTTTGGCTGAGAAATTCTCCTAAAATGTCTCTGGACTGAGAACCAAGGTATTTTGTAGAAACTACTCATAAAGTCAAAGGGTAGGACAGGTGTGTCATTTCACTCAAAGCAATAAGCGCCAAACTTGACTGGACAGCCATCGTTTGACACATGTCTTTCCTCAGTTCCTTGCAAGGCACAACATGTGTGTACAGTTTTTCAAGTAAATTAAAAAAGAAAAGAGAAGAAAATGCTGTCATCATAAATGCAGCAATGTAAATCTGCACTAATCTAATCAATTGTACAATGTATTGCAAGCTCCAAAAAATTTAAATGCAGAAAAAATAGCAACTTAGAATTGAGAAATTATGGTACTACAAACTTAAATGTAGTTACTTTAAGTGATTATTGTAATTATTAAGACTAAAGCCTATCCCCAATTTTTCTATTATGTTGTTATTCAACTTTTTTTCTAGACTGGCAGAAAGGAAAACACCCAGAAAGTTGTTTAAGTTGCCTTGGTATGAAGAGTTTTTAAAAATGCAAAGTTCTTGTTCCTATAAAGAAACTTTTATTTAAGATACAGAGCTGATCATGCTTATCATTTTTCTTATAGTTATCTCAAGCCTGCAGTTTAAACTGATTATTAGTGCTAGTGAATGAAGACTAACATTGTCAACGAAATTTAGGGTTACAAATAATTTTGTTTTAATAGGTAATGATGCTTTCTTGGGACTATGAGTCAGAACTGAACCCCAAATCTGCAAAATAAAATAATGTCTTGTTCTTTATTGACTTTTTGGTGTGAAAAAGAAGGCCAACTGGAAAGTATTTTTCACTTTTCCACAGGTAGAATTAATATAACAATTTTGTTTTTACTAGAAAGAGGAAAAGGGGAAAGATAAATCATATCAAATTCTCCATTTCTGCAAGTGAAATTAAGTTGGATAAAATATCTTTCTGCTGCTAATGCTGACCAATGAGATTTCAGTTGTCAGCTGTTTGGTAACTAAATCATGTCTGACTCTTTACCAGTCCATGGACTTCAGCTCACCCACCCGCTGCAGCTCACCAGGCCCCTCTGTCCAGGGGATTTCCCAGGCAAGAACACTGGAGTGGGTTGCCATTCCCATCTCCAGGGGGATTCCAACCCAAGGATCAAACCAGCGTCTTTTGCGTCTGCTTCATAGCAGGCAGATTCTTTACCAATGAGCCCTTGGAAAACCCGTGAAATCTCAGAGTCTAGCCTTAAAATGTTGGAGAAGGAAATGGCAACCCACTCCAGTGTTCTTGCCTGGAGAATCCTGTGGACAGAGGAGCCTGGTGGGCTGCTGTCTATGGAGTCGCAGAGTCAGACAAAACTGAAGTGACTTAGCAGCAGCAGCAGCCTTAAAATGCAATTTTTATATTATCAAAAGGAGTTTTGGAAAAACAGCAAGGAGCTCTTTCACTCCTGCACCCATAGAGGAAGATCGATCACTCTTGGTCATAAGCTATTCCAAAGAATGTGATTTGATAAAACATCACATTGCAAATTTTCACAAATACAATCTGGTTTCCCTAGGAAATTTTTGAACTTAAATAATCACAGATTTTATCAATTCCTTTTTTTTGTTTCTTATTATAAATTCTGATTTTGGAACTGTTTTTTGGTCTGAGGGTTCTTGTAAGGTTTTAGATACTGTTGCTAATTCTATGATTATAATTTCTGCAAGTAACCTGTAATTCTGACTGGTGCCATTCTGATGAAAGAGGAGTGGCAGATACCAGGAAGGAAAATCAATTAACACTCATTAAGGTTTTGATAGAACAAGACATGGAAAAATTTAGGGGGATTTTAAATTAATTATTGTTGAAGTATTGTAATTTGGCATTTTAGTTTTAATTTCCTGAGAGGAGAAAGTAGGAAAAAACACAACAGAAAACTTCTTCCGCTAAGATCTCATCCTGTAAAAGACACACAGCTCGACTTCCATGTTTACCTATTATGAATGGCAGCTCTAAGGTGGAAATATTTAGGCTCTTTAGACTCGAATTTGCCAGAATACAGGAAAACAATCTTATTTATGCCTCAAGGCTGCTGCTGTAGCTGGTGGCAGAGACTGCCTCCCTTGACAGATGTTGAAAAATGCCAAATAGTTGTTTTCCCAGCCTCCCCTGACACTAAAACTTGAGTGTAAAATGTAGTTATAGTCAATAGCACCCGAGGCAAGTCTGCTGCGGGGCTTCTGGAAGAGCTTTCCTTCTTTACTCTCTATTCTTAGGGCTTCCCTGGTGCCTCAGACGGTGAAGAATCCCCCCACAATGAGGGAGACCTGGCTTCGACCCCTGGGCTGGGAAGATCCCCTGAAGGGAAGGGCGCCCCACTCCAGTGTTCCGGCCTGGAGAGTTCCATGGACACAGGAGCCTGGCGGGCTGCAGTCCCGGGGTCACAGAGGTGGACACGACTGAGTGGCTGACGCTTCCTGTGTTTGCCACGACTGCGTCCGCTTGTAACCGTGAGGGGACAATGTCACCGACTTACTGACCGTGGCGAAGGAGGAAGCTCGAAAGCATCTTGGTCAGTGATGAAATCGCTGTTAGTGAACCAACTTTGGAGTCATAGGACCTGTACATTTCTTGAAACATGAGATTATAAATAGCTTTATTGTTTAAGCCACATTTAACGGAGTGTTCTAACACTTTCAGGAGAAAACAGAATCCACCTCGGTAAGAGAGTTTCTGTTCGGCCGGCTTAAATAACGAGAAAACATGTTCTACCTCATATAATGGTGTGAGGGAAAAGGTGGTTTCAGGGTTGGGTGGCTTGGTAGTCTAAACATATCTTCAAAGATTCAGATTCTCTTTGTCTTCTGCTCTGCTTTTTCATCATGTCTTTCCCTCAGGATTTTCTCTCCACGGTTGTAAGGCGATTGCGGGAGTTTTAGGTGTTATACGCAGTTGCAATAACGTTAAGCAGGAGAAAGCCATTTTCAATTATGTCTCCTCCCTGCTTTTTTTTTTTTTAAACAGACAGACCTTCCCCTAAAACCTCCCAAAAGACCTCCCTTCAGATTTCATTGGCTAGAATTAGGGCTGAAGCCATTGCCTGCCCTAGTCTCTGGTGAGAAAGATGTGAATCACCACGATCATACCAGACAAATTAGTATTCACCTACAGGAGGGGTTAGCCCCTCCTAAACCATGAGACCCTCTGCTGTACGAACATACGGGAATTCTGTTAATTAAGAATGGAGAGAGAGAGTGTGCACCACAGAAACGTCAGTAAGTGAAGTAGCACTCAGGAATTCAGAGAAGGGAGAGCACCTTGTGGACTGGAAAAGTCAGGGAAGGGTCTGCCGAGGAGATAGAACTTGAACTGGCTTCCCTGGTGGCTCAAAGGTAAAGAATCTGCCTGCCAGTGAAGGAGCCGGGGGTTCGATCCCTGGGTCAGGAAGATCCCCTGGCGGAGGAAACGGCAACCCACTCCAGTGTTCTTGCCTGGAGGATCCATGGACAGAGGAGCCTGGAGGGGGCGATCCATGGGGCGGCGAGTTGCATATGACTTAGCGACTGAACAGCGGCAGCAGCAGGACTTGAACTGGGCCGGGGTGAAAGGAAGAAAGCTTGTTAGCCAGAAGGGAGCTTTGAGGACACAGTGCAGAGAAAAGAGTTTCAAATGGCATAACAATTATAGGAAGGTATTTGATTGTTGAAGTTGCTGTGCAATAAACCGCTGAAAACGGAAGTCACCTAAAATAAACACTGCACTGTGCTATGAGTTCTCTTGGTCTAGAATACAGGAAGGGCCCGGCTGGGATAGAGTGTCAGTGGTCAGAACTGAAGTCTGGAGTGCCTCAGTCGCTGTGGGCCGAATATTCTAGAGGCATTTTCACTCTCATGCCAGCTATCAATTGAGGCCACAGCTGAGTGACAGGTTGGAATACTCCATGTGGTCTCCCCACATGAACTATTCTGACTTTCTCTCTGAATGGAGGCTGACTCCAAAGTTAGCTTTCCCAGAAAGCAAGGTGGCAATGCCAGTAATTTTCATGATCCTGTCTTGAGAATCACATAGCACTGTGCTCACCCTGCTCCCCTTTCTGAAGCAGTCAAAGGTCCTGCCAGGTTCAAGAGGAGGAGAGAGTGATCTCAAGACTCAGCGGTAGCAAGGTCAAGGTCACCTGATGCCCAGAACATGTGGGATGGGCAATATTGTCATGACTAGTTTTTGAAAACAGTCTACTACAGAAGGAAAATTTGTCTAAAGTTACAAAGCTGAGAACAGTAAATGATAAAAAACTCTCCTCTCCTCATGCACCTTCTTAAGACAACTTGCAAGACATTCTTTTAGGACTTGCTTAAGATATTGCCAGCCAGACTGAATGACTATAACTGGATCACAACCAAAGTAAAAGAAAGCCAGATAGTAATTAGAAGATTCTTTAAACAGAATTTGTGGATGTAGAAAGAGCTATGATTTTCCCACCAAACTCACCAAGAAGGCAGGTAGTGAGTTCCCCAACACTTCCAATTCCCAAGCTAAGTTTGTGGCTCCCCCCATAAAAACCAGTTATGGAGACTAAAGTACGAGCACGGCTGGCCAGTCACTGTCAGTTTGCTGAACTGTGTGGTCTTGTAGACTCAACTCCATGCTCGCCTGCATGAAATGCAAGCCAATTCTCGGAAGATCCTCCTAAGAGTCTTAGCAGATGAGGCAGAGTATATTGAAAATAATGCCCATGTCTCCCCAGGAGAAATCTAAGGTAGGGAGATCAGAATAACCTGTAATTACCAGGATCTTGGGAGGGATCGAGGGTTGTCCAAGCTGCATGAGACAGAGGCCACTGGACAGTTTAAGAAGTACGACCAGAGTGCAGTCTGAATAGCACGCTTTCTCCATGTCTGCTTCCTTCGCTGACCCGAAAGGAGCAGACGCGAGATGGCAGGGGCAAGGAGGGCAAAAATACACAAATGAAAATTAAAAATAGGAACTGGTCTGGCTACTGTCCTAGTTGAAGCATGATTCTCTAACTTTCCCTTTAGCTCTAGAAGCTCCCATTCTTTCCCTCCCAAAACCAGGCAGATCATTTTGTCTTCCCGTTTGCTTCTTTCTTTGTGCATCCAACACAGATGTGTCTAATGAACACAGAAATAAAGTGTATCGGGGGAACGAAGGAGGAGGGGGAGGGGCAAAACAAGAGCTTTTTTAAGAAAGTCAGTTTCTTATTTTTGAAATCTTCTGATAAAAGCTTTAATTTGAAAGATAATCTCTCCTAGAGTGTTCTGCCTTTTTTTTTTTTTTTAAACCTTAGCTTCTCCGTCCAAGCTTTTTGGAATAGAGCTGACCTCTCTTTTATTATCATTATAATTTCCCTTCAAAAAGGAATTTTTAAGAATCTCTCATTTTCAGTCCCTTTGAGCATAGGGAGTGGAATGGTTATCATGTTCTCCTCTCATCTGAATCAGATTTTTCAGGTAGTTTGAGGACTTACCACAGGATAACTTTTGCTCTCTTTCTTAAGGACCAGATATCATGTAACTTCACAACCAACATTTTCTTGAGGTTAAGAAGATGACTTACTTGAGAATATAACCTGCTTACTGGGCTTCCCTGGTGGCTCAGACAGTAAAGACTCTACCTTAAATGCAGGAGACCCTGGGTCAGGAAGGTCCCCTGGAGAAGAGAATGCAACCCACTCCAGTATTCTTGCCTGGAGGATTTCATGGACAGAGGAGCCCGGCGGGCTACAGTCCGTGGGGTCGCAAAGAGTTGAACTCCCTTGAATGATTAAGACACACTAGTATATCTACTCACAGTCATACACTCACTTATTACTCTCCTCGGGTAATTTCTTGATATGTAATGGGCAAGTTCCTAGGAAAACTGGAGAGTAATAGTCACCCAGAGAAACAGTAGCTTAACTAGAATTACAGCCCAGGGATCCAATTTGTAACAGTAAAACATTAGTTGTTGTATAATTGTTGTTGTTTAGCCACTAAGTCACGTCTGAATCTTTTGCGACCTCATGGACTGTAGCCCACTAGGCAACTCTGTCCGTGGAATTTCCCAGGCAGGAGTACTGGAGTGGGTTGTCATTTCCTTCTCCAGGGGATCTCCCTGACCCAAAGATCAAACTCGCATCTCCTGCTTGGCAGGTGGATTCCTTACCACTGAGCCACCTGGAAAGCCTGTTGTATAATAAGACCTGATTAAATAAATTATGGTATATGAATAAATTAAAAAACAGAAGATGCTTATCACAAAAATTAGGAACAATTATTTATGAATAAGAAGCACTGGGTATGTAATATTGGAAAGTTACTTGGGAAACCTCTAAGTTAGTATCACCGTTTGATTTCTTTTTGGATTAATTAACTTGGCTTTTTGGATTAATTAATTAATCAGGTCTTAGTTGTGGCACTCGAGGCCTTTGCTGAGCCAGGCAGGGCCTTTCATTGCAGCACAAAGACAACTGAGTCGTTGCAGCACAGGCTCTCCAGTCGCGGTGCCCAGGTTTAGCAGTTGCAGCGCTTGGGCCCACTTGCTCCACGGAATGTGGGATCTTAGTTCCCCCGCTGGGGATCAAATACACGTCCCTGGCATTGCAGTGTGGATTCTTAACCACTAGACCACCAGGGAAGTCCAATGTTTAATTTCTTTATGTGAATGGTGATTACATGGAGGTTTTATTAACATTATTTGAAATCCATATATGTTATATGAAGTATTAAATAATATTGTCATATTTAGTTATGAGTGTTAGGTTATCGGAAGACTTAGTGAGGTGTGTAACTACATCAGGGACCTGGGACAGTAGCTCCTGCGCTAAACATTCCATAACCAAATAAGGAGGTCAGTAGCTCCTGCGCTAAACATTCCATACCAAATAAGAAAAATCTATAGGGAAGCAGCATCAGGGGAATGTATGAGCTCAGCTTCGCATGTAACCAATCAGGTAGTGCCAACTATGCCTGTTGCTGGACTAAGGGACAAACTGTATATAAACCGCCATACCTCTTTGTTCGGGGTCCAGCCGCATTCTGCTGTGTCAGAGAGGCTAGGACCCTGGCGCGCCAGAAATAAACTCCCTTTATGCCTTTTGCATTACTTTGGTGGACTTGTTCATTCGGTCGGGTAGGGGACACGGACACGGAGCATAACATTTGGGGGCTCGTCCGGGATCTCCGCCCCACCGGAGGAATAATTCCCCTGGTAAGAGGGAGAAGCCCCGCTGAGAGGCAAAGAGCACTGAACTCCGAAGCACCGGTGCTAATAGTACAGGCCTAGATTAAGTCCGGGGCCCAGTATCGTACTGGGGAGGCATCTAGGTGTGAGAGACAAGGCAAGCCCAGCGTAAGGCCGAGTCCCCGGTAGCGTACCGGGAAGGCGGCTGGCACTGAGGACGTCCTGACGGTAAGACATTTGCAAATAGAAAAGGGGTCTCTAGTGCTAAAAGAGACTGAATTGGAATCTGTTTGTTGTGTCATTTTTGTGACTCTGTGTGCCGGCACTGTCTGTGTGAGTGTCTTGTTGTCATTGTCTGTGTTCTCTGTACCCATGGGGCAATCTACTTCTACTCCGCTGTCCCTGATGACTGACCATTTTTCTGATTTTAAGTCTAGAGCTCGGAATCTTTCGTTACTAGTAAAGAAGAGCAAACTGGTGACGTTCTGTTCCGCCGAATGGCCCACCTTTGATGTCGGATGGCCACAAGAGGGAACCTTCAATCCCCAGATCATCCAGGCAGTTAAAGAGAGGGTGCTTACTCCTGGTCCTGCTGGACACCCAGACCAGACTCCCTACATTCTGGTCTGGCAGGATCTAGTGAAGAACCCACCGGAATGGCTTAAACCCTTCGTTCTTGCTTCTCCTAAACCTCCCCGTCCCTCTTCCCCGGCTCCAACCTTACTAAACCCACAGGTGCTAGTCATGAAAGCGTCTGAGAAAACGAAAGAAAACCAGGACGAAAAACGACCCAAGCCGGTGTTCCAGGAATCTTCCTCTCTGTACCCTAATTTGATTGACTTGGAAACCGAACTGTCCCCACCCCCGTATGCGGATCCAAATCCACCTTTGCTTCCACAGGTTCCTCAAGTCTCGTCGGGAGAAGCCCAGAGGAGGGCCGAGCCCTCAGCTCCCCCTAGGGGAGGAGGCCCCGCCCAGGGAACTCGGGGAAGGGCAAGGGAGATGGCTAGCGCAGCAGAGGAGGAAGGCCCGGAATTGCCCTCCTCCACTGTTCACGCGTTTCCGGTCCGGGCGGGGCCAGCCAGAGAGGGTGGGGAACGCACATATCAGTACTGGCCTTTTGCTACTAGTGATTTGTACAATTGGAAAACCCAAACCCCCTCTTTCTCTGAGAAACCTCAGGGTCTTATTGATCTTTTAGAATCTATCTTCTTTACTCACAACCCCACTTGGGATGATTGCCAACAACTGCTACAAGTACTTTTCACTACAGAAGAGCGTGAACGGATCCTGTCAGAAGCCCGGAAAAATGTGCCGGGGGTAGATGGGAGGCCCACAGTACAGCCTCACCTCATTGAAGAGGGGTTCCCCTTGGTGCGACCCAACTGGGACTTCGAACGCGTTGAAGGTAGGGAGCGTCTCCGAGTGTACAGTCAGACCCTCATGGCTGGCCTTAGAGCGGCCGCCAGAAAGCCAACTAATTTGGCCAAGGTAAATTCGGTGAGGCAAGAGCCAAATGAGAGCCCGGCAGCCTTCCTTGAAAGGATAATGGAAGCTTTTAGACAGTATACCCCCATGGACCCCCAGGCAGATGAGTCTAGGGCAGCAGTCATGCTAGCATTTGTAAATCAGGCAGCCCCCGATATTAGGAGAAAGTTACAAAAGATAGAGAGGCTCGGTGAACAGTCCCTACAAGATTTAGTGAGGGCAGCAGAGAGGGTTTTCAATCATAGAGAGACCCCGGAAGAAAGAGAGGACCGCATTAGAAGGGAAGACAGAGAATTTAGGGCTGAAGAAAACCGTAAAAATCAAAAGGAGCTGGCTCAGATATTTTTCACTGGGATTGAAAACAAAAATAGATCCCAAAAAGGGAAAAAGCCAGATTCAAAAACTGAGGAGAAACCTGCAAGGCGCAAGCTTGAAAAGAACCAATGTGCATTTTGTAAAGAGTTTGGACATTGGAAAGATAAATGCCCCAAGAAAAACCTAAAAGAGGGGCCAAAAAATTCCAAGAACGAGACCCCCCCTCCTGACAGTCATATCCTCTACGCAGGAGAGGATAGTGACTAGGGGGGTCAAGGCTCGACGCCCCTCCCCAAGTCCTGGATAACTATAAATGTGGAGGGGAAACCGGTTGGCTTTATGGTAGACACGGGAGCTCAATACTCAGTCTTAAACCAAAGAGATGGGCCTATGTCTAAGAAAAGTAGCTGGGTACAGGGAGCAACCGGGACTAAGCGATATGGATGGACTACAAAACGGCATGTGAATTTGGGGACCCACCAAGTAACTCATTCCTTTCTGGTGATACCCGAATGCCCAGTGCCCTTGCTGGGAAGAGATTTACTGTCTAAAGTGAATGCCCAAATTCATTTTGGCCATGGACAAGTGTCAGTTTTAGATGGAACCGGGCACCCTCTACAGGTTCTGTCTCTGGCATTGAAGGATGAATACAGACTGTACTTGCCAGAGGCCCCAGCGACAGTAAGTCCTGAAGTACAGCCATGGGTTCAAAGATACCCTCAGGCCTGGGCTGAAACAGCAGGAATGGGATTGGCCAGACAGAGACCCCCCTATTGTTGTGGAGTTAAAAGCGGGTGCCACACCAGTGAGGGTACGGCAATATCCCATGAGTCAAGAAGCCCGGCGAGGAATCACTCCTCACATACAACGCCTCACAGACGCTGGGGTCTTAAAGAGATGCCGGTCCCCATGGAACACCCCCCTGCTTCCCATAAAGAAGCCTGGGGGAACTGATTTTAGACCAGTTCAAGACCTGCGAGAGGTCAACAAGCGGGTGAGTGACATCCATCCTACGGTTCCTAACCCTTATACATTGCTAAGCAGTTTGCCACCAAGCTACGTATGGTATACTGTTTTAGATTTAAAAGATGCCTTTTTCAGTCTGCCTCTCGCCCTGGCGTGCCAAGAAATCTTCGCCTTCGAATGGCTAGAAGACGGTGGACAGACTCCTGTGCAGCTGACGTGGACTCGCCTACCACAGGGGTTTAAGAACTCACCCACGTTGTTTAACGAGGCCTTAGATGAAGACCTCCGTGAGTACCGTGTTGAACACCCTACCATTGTTTTATTACAATATGTTGATGACCTTATGCTGGCGGCGACTACAGAAAAAGAGTGCCAGGAGGCAACAGGTGACCTTCTCCAAACCCTTGGGACTTTAGGTTACAGGGCTAGCGCCAAAAAGGCCCAGATCGTCAAGCAAGAGGTTACATACCTTGGTTACAAGATAAAACAGGGCCAGAGGTGGCTAACACAGGCTATGAAAGACACCATCCTTCAGATCCCTGAACCTACCACTCCTAGGCAAGTG
The DNA here is from genome assembly GCF_042477335.2 of Ovis canadensis. Lineage (NCBI taxonomy): Eukaryota > Metazoa > Chordata > Mammalia > Artiodactyla > Bovidae > Ovis > Ovis canadensis. The sequence goes on from NC_091249.1 coordinate 122,725,808, forward strand.
AGAGAGTTTCTGGGAACTGTAGGATATTGCCGATTGTGGATCTTGGGGTTTGCAGAAAAAGCCAGGCCCTTATATGAAGGGACCAAAGAAAACAAAAACTGGAAATGGACTGAATCAATGAAAACGGCTTTTCAGGAGCTCAGGCGTGCCTTGCTGGAAGCTCCTGCCCTGGCCCTTCCTGACCCATCTAAGCCGTTCCAATTATTTGTGGATGAAAAGCGAGGGATAGGAAAAGGGGTACTAACACAGAAATGGGGACCTTGGAAGCGTCCCATAGCCTACCTTTCAAAGAAATTAGACCCAGTGGCACCCGGGTGGCCACCTTGCCTCCGAATTATTGCAGCCACCGCGCTTCTAGTTCATGATGCTGATAAGCTGACTTATGGCCAGAAACTCTTGGTTTACACTCCTCATGCTATAGAGAGAGTCCTGAAACAACCTCCGGGCAAATGGATTTCCAATGCCCGCTTAACACACTACCAGGCCTTGCTGCTCGACACCTCCCGGATTCATTTTCAAACACCCTGCACTCTAAACCCAGCTACTCTTTTGCCCAATCCGGAAATAGATAGCCCCCTCCACGATTGTGACGAGATACTAGCCGGAGTAACAGCAGTACGAAAGGACTTAACAGACACGCCACTAGATAACAGTGACCTAATATGGTTCACAGATGGAAGCAGTTATGTTAGAGATGGACAGAGACGGGCGGGAGCCGCAATAGTAGATGACTCTGGACAGACGATATGGGCAGAGACTCTTTCCCCAGACACCTCAGCCCAAAGAGCAGAGTTAATTGCCCTGATTCAGGCATTAGAGAGAGCTAAAGGTAAAAGAATAACTATTTTCACTGACAGTCGCTATGCTTTTGGCACGGTGCACATTCAGGGCCCGATTTATCGGGAACGCGGGTTTTTAACAGCTGAAGGAAAAGAGATCAAAAACTTACCAGAAATCCGTCGACTTCTGGAAGCTGTGCAGTTGCCTCGAGCTGTATCAATAGTACATGTACCTGGACATCAAAAGGGGGACAGCCTCACAGCCCGAGGAAATCGTGCCGCTGATTTGGCGGCTCGGAAGGCGGCTGACAAAGAGTACACCGCTCCAGTGCTGGCAATCGGACTTCCGCCCCCAGGTATGGGAACTTTGCCCCCAACCCCTGAGTATTCGTCCACAGACCTGGCCTGGATCCAGGAATATCCCAACCTCCAACAAGGAAAGGATAAATGGTACCGGGACTCCGATGGCTACTTGATACTTCCTGCTCAGTTGGGACGACAACTGTGTGAACATCTGCACTCATCTACTCATCTGGGAGAGAAAAAGACTCTGCTGCTTTTTCAAACCGCGCGCCTACGATTTCCCCGGCACCAAACAACCGTAAAAAACATAGTACAAGCTTGTAAGGCATGCCAACAGATGAAGCCAGGAAAGAGGCAACACGCAGGACTGAGGTATCGAGGGGAAGGCCCAGGACAGCACTGGGAGATAGATTTTACTGAGGTAAGGCCAGGCAAGTATGGTTACCGCTACTTGCTAGTGTTGGTAGATACCTTCTCAGGGTGGGTAGAGGCTTTTCCTACTAAGGGAGAAACTGCAATGGTAGTGGCTAAAAAGGTTTTAGAAGAGATAGCACCCAGGTTTGGCCTGCCGGTGGCCGTTGGCTCTGATAATGGCCCTGCTTTTGTGAGCCAAATAATACAGAACCTTGCCGGGCTCTAGGAACTAAGTGGAAATTACATTGTGAATACAGCCCACAGAGCTCGGGGCAAGTTGAAAGAATGAATCGGACCCTAAAAGAAACTTTAACTAAATTGGTTATGGAGACTGGCGGGGACTGGGTGACTCTCCTTCCCTTCGCCCTTTTTCTCGAGCGTAATACTCCTTATCAGCTCAATTTGACCCCATTTGAAATTCTGTATGGGCGCCACCCTCCCGTATGTCCAAAATTTGAAGGGAAAAAGTTTCCACTTCCCACCTTGGGACAATTCCAGGAGGCTTTGATGGCTTTGGGCAAAGTACATTCTCGCGTCTGGAAACTACTCCGAGAGGTACATGAGGGTCAAGGTGAGGGAATTAGCCCCTGACATAACATTGGCCCCGGGGACTGGGTGTGGGTCAAAAGGCACCACGCCAGGGCACTAGAACCCAGATGGAAAGGTCCTTATGTTGTTCTTCTTACCACCCCAACTGCCTTGAAGGTCGACGGTATCGGGCCCTGGGTGCATTGCAATCACGTACGCCCAGCTACTTCAGCCGAACAAGAAGACGCGAGAAGACAATGGGAAGCGTCTCTACACCCGTCCAACCCTTTAAAATTGAAGATCCAGCGCCGGCCGCAGGACCGACGAGACTCATCTGGACCGTCATCTGGATGACTGTGTTGCTTTGTCCTGTGACTGCCAGTGTGAACCCCCACCAACCTGTTAAGGTCACCTGGACGCTCTGGAACGGACTGACTCGAGAGGTACTCAATTTGACCACCGGAATTCACCCCCCTAATACGTGGTGGCCGGATCTGTATTTCAACCTCAAAGACCTTATAAAGACTACTTGGACAGCGGCCCAGACCAGAAACTTTGGATTCTGGGCATGTCCCGGACACCTGAAGAGACATAATTGGGAGACTTGTGGGGGGCTGCAACATTATTTCTGTTGGTCCTGGAGCTGTGTGACCTCCAATGATGGGAGATGGAAATGGGAGGTCGGGAACCGGGACTTAGTCAATTTCTCGTTTGTCCAGCCCTATCGCGGGCCCTGGAACCAAGATTACCAAAACCTGTTCGGAGATTATGTCGGGCGGCAATGGGAACAGCACTGGAGCCCAATTGCTCAGGTGAAAGTAATGTTCAACCAGGAAGCGGCTAAACTGGAGAGGTCTTGGGTCTCCGGGCTATCATGGGGCCTCCAACTCTACGCTGAGTGGTTTGAAGCAAAGCCTGGGGGAATTCTGGTTATTAGTCAGACAATAGAACCGATATTAGTACACAGTATCGGACCTAATAAGGTAGAGAAATTAGGTGCTGTGACCCTATCAACCACACCCCACCCAACTTCGTTGACTTTAACTAAACCTAACAAGGATGAAGCTCTTGCTGAGACAGACCCGTTGTGGAAATTAGTCAAGGCTGCATACACCACCTTAAACCAGACTCATCCTGAGGCAACTAGATCCTGTTGGTTATGTTACAACATAGCTCCCCCATACTATGAAGCCATAGGCCTCAATGCTTCTTACAGCTTGGTCAATGCCTCAGATCCCTCCCAGTGTCAATGGGGAGACCGCAAGGTAGGACTCACGATGAGGCAGGTATGGGGAAAGGGGCTATGTATAGGCACAGTGCCGTCAGATAAAACCTCCCTATGTGTCAATGTCACAAGATCTGTAAACGGGCCTCTGGCTAGCTGGATGATTCCCCAGATGGGAGGATGGTGGGTATGTTCCAGAACCGGGTTGACCCCTTGTGTACATGAGTCAATTTTTGATCCCAAAGAAGAATTTTGTGTCATGGTAGCAGTAGTACCTAAAATAATATACAGGTCGGAAGAAACTGTGTACGACTATTGGGCCCATAGGTCAACCCTCAATCAGCAAGAAAGAGCATATAGAATTAAAAGAGAACCCCTTACTGCAATTACTATAGCCACTATGTTTGGCTTAGGGATAGCCGGAGCTGGAACTGGAATTACAGCTTTGTCTATGCAAAGTCAAGGATTTAACTCTTTAAGGGCAGCGATAGATGAAGATATCACCCGACTAGAACAGTCTGTAAGTCATTTAGAATCTTCTTTAACTTCCTTGTCTGAAGTAGTTTTGCAAAATAGAAGAGGGCTAGATTTGCTATTTCTACAACAGGGGGGACTTTGTGCTGCCCTGGGAGAGGAATGTTGTTTTTACGCAGACCACACGGGTATAGTTAGAGAATCTATGGCCAAAGTGAGAGAGGGGCTAGCCCAGCGTAAACGAGAGCGGGAGGCCCAACAAGGATGGTTTGAGTCTTGGTTTCAACAATCCCCTTGGCTGACTACTTTAATCTCAACCTTACTAGGACCCTTGATAATCCTTCTAATAATGCTCACGTTCGGTCCCTGCATCATCAACAGACTTGTAGCCTTTGTAAAAGAACGTATTAACACAGTGCAGTTGTTTGTGCTACGGCAACAATATCAAACTATATCACCGGGAACAGAGGAAGATTCCTCTGTATGATCAAAGAACAGGGGGGAATGTTAGGTTATCGGAAGACTTAGTGAGGTGTGTAACTACATCAGGGACCTGGGACAGTAGCTCCTGCGCTAAACATTCCATAACCAAATAAGGAGGTCAGTAGCTCCTGCGCTAAACATTCCATACCAAATAAGAAAAATCTATAGGGAAGCAGCATCAGGGGAATGTATGAGCTCAGCTTCGCATGTAACCAATCAGGTAGTGCCAACTATGCCTGTTGCTGGACTAAGGGACAAACTGTATATAAACCGCCATACCTCTTTGTTCGGGGTCCAGCCGCATTCTGCTGTGTCAGAGAGGCTAGGACCCTGGCGCGCCAGAAATAAACTCCCTTTATGCCTTTTGCATTACTTTGGTGGACTTGTTCATTCGGTCGGGTAGGGGACACGGACACGGAGCATAACAATGAGTTTAATATATTGTTGTGTCCTATATATTTATAATGTATGTAGGACACAGAAAATATATTCTGTGATTCTGATGACCATTGGTTCAGGGATTACCATTTCTATGAGAATTTACCTGGCAAACTCTATTTAAAATTATAACTAACACTCTTTATTCCTCTCTGTACTTCCCCCCACAACATTTATCAACACACTTAAAAGTTACTATTTCTTTCTTTTCTTATTGCCTCTCTTTTATAGAAGATAGACTTCATGAAAACAAGCTTCTGCATGTTTCGATTACATGTCTGTCTGAAACAGGTTTTGCATATCTGTTTGATCACAGTGATATCAGAAGCATCTAGAAGCGCCTGGCACTTATTGCCTGTTAAATTAGTACTTCCTGAATAGAATGTGAAAGGCATTTTTGGCACGAGATCACCAAATAGAAGCATCTGTCAAGTCTTTCCTTTGGAACTGTCCAGTTTCCCTGAGTTTCCCTGCAGTCTTCTGTGCGGGGACATGCATGGGTCTGAAAGTTGACTTTCGGGGAGCTGGGTATGGAAGACGTTGGGAGGCCCGTGGCCAGCCTGTGGTGGTCAGCTTCACCTGCCAGTCTCAGCTGCAGTGTGCCTCTGTGCCTGCTGTCCAAATCAGGGTTACTAAGGGTTCATTTCTCTAGAAGATAAACGCTAGTCTCTAGAAGAGCAGAATAACAGCCTCATTATTCTTGAAGGGCTGCGGGTAACTCTTAAGTGAGACTCAGCTATTCCTCTCCCTGGGGCTTCCTTGGAGACTTCAGGGTGAAGGTAACCAGTTTCAAGATCACATATGACTAAAGTTTCCATCATGCAAGATCATGCAATTTCAGTAAAGCCCTTTCTTAACTGGTGCCAGAGAGTTTGAAGGCTTGATAACAAGAATTAGAAGCACACACTCCATGATCTCATCCATTTGTAATATCCAACAGCATCACTTTTTTCTTAGTACTTTCTACCGATCATTTCCTCAATGATCAATAGATTTCCAAGGGGACAGTGGACTGGTATCAGAATCACCTGGGAAGCCACAGATTCCTGTAGCTACAGATTCCTGTAGTCTAGCCCACTCCTTCTAATCTGAATATTGGGTGGTAGGGCCTCAGTGATACTTTAATATACTGCCCACCACCAGCAACAATGATTTAGTCAGACATTCAGCCGCATACTGTTATTTAGAAATCTAAACTGACCTGTAAATACAGTTTTATATGGGCCTACTGAGATTTATAGCAGGATACAATTTTAAAATCATGGAAGAGAGTCATAAGAATGCAAAATTCCTAGCTTTGGAGAGGTCTTTGATTGGCAGGGTATTGCTTCTGGTGAGATCATTTTTGTACCCATGGATGCTGATTCTGTAACAATAAGGTAAGCATAGGAAATTATGCCCTGACAATTCTCCTGAACAATTCTCTTGGTTGGTGAACACCTCATTTTGTGTTTATTCAGCTCAGTTCAGTTCAGTTCAGTTCAGTTACTCAGTCATGTCCAACTCTTTGTGACCCCATGGACTACAGCATGCCAGGCCTCCCTGTCCATCACCAACTCCCTGAGTTCACTCAAACTCATGTCCATTGAGTCAGTGATGCCATCCAACCATCGCATCCTCTGTCATCCCCTTCTCCTCCCGCCTTCAATCTTTCCCAGCATCAGGGTCTTTTTAAATGAGCCAGCTCTTCGCATCAGGTGGCCAAAGTATTGGAGTTTCAGCTTCAACATCAGTCCTTCCAATGAACACCCAGGGTTGATCTCCTTCAGAATGGACTGGTTGGATCTCCTTGCAGTTCAAGGGACTCTCAAGAGTCTTCTCCAACACCACAGTTCAAAAGCATCAATTCTTCTGCGCTCAGCTTTCTTTATAGTCCAACTCTCACATCCATACATGACTCCTGGAAAAACCATAGCCTTGACTAGATGGACCTTTGTTGGCAAAGTAATGTCTCTGCTTTTTAACTGGTCAGAAATTTTTAGGTTGGTCATAACTTTTCAGGTTGGTCATAACTTTTCTTCCAAGGAGTAACGTCTTTTAATTTCATGGCTGCAATCCCATCTGCAGCAATTTTGGAGCCCCCACAAATAAAGTCTGACCCTGTTTCCCCATCTATTTGCCATGAAGTGATGGGACCAGATGCCATGATCTTAGTTTTCTGAATGTTGAGCTTTAAGCCAACTTTTTCACTCTCCACTTTCACTTTCATCACGAGGCTTTTCAGTTTTTCTTCACTTTCTGCCATAAGGGTGGTGTCATCTGAATATCTGAGGTTATTGATATGTGTTTATTATGTACCTAAAATTACCTCAAATTATAGTAGATAGCAAAACATGCTCACAGTGCCCTCTGGATAAGATAATTATATTATGAAGAACTAGTGCAAGCTAAGAACCTCTACGGTGATTGATGGTTAATTCCTCCTATTCATTCTTTCAGGGTTTTTTTTTTTTTCCTAATTCTCTTAGTACCTCATGGTCAGGAAGGTCTGGTGATGGATGGAGAAGAAAAGTCTCTATTACTATCAGTATAGCACAGGATGTTTTTAAAAATGAAGCTAAAAGAAAGACAGTGACCTTACTGTGAGTGAGCCTGCATGGGTCTAGCCTCATACCAGATATTCTATTCAGGGGAAAGACTGCCTTTTTTTTTTTTTTTTTTTTTTTTTAAGTATCAGGAATACTTAGGAAAAGCTGTTGTGTGACAGGCGATGTCATTTGGGAAGGTGATCCTCTACTAGTCATTGTGGAGCCTGAATTCCTGGCACTCAGGTTAGAAATGCCTCGAGAGAATAGCAGAACATTGAATGGTGTTTCTACAGAATTGTCATCTGATTCTGACAGCCAATGTATCCTATTTTCCTAACTTATCACTGTGGGGAACTTCAGCTTCAAGTTTCCGCCATGACTGAAAAACGAAATGGAAGAATATTTAAAATAAAGAGAACCGCTCCAGCCTAACTATGGAAGAGGAGAATGTTATGTGAGCGTATATAGTGATGCCAAACCCTAAACACACCCCCTTCAGAGAGCTGACGCTTCTTGCAGGCTCAGTGCCAGCACACTACAACAAAGAGCTGTTTCATTTGTTGTTGTCTAATTAAGCAAAAGCTTGTTCCAAGTTTGGGAAAGGGAGCCACCATCCATTTCCATAGTATGCTTTCATAAATGCGGCAACATTGAGGACTCTCAGGACTGGCTCTGCGGCTGAAAAGTGAGTGTTAGTTGCTCAGTCACGTCCGACCGTTGGCAATCCCACGGACTGTAGCCCCTCAGGCTCCCCGTCCATGGGATTTTCCAGGCAAGAATCCTGGAGTGGGGTGCCATTTCCTTCTCCAGGGGGTCTTTCTGACCCAGGGACTGAGCCTGGTTCTCCTGCATTGCGGTTCTGTGGCCAGTGCAGTGTCATCCAAGATGGTTAGAGAAGCAGCCAGGTCTGGCCACAGGCGCACATGAAATTCTTTATTACCTCGAGAGCAGAGCAGTATTTGATACCAAAAAAAAAAAAAAAAAAGATTTACATGAAAAGAGTAGACATAAACGGTTTGTTGCTAAAGAGGTTTCTCTATGCTTCAACTTTGACATTTCTCAAGGAGGCTGACTGAACATTTCCTATCATCTCCAAACTCCAGATCAGGATTGCCATTACAAGATTTGAGTGGAAGGTACATGCTAACCTGAGGAAAAGATTGACCTGACATATTCAGCCAATCTCTTATTGACTATGCCAAAGCCTTTGACTGTGTGGATCACAATAAACTGTGGACAATTCTGAGAGAGATGGGAATACCAGACCACATAACCTGCCTCTTGAGAAATCTGTCTGCAGGTCAGGAGGCAACAGTTAGAACTGGACATAGAACGACAGACTGCTTCCAAATGGGAAAAGGAGTCCATCAAGGCTGTATATTGTCACCCTGCTTATTTAACTTATATACAGAGTACATCATGAGAAACGCTGGACTGGAAGAAACACAAGCTGGAATCAAGATTGCTGGGAGTAATATCAATAACCTCAGATATGCAGATGACACCACCCTTATGGCAGAAAGTGAAGAGGAACTAAAAAGCCTCCTGATGAAAGTGAAAGAGGAGAGTGAAAAAGTTGGCTTAAAGCTCAACATTCAGAAAAGGAAGATCATGGCATCCGGTCCCATCACTTCATGGGAAATAGATGGGGAAACAGTAGAAACAGTGTCAGACTTTATTTTTGGGGGGCTCCAAAATGACTGCAGATGGTGACTGCAGCCATGAAATTAAAAGACGCTTACTCCTTGGAAGAAAAGTTATGGGCAACCTAGACAGTACATTCAAAAGCAGAGACATTACTTTGTCGACTAAGGTCCATCTAGTCAAGGCTATGGTTTTTCCTGTGGTCATGTATGGATGTGAGAGTTGGACTTTGAAGAAGGCTGAGCGCTGAAGAATTTATGCTTTTTAACTGTGGTGGTGGAGAAGACTCTTGAGAGTCCCTTGGACTGCAAGGAGATCCAACCAGTCCATTCTGAAGGAGATCAACCCTGGGATTTCTTTGGAAGGAATGATGCTAAAGCTGAAGCTCCAGTACTTTGGCCAGTACTTTGGCCACCTCATGGGAAGAGTTGACTCATTGGAAAAGACTCTGATGCTGGGAGAGATTGGGGGCAGGAGGAGAAGGGGACGATCGAGGATGAGATGGCTGGATGGCATCAGGGACTCGATGGACGTGAGTCTGAGTGAACTCCAGGAGATGGTGATGGACAGGGAGGCTTGGCATGCTGTGATCCATGGGGTCACACAGAGTCGGACACGACTGAGCGACTGAACTGAGCTGAACAGTATCTCAGTGCAACACGTGTTTTAGTGGTTCTATTCAACCAGCAACAGACATGTTCTTGCACGTTTTCCAGCAGCAGAGGAAAAACTGGGGCAGCCAGAATGAACAGCTCCCCCAAGGTAGAAAGTCTCAGCTTGAGAATAAAGAGTGTTGATATATGGTGCTTGCCCTTTTCACCACCTAATTCCACAGTTGTAGTGCTTAGTAGTTCACTCATCTGTGAAGTAAGGGAGTGGACAAGCACTGTCTTGAAACCTCCTTGGGTTTCTGACATGGTTCTGCCAATAGAGTGAAACGAACCATACCCATTTCTAAGTGTGATTAGTGGAGTGAGTATAAGTGTGCTGCTTATGCATTAGTGTGTAACAGATTACCCCCAAACTAAGTGGCCTAAAACAGCAGTTAACACTTATTAGGTTAAACAGCTGACACTTAGGAATCCAGGGGTGGCTTGAGAGTGATTCTGGCTAAAGGTCTTGGATGAGGTTGTAGTCAAGATGTCTGCATGGCCGCAGTCATCTTAAGGCTTTACTAGGTCTGGAGAATGTGCTTTCAGGATGCTTTACTCACATGTCTGGTCTTCCCTGATAGCTCAGTTGGTAAAGAATCCACCTGCAATGCAGGAGGCCCCGGTCAATTCCTGGGTTGGGGAGATCTGCTTGAGAAGGGATAGGCTACCCACTCCAATATTCTTGGGCTTCCCTTGTGCCTGCGCTGGTAAAGAATCCACCTGCAATGCGGGAGACCTGAGTTCAACCTGGGTTGGGAAGATCCCCTGGAGGAGGGCATGGCAACCCACTCCACTATTCTAGCCTGGAGAATTCCATGGACTCTACAGTCCACTGGGCCACAAAGAGTCAGACACAACTAAGCAACTTTCAGTTTCCCTTTCCTTGTCACATGAAACACCCCGTAGGACTGCTTGAGTATCTTTCCAATGTGGCTGTTGACTTTCTGCAGGGCAAACAACCCAAGAAGGAGCAAGTCAAAATCTTCAGTTTTTTAAATTATCTAGCCTTGTTACAGGTCAACCCTAATCAGTGTGAGAGGGGACTACACTAGGGCACAAACACCATTGAGGGCATCTTGGAGGCTGGTAATCACAATACATGAAGCTGGTAACAAAAAAGAAATGGTCTTTATTATATAAACTACTCAGAAAAAGTCATATTTAACACTTTTTAAAAAAGTTAGAGATGACAATTTGACATAACTACGTTTATTTTTAATTTACCAAAATTCTCTGAAGCACCAATGTATTGAATCAAATTGAATATTATCATTTGTCAATGATCAACTACATCCACTTTTTCTCCCTATTGTGGCCACACCTCGTGGTTTGCAGGATTACAGTTCCTCTACCAGGGACCAAACTCAGGTCCCCTGAAGTGGAAGCCCACAGTACTAAACACTGGACTGTCAGGGAATTTCCCACCTTCTCCTTTATCCTAACTTGGGACTAGTATCCTTAGGGGTATCTCAAAGTAAAAAGAGCAATAACTAGCTCCTTTTTCTCCGACACATATTTGAACACCTTGCTGACAGCTGAATAGAAAGAAACTCAGGGAGGCAGCTGATGGGAAGAAATGTATTCTGAGAATGTTAAAACTAGGCAACTCATAATAAGCCCATAACACAGTGCCTTTACAAGATCACAGGAAAACAGCTAAAATGCATGCCTCATTGATACCATAAGACTAAACCTTCCACGAGAGTTCTAAGCTTTAAATTTTTGTCTCAATGCCAAGATGTAGGTTAAAACATAAATCTAATTGTCAGATGCACTTAAATTCAAATTGCTACACTACCATTAATGGTCCCTAGATAAGTTAGGTAAAAAAAGATCTTCACAACCCAGATAATCACGATGGTGTGATCACTCACCCAGAGCCAGACATCCTGGAATGTGAAGTCAAGTGGGCCTGAGGAAGCATCACTACAAAAGCTAGTGGAGGTGAGGGAATTCCAGTTGAACTGTTTCAAATTCTGAAAGATGATGCTGTGAAAGTGCTGCACTCAATATGCCAGAAAATTGGGAAAACTCAGCAGTGGCCACAGGACTGGAAAAGGTCAGTTTTCATTCTAATCCCAAAGAAAGGCAATGCCAGAGAATGCTTGCACTACCACACAACTGCACTCATCTCACATGCTAGTAAAGTAATGCTCAAAATTCTCCAAGCCAGGCTTCAACAATACATGAACCGTGAACTTGCAGATGTTCAAGCTGGTTTTAGAAAAGGCAGAGGAACCAGAGATCAAATTTCCAACATTTGCTGGATCATTGAAAAAGCAAGAGTTCCAGAAAAACATCTATTTCTGCTTTATTGACTATGCCAAAGCCTTTAACTGTGTGGATCACAATAAACTGTGGAAAATTCTGAAAGAGATGGGGATACCAGACCCCCTGACCTGCCTCTTGAGAAATCTGTATGCAGGTCAGGAAGCAACAGTTAGAACTGGACAGGGAACAAGACTGGTTCTAAATAGGAAAAGGAGTATATCAAGGCTGTATGTTGCCACCCTGCTTATTTAACTTATATGCAGAGTACATTATGAAAAACACTGGGCTGGATGAAGCACAAGATGGAATCAAGATTGCCGGGAGAAAATATCAATAACCTCAGATATGCAGATGACACCACCCTTATGGCAGAAAGTGAAAAACTAAAGAGCCTCTTGAAGAAAGTGAAAGAGGTAACTGAAAAAGTTGGCTTAAACCTCAAATTTCAGAAAACTAAGGTCATGGCAACCGGTCCCATCACTTCATGGCAAATAGATGGGGAAACAGTGGAAACAGTGGCTGACTTTATTTTGGGGGTCTCCAAAATAACTGCAGGTGGTGACTGCAGCCATGAAATTAAAAGATGTTTATTCCTTTGAAGAAAAGTTATGACCAACCTAGACAGCATATTAAAAAGCACAGACATTACTTTACCAACAATGTCTGTCTAGTCAAGGCTATGGTTTTTCCAGTGGTCATATATGAATGTGAGAGTTCGACTATAAAGAAAGCTGAGCGCCGAAGAATTGAAAGCTGAGTGCCGAAGAAGTGCTTTTAAACTGCGGAGTCGAAGAAGACTCTTGAGAGTCCCTTGGGCTGCAAGGAGATCCAGCCAGTCCATCCTAAAGGAGATCAGTCCTGGGTGTTCATTGGAAGGACTGATGTTGAAGCTGAAACTCCAATACTTTGGCCACCTGCTGCGAAGAGCTGACTCATTTGAAGACTCTGATGCTGGGAGGGATTGAGGGCAGGAGGAGAAGGGGACGACAGAGGATGAGATGGTTTGATGGCATCACCGACTCAATGGACATGGATTTGGCTGGACATTGGGAGTTCGTGATGGACAGGGAGGCCTGGCATGCTGCGGTTCATGGGATTGCAAAGAGTCAGACATGACTGAGCAACTGAACCGGCCATTACATTTACGACTGTAGGCAGGAATCCCTTAGAAGAAATGGAGTAGCCATCATAGTCAACAAGAGAGTCCAAAATGCAGTGCTTGGATGCAATCTCAAAAATGACAGAATGATCTCTGTTCATCTCCAAGGCAAACCATTCAATATCACAGTTATCCAAGTCTATTCCCTGGCCAGTAATGCTGAAGAAATTGAACAATTCTATGAAGACCTACAAGACCTTTTAGAACTAACACCCTAAAAAGATGTCCTTTTCATTATAGGGGACTGGAATGCAAAAGTAGGAACTCAAGAAACACCTGGAGTAACAGGCAAATTTGGCCTGGGAATGTGGAATGAAGCAGGGCAAAGACTAATAGAGTTTTGCCAAGAAAATGCACTGGTCATAGCAAACACCCTCTTTCAACAACACAAGAGAAGACTCTACACATGGACATCACCAGATGGCCAACACCAAAATCAGATTGATTATATTCTTTGCAGCCAAAGATGGAGAAGCTCTGTACAGTGAGCAAAAACAAGACTGGGACCTGCCTGTGGCTTAGATCATCAACTTATTGGCAAATTCAGACTTAAATTGAAGAAAGTAGGGAAGACCACTAGACCATTCAGATATGACCTAAATCAAATCCCTTATGATTATACAGTGGAAGTGAGAAATAGATTTAAGGGCCTAGATCTGATAGACAGCATGCTGATGAACTTTGGACAGAGGTTTGTGACATTGCACAGGAGACAGGGAGCAAGACCATCCCCATGGAAAAGAAATGCAAAAGAGCAAAATGGCTGTCTGGGGAGGCCTTACAAATAGCTGGGAAAACAAGAGAAGTGAAAAGCAAAGGTGAAAAGGAAAGATATACCCATTTGAATGCAGAGTTCCAAGAAGAGCAAGGAGAGATAAGAAAGCCTTCGCCAGTTATCAGTGCAAAGAAATAGAGGAAAACAACAGAATGGGAAAGACTAGAGATCTCTTCAAGAAAATTTGAGATACCAAGGGAACATATCATGCAACGATGGGCACAAGAAAGGACAGAAATGGTGTGGACCTAACATAAGCATAAGATATTAAGAAGAGGTGGCAAGAATACACAGAAAAACTGTACAAAAATGATCTTCATGACCCAGATAATCACGATGGTGTGATCACTCATCTAGAGCCAGACATCCTGGAATGTGAAGTCAAGTGGGCTTTAGGAAGCATCACCACGAACAAAACTAGTGGAAGTGATGGAATTCCAGTTGAGCTATTTCAAATCATAAAAGATGATGCTGTGAAAGTGCTGCACTCAGTATGCCAGCAAATTGGGAATACTCAGCAGTGGCCACAGGACTGGAAAAGGTCAGTTTTCATCCCAATCCCAAAGAAAGGCAAGGCCAAGGATCTTTCCTCACGCTTTGCTAAGCCTTGTTTTGGCCTGGAAAGGGGAAGTGAGCTCTCTCGGTCGTGTCCGACTCTTGTTGGGCGCATGCACCAGGCTCCTCCGTCCCTGGGGTTCTCCAGGCAAAAGCACCAGAGTGGGCTGCCATTTCCTTCTCCAGGGGATCTTCCCGACCCACGGATCGAACCTAGGTCTCCCACCTTGCTGGCAGATGCTTTACCCTCTGAGCCACCAGGGAAGCTTATTCTAGCTTATTCAAGCTTGCTCTAGCCTGGATTTGGCACTAAATAAACTGGGAACTAGAGAAATCATTCATCCCCAATGAGTTGATTTCGTCATTTGTAAAAGAATAATTTTTGCCCTAAATATTTCACTGTCTTTATTTGAGGATTATATTAAGCTAATTGTTGTTCAGTGGCTCAGTCATGTCCGACTCTTTGTGACCTCATGGCCTGCAGCACGCCACGCTTCCCTGTCCATCACCATCACCCAGAGATTGCTCAAACTCATGTCCATCCAGTCAATGATGCCATCCAACCATCTCATCCTCTGTTGTCCCCTTCTCCTCCTGCCTTCACACTTTCCCAGCATCAGGGTCTTTTCCAATGAGTCGGCTCTTCACTTCAGGAGTATTGAAGCTTTAGCATCAGTCCTTCCAATGAATATTCAGGACTGATTTCTTTTAGGATGGACTGGTTGGATCTCCTTGCAGTCCAAGGGACTCTCAAGAGTCTTCTCCAACACCACAGTTCAGAAGCATCAATTCTGCATTCAAATCATCAGCCATGGATATTATCAAAGGCTTTGTGAACTGTAAAGTCCTGACCAGGAAACTTTTTCAATTTTCCCCCCAAATTGCCATTATGGACAGAAGACTTTTTTTTTTGCAATGATAAACACAGCATTTGCATTGTACACAATTTAGAACATTCTTATTGCTTACCTGATAATTAAAACCATTTGTACATATTTATATGGCTCATAGGTAAAAAATAATCCATTAATACTCCAATTTATAATTCACCTTAAACAAACTCTGTAGAACATAAACAACATTTTTACTACGGCAAACTTAAATTTCATATGGAAGCATAAGAGCAGTGTTATGATCTCTCACACAGCCATTCCCCCAGATTCAACAATTAACAGTCTTTAATATAAAAAGCCTCTTGATGAAAGTGAAAGAGGAGAGTGAAAAAGTTGGCTTAAAGCTCAACATTCAGAAAACCATGATCATGGCATCTGGTCCCATCACTTCATAGTAAATAGATGGGGAGACAGTGGACACGGTGGCTGACTTTATTTTCGGGGCTCCAAAATCACTGCAGATGGTGAGTGCAGTCATGAAATTAAAAGGCGCTTACTCCTTGGAAGGAAAGTTATGACCAACCTAGACAGCATATTCAAAAGCAGAGACATTACTTTACCAACAAAGGTCCGTCTAGTCAAGGCTATGGTTTTTCCAGTGGTCATGTATGGATGTGAGAGTTGGACTGTGAAGAAGGCTGAGCACCCAGGAATTGATGCTTTTGAACTGCAGTGTTGGAGAAGACTCTTGAGAATCCCTTGGACTGCAAGGAGATCCAACCAGTCCGTTCTGAAGATCAGCCCTGGGATTTCTTTGGAAGGACTGATGCTAAAGCTGAAACTCCAGTACTTTGGCCACCTCACATGAAGAGTTGACTCATTGGAAAAGACTCTGATGCTGGGAGGGATTGGGGGCAGGAGGAGAAGGGGACGACCGAGGATGGGATGGCTGGATGGCATCACGGACTCAGTGGACGTGAGTCTGAGTGAACTCTGGGAGTTGGTGATGGACAGGGAGGTCTGGTGTGCTGCAATTCATGGGGTCATAAAGAGTCGGACACGACTGAGCGACTGAACAGAACTGATAATACTTTTATAGTATTAAAAAAGATGCAGGTCATAAAAACCCTGGACCTCATGTCCAATTATTTTGAAAGCAAATTCCCAGATACATAATTTCATCCATAAACACATATCTCTACTAGATAAGGTCGTTTAAAAAAGTGAGCGTCGCTCGGTCGTGTCCGCCTCTTTGAGACCTCCCTGGAATTCTCCAGAACACTGGAGGGGGCAGCCGGTCCCTCCGCCAGCGCATCCTCCAGACTCAGGGATCGATCCCCGGTCTCCTACGCTGCAGGCGGACTCTCCACCAGCCGAGCCACCGAGAGGCACTGGGCCTTTGGAAAGGTCCCCCAGCCCCAGTCGGATTAGACGCGTCCGTCCGGAAAGCCTGGGCTAAGACTTCCGCGTCCCCTCACTCCCCCGGCCGCCGGGCTTCCCCACTCGGCCCCGCCCCTCCAGGCCCGCGGGAAAGCGACCTCAGTGTCTGCCAGTCGGGGACGGCGGGAACGCGGAACCCAAGTGTTGGTTCCCCTTCGCGTCCCGCGGGGAGCCACTTTTCAGCTGCACCGAAGACAGCCGCCGCTCGCTCGATTGGCAGCGAGCACCGGAAGCGGCAGGGCGCCGGAAGCGGCGGCCGAGGGTTGTGCTGAGGCAGACGCGCCGACGGGCACGGGCGCGCGGTCTCCCAGGGACTGTAGGCGCGAGGCCGCCGTCGACGGTCGTGATGGAGCGGGGCCCGGGCGAACGCACCGCCAGCGCCCTTTTCGCCGGGTTCCGGGCCTTGGGGCTCTTCAGCAGCGACATTCCCCACGCGGTGCGCTTCAGTGCGCTGAAGCGCAGGTTCTACGTGACCACGTGCGTGGGCAAGAGCTTCCACACCTACGATGTGAGTGCCCCGGGGTCGCGCCGCCCTCCGCCCAGGCCGTCCGTGTGTGGACCGCACATGCCGTCCGCCTGCGACGAGCTCCGGCGGCGGTCGGGCTGGGAGAGGTCCCGGAGAACGTCGCACTTCTGCGGCAGAGGTTGGAAATAAATGTGGTGAAGGAAACTGCTCGCCCGCCCCCTTTTAATTAGAGTTGTAAGCCAGCTCATTGTGCAGTTCCTGCGGAGAACCGCGTTAGAGATGCGGGCTAAAATCCACTGGGATAACGGGAGGGTGAGATTAGTGACGGTTTTCGCGGCTCTCCACATTTGATAGCAGACTAATTTCCCTAAACTTCCCCTGAGCATCTGTTTTCTGCCACCATGACGGAGTTCAGCGGTGCCACCTCCTCAAAACCTTGCAGCGTTTCTTTCCAAGAAGAATGTTCGTTATTTTGTAGCACCCTTACATGGACTAGGAAACTAGATCTCAGAAAAAACTGGTACTTGCCCAAGGCCTTCCTGCTTGTTACTGATGGTTTTTCCTCTAAAATATATCATCAGTCTTTGAAATAGCCTTTTGTTGCTGTTTCTTCTTTCGTCTTCTCTAGATGAAGGTATGCTTTGTGAAAGGTGGGGCCTTACTTGAGGAGGTTAAAACTAGTCAGTGTTAATTAAGCACTTTTCCTGGAGACTGATGTAAAGTTGTACTCCTAGAAAATATAAGCTTTCCTTGAAGCATTGTGAAAATCAGGTGGATTGTTAGCAAGAGGAACTGGTTGTTGATAGCAGGTAGAATTAGTGGAAGAGCAAGTGAGGAACGGAAAGGGAAGGCCATCACAGCGATGGAGGTGAGTCACATAGCTGGATCAGTAACCATAGGTTGGGGCCCACAAACTACAGCCTGCAAGCCAATTCTGCCAACATTTTGTTTTTGTATGACCTATCACATTTTTATGTGTGTGTGTGTGTGTGTGTGTGTGTGTGTGTCTACTCTCAATTAAGAAACATAGATTATTTAATTCATCTTCAAGGGCACTTTTAGTCTTACACCCTTCTGTGCTCTATGCTTCTGAGCTAGATGGTTTTGACGTTTTTAAATGGCCGGGAAATATCAAAAGAAAAATAATATTTCACAGCATATGACAGTTTAAAAAATTATTATTATATATCCATAAATCAAATTTATTGAAATACAGTCATGCGTATATATATTTTTTTACCATATGTGGCTGCTTCTGTGATGTATTATCAGTTGAGTGATTGCAACAAAGACCACACAGATTGCAAAGCCTTAAAATATTCATTACACGACCCAGATACAAACCTATACATGATGCCTACCCTCCATCACTGATGAAATAGTAGAAAATATAAACTTCCCTAATAATGAGAATGGGCTTCCCTGGTGGCTCAGATTGTAAAAGAATCTGCCTGCAACGCAGGAGACCTGAGTTCGAGCCCTGGGTCAGGAAGATCCCCTGGAGAAAGGCATGGCTACCCACTCCAGTATTCTTGCCTGGAGAACTCAATGGACAGAGGAGCCTGGTGGGCTACAGTCTGTGGAGCCTCAAAGAGTTGGACAGGACTGAGCGACTGAACTGAACTGAGCGACTAATCTGCTAATAATGAAAATTAGTACATCAGTAAGTGTCTTTTTAAGGAAGGACCGCATAGCAAACTTATGTATGAGGTTAGAGCTTAATCTTTAAGTGCTAAATTATTATAATATTTTTGTTAGTAAAAATTTAATCATTTGTTCTCTTTTTTAAAAACAGGTTCAGAAACTTAGTCTGGTTGCAGTAAGTAAGTATAGACTTTGTCCTGAATTTGTGCCTGTTTAGTATCTTTTAACATTCTTTTAAAATTCTGAGTTAAATCTAAGACTTGTGAAACGTAAAGACTTTGGCGTGTATTTATGGTAAACGTACATAGCTAACAAAAACATCCAGGACAGGATTGTTTGTTACTTTCAGTTGTCATTTCTCTTTGGTCTTCTTTAAACTAATTCATCTCTTTCTTTGTGGTTTACAACATTGATACTTTTAGAGTAGTGTAGGCTAGTCTTTTCTAAAGAATATTTTTCAATTTGACTTTTTCTGATACTTCATCATGATTAGATTCAGGTTCTGCAGTGTTGCAAGAGTAGCAAAGAAATGATGCTGAATTCTCAGCGAACCATATCAGGAGGCACATGCTATTGCTTTTTCCTGGCAGTGAAAACTTTGATCATTTGGTTAAGATGACATTTATCAAGCAGCTCCTTTTGAAGACTTGCCCTTGTAGCTAATAAATGTAATAAGTGCATGTGGTAAGATACATTGAGAGTGAAAGTGAAGTCGCTCAGTCCTGTCCAACTCTTTGCGACCCCATGGACTGTAGCCTACCACGTTCCTCCATCCATGGGATTTCCCAAGCAAGAGTACTGGAGTGGATTGCCATTTCCTTCTCCAGGGGATCTTTGTGACCCAGGGATTGAACCCGAGTCTTCCTCATTGTAGGTAGATGCTTTACGTCTCAGACGGTAAAGCATCTGCCTACCATGCTTACACATTGGAAGGAAAGTTATGACCAACCTAGACAGCATTTTTAAAAGCAGAGACATTACTTTGCCAGCAAAGGTCCATCTAGTCAAGGCTGTGGTTTTTCCAGTGGTCATGTATGGATGTGAGAGTTGGACTATAAAGAAAGCTAAGCGCCAAAGAATTGATGCTTTTGAACTGTGGTGTTGGAGAAGACTCTTGAGAGTTCCTTGGACTGCAACGAGATCCAACCAGTCCATCCTAAAGGAGATCAATTCTAGGTGTTCATTGGAGGGTCTGATGTTGAAGCTGAAACTCCAATACTTTGGCCATCTGATGCAAAGAGCTGACTCATTGGAAAAGACTCTGATGCTGGGAAAGAGTGAGGGCAGGAGGAGAAGGGGATGACAGAGGATGAGATGGTTGGATGGCATCACCGACTCGATGGACATGGGTTTGGGTGAACTCTGGGAGTTGGTGATGGACAGGGAGGCCTGGTGTGCTGCGATTCATGGGGTCGCAAAGAGTCGGACACGACTGAGCAACTGAACTGAACTGAACAATGAGGAAGACCTGGGTTCGATCCCTGGGTCATAAAGATCCCCTGGAGAAGGAAATGGCAATCCACTCCAGTACTCTTGCTTGGGAAATCCCATGGACAGAGGAGCGTGGTACGTTGCAGTCCATGGGGTTGCAAAGAGTCAGACAGGACTGAGCAACTTCACTTTCACTATAAATAGTCTTTACTATTCAAAGTTTCATGTACTGCTGACTATCATTTAGTCGTGATTCTCACCTGAGTTATTAGTAGGATGATTATCAAATAGTGGTTTTCTGATTCTATCATTCCATTGTAAGAAAGAGTTTTCCTTTTTCCCACATTTTGATATTTTCTTGCAATGGAAGAATTTTTTTTTAACTCTTTTATAGAATGAAGAGCTTGCCAGGACTGAGAGATTCTAGTTTCACCATCAATTGTGATCTTTGTAAGAAAAACAGAGCTATATGAATTTAGAGTGTATGTCTGATAAATTTTATTTTTAAAAAAGATTATAGAAGGCTGTAGAAGGGCAATACTAAAATGGTAAACCTATAAAAATAGTATTTGGACATGTAATAACAGCGTGAATGATACTTCATTCTCTCCTGTTTTAACGGTCCTGCCCCCAAAATGGGAAATAAACAGTGCAAGCCCGTGTGGCCGCGGCAGTGAGGGAGGGGCCAAGGAGCCTGACGAGGAGCGGCGGGAGGGGCAGGCGCGGACCCGGGAGAAGGCTAGGTGGAGACCGTGCTGTTCACTTGAGAGGGTCAGAGTGTAGAATAGCATGGAATTGTTTTTAAGTTACTCCAAATGGTGGGGTTAAGAGTTCTCAGTTTTGACCTACTTTTAAAATATTCTGAAGTTGTTAGGAGTTTGATGTTGCTGAAGGCATTCACGTGGAGATTAGATGACCACCTGCCAGAGTTTTGTGTATTTGAATGAGGATTTTTTTCCCCAAATAACCTCAATTCTTCTCAATTCTTTAGGATTATGTTCTTGTGTCCACAGATACTGGACATTTATTCTCTTAGGGAAAGTCAAGGTGATGTCATATTTTCAATGTGATGGTTGTTATTAGATGTCTAAAATAACACTGAAGTCTAAATTTTATGCTCTGATTGTCATACATACGTATTTTTAAGTTATAGGAAATTAAAGATGTTATATGTATAATTGAAGTTTGTATTTGTTCCACAATCTTAAATATCTTTATTTCTTAAAAAATTGGTTTACTTCTTTCATTTTATATTTCTTTTTTTCCAGGTAACTCTCTCCCACAGGACATCTGCTGTATGGCAGCTGATGGGAGGTTAGTCTTTGCTGCTTATGGGAATGTTTTCTCTGCATTCGCCCGTAATAAAGAGGTTTGTATCACTGAACTGTGTTGTATTTTGCAGTCAGCGATTGATTGTCATGGTGTGGGAGGGAACTTTAATGTTGCTCTTCATCTGAGACACTCTCGACGTTTTTTTTTGTTTTGTTTTTTAATGTATATTCACTTTGCTGGAGGAGGAGGAAGTTGATTTCATCAAATTTTCATTATCAGTTAAAAGTGATGCTTTGGTTCAGTTTTCTTTGCCTGGGACCAACCTTAGAATCATCTGGGCAGCTAGCTGCTACAGCTTGTTTGTTTCCAACCAGGTCCCATCTCTGGAGTTTTCTACTTTGTTTATTTGGTTGGGGTAGGATTCAGTCAGTAGTATTTTGAAAATATTTTCCTAAGAGATTCACATCTGTACCACTACCTTATGTGAATTGATTTTTTTGTTATGAGCGTCATAGCCCATGACTCATTTTCTAAGACCCAGGTGCTTGTTGCCTACATAGAAGAAGCTAGGTCCTCTGCTCTCTCTCCTAAGGGACGATCTTTTCTTGTCTTAATCTGCTCGTTGGTTTCTCAGTTTGCCCTGGGATGACTAATTTGAGAGATGACCTGGCGCTAGTGGTCCAGAATGAAAGGGAATGTGGCCATGGGGATGGCTAGATAGCCAGGTGATGGAGTTACCGTACTTCTCAAAGTCTGACTCAGGCTAATGATGTTTGTTCCCAGCATTTTCCATCATCTCTACCCGTGGCAGAGGAAGGCAACTTAAAGTTCTTTAATGGGAGTTTTTCTTTTGAGAGTCAGTAAAAGTTTTTTTTTTCTTCGTAGAAAGAGTCCTTTTTTTGTTCAAAATATTGCAATTTGTAGTTTTTCCTGAGAAGATTAGGAGTAGAAAGGTATCAGAGACTATAAACTGTAGGAAACTGTTAACCATCCGTAGGACCAGAAGGAGAAGAAACAGCGTTCCTGGAGCCTGCTGAGAACTGAAACCGTGGGGGAAGGGACTGTAATTAGTGCGGGTGCAGGGACTGCTGTCAGGGAAAGAATGTCTGTGTCCAGACAGAGCTGTAGGGAAGACGTGTCCTATATCGCCCTCCCTTGTTTCTGTGGAAGTCAGCTGGTGGGGGCTGTAGAGGTTAGCCTTCTAGAACATCCCACTTTTCCAAAATGCATGGAATTGTGTTGGCTGGCTTGGCTAAGGGACCCAGCTCTTTGTGTGCCTTCTCCCTAAGCTTGGTTGAAAAGCTGAGCCTCAAAGATCTCATTTCTGTGTTCTTAGCCCATGTTTCCTAATTGGACTCTCTAGGGGAGCAGGTGAAAATGTGTGATTCCTTGCTGTTTGTTGATCTAACCTTGGGTAGTCAAAAGTTGGGCATTTCTTAATGTGAGCATCTATCTTCAGGATTTGTGTGGGGTTTTTGTTGTTGTTGTTGTTAATATGAATAATATTACATGATGAATGAATAGTATGAAATTCTTCTGAATTTTGACATTGCAGGTAGTGCATACCTTTAAGGGTCATAAGGCAGAAATCCATCTTTTGCAACCCTTTGGGGACCACGTTATCTCTGTTGATACCGACAGTGTTCTTATTATTTGGCACATATATTCAGAAGGTAAGAAAACCCATTTATTACTTTATCTTGGAATAGTATGTGTGTAACTAAAATATCTCTTTAAGGATGACTTCTGTACCAGAGGTTTCACATGTAGGCAGTAAAAAATTTTTAAGAATCATTAATGTGTTTAAGGGAAAGGGGTTCTAAGTAAAAAATTGCTAAGCAGTTTTAATTAGCTATTTTAGCTGTTCATAATGCTTTGCATTATAGCTCTCCAAGTTTAATGACATGTGATATTTTCTCTGTGGGGAGAATTTTGGTGTATACTTACACCTGAGTAGTACTTGGTTTGTATTTTCAACTTGTAATAGTAAACTTGAAGACCCAGTCATCTGAAGGAAAATAAACATCTTTTTTCTAAGAATATGAGTCAGTGTCCTTTAATTGTGATTTTCTTTAACACTGCACTGTGCTATGTTTGTAGGCCCGTGTTATCACCAAAGGTCAGGAATTTATCACCAGAATAACCCCAGCTCTCGTAGGTAAAAGATTGTGGGGCCTGACATGAGTTAAAGCTTTTACGCTTTTGGTCTGTGTGCATTTTTAGCGTTTGCTACCTCTTGATTGACTCATCTTTTGAGGGAGTATGTTTATTTTTAGTAGAAGTCTTAGGGATTGCCCTCCTGGCAGTCATTTCATGTTCTTGTTCAGATTAGCCACTCTTGTTTTTCCTTTGCTTGAGTGGAGGGAACAGAATTTCAAACATAGTCCCTATGCAGATGGATATTAAAAGGCCTTTTATGAAGTTAGAGAATCTGACTTAGAGTTCAGCCAGCTTTCTGTTGATACTGGTACTCAGCTTTATGTTCCTCTTGGAGCAGCATGGTGTCTTCAGGGAGCAGTTTGTAGTGATCTTAAGTAAGACTGCTAGTTACATATAGAGGCAAGAATCTTTTAAAATAATATTTAAGTAAAAGATTCTGTAATTCTTGTCTGTTATCTATGCTCCTTAAACTGGGGTACACATACTCCTGGAGTATGCAGCAGCCAGATAGAATGAAACTAAAGTTTAAGAGAAGTGTTTGTTCTCTGATACTCAAGTTCATTAGGAAATTAAGTGAGAAAGTGTTTTCATTATGGATGAACTGAAGTGGAAAACAAAATTCACATGTAGGAATTTAAAGCATGTGATGTTGCAAAAAATGTTTTGATCTTGCAGCAGAAGATAGCAGGTTGTGCCATTTCCCACTCAACACGGCTGCAGGTTCTTTCCTCCCCTCTGTTTGAGGGTCTCCTGTGTAACTATGAGAAGCCCTGTGTTTAGTTTCATTTAAGTTTGCCTCTGACTTACATGTTTGAGGAGCAGAAGAAACTCTAGATATTTGCTCCTTCCCTCCCATGCACTTGATTCGGAACATTAGCTGTCTCTTGATCAAATTATAAAACTACTAAGTCTGATCCCTTAGTGTCTTTTTTTTTTTTTTTTTTTTGGACCTCTTATTTTCATCCCATAAACCAGTTTGACAGTGAGTAAAATTTTAGGTAGGATTGATATTAGAACTTTTAGAAAATTCTTGATAATCTAACTAAATTTGCAAGTTGCCCCTTATCACATTTGTTTAATTTCTCAGGGAATGTTTATAAGTTAGTATTGTCTTTGGTTTATATTAGTACATAAATCTTTGATATGGTAGATTTTAAGTGCTAAATATATGGGTGTATGAAAAATATTTTAAACTGTTTTATTTTATGTATTATTTATAACCTTTACTTTTGTAGAAGAATACCTGCAATTGTCTTTCGATAAATCCGTATTTAAAATTTCTGCAATTTTGCACCCAAGTACCTACTTGAATAAAATACTTCTTGGCAGTGAACAAGGAAGCCTCCAGTTATGGAATGTAAAATCCAAGTAAGCTCTGTATTTACAACATAGGTGATTCCTGCCTTACCCTCGTGTATTACTCCCTAAAGCATTCTTGAAGTCTCTCAGTTCTCCTTTATATCTTTTTTGGAGAGTTTTCAGTAAATATACCTGTTCCTGGGGTGGTTACTCATGGAATCACATATGTGGAAACTGGGATATGGTCCTGGAACATGGTAGGCAGCTTCATAAATGCTCATTAAATACTATATACTAGTATCCTGAGTCACTATAAAGAATTCACAAAACTGTAATGAAGGCTTTAGTACACAAGATCAGAAAAATAATTGAGATTGTCACTGAAGAGCTTTTAGTTCTCAATAAACTGAAATGTTAGATGGCGACGCAAATCAATGTTTATTTAGTGCTAGCATTTAGGTATGGTTTTCACGGTAGAAGCACATTTATCTTCAAGCATAAACATGATGGATGTCTGTAATATTGTTAATATAGCTAGGGGGCTGGATAAATGATGGTGAACACCTCTGCCTGTTACTTGTACATTTATCCAGAGAAAAGAGTGGCAGCTAAGTTTTCTTTATAATCATTAAAAGAGCAATCAGAAATATTTGATCATCCAGAGTTTCCTTTCCAATGCCCTTACAAATTCGAAAGGGAAAATAAGATTTTCAGAGGTTTAATGTTTATCCTATTAATTATTAATTTTAAGTCAGTGTTTCTGTTCAACTTAACAAATATCATTGACTACCTATTCTGTAATAGGCTAGGAAATAATGATGGAAATATTCTGTGCCCCAAAGTTACCTCTTTAGGTTTTTTGTGAGAGTGACCTAATCTGTGCCTGAAGAATTTAATGTGTGAATAAATACTCTGTTGTCATTATAACAATCTCAGGTGTCTCTGCTCTGTGAACTGTCATTCATGGCTTGATTCTGGAGTTCAGAGCAGCATCACTGTTGCCATGTGACGGTCCTGTGACATACAGGTGGTCTTGTCAGTTCAGTTCAGTCGCCCAGTCGTGTCCGCTCTCGCGACCCCGTGACTGCAGCATGCCAGGCCTCCCTGTCCATCACCAAGTAGTAGTCCTTTTTTGTGTTAGGTTTCCGATATCACATTGTGGTAAAAAGTGAGATCTGCCTGTATTCTAAGGTTTTATTTTAAATTGTATGTGTCACATAAAATTGTTTTTACTGATGTATTTTTTTTTTCTTTCTCTTTTTAATTTCTCCAAGAGGCTGCAAAGTATCATAGTTCTTAGCAGCTTAGGATCTGAGTCTCTCTGGGCTCTGTCAGTATTAGCCTTGTAATCGTAGCTTAATTTTTTCATGTAATTAAGTTTCTTAATCTGAAAAATGGTGCTGTTTCTGTCATAGCATTATTTTGAGTATTAAATAGATTAATATGCCTACTTAGAACAATGTGGGGCAGAGGAAGAACTTAATAAATAGTTACTATATCATTTTTTAATATGCAGTTAATTCCCACCCCACCCCCCCCCCCCCCGGCAAACTAGCTTTCAACTGTTTTTTCTTTTGTAGTAAACTTCTCTATACATTTGCGGGATGGAAAGTCGGAGTGACAGCGCTTCAGCAGGTTAGTATTTTTCTGTTAAGTTAGATAAGAAATGAAGGCAAAAAAAAAAAAAAAGAAATGAAGGCAATGGTAGGATCTTTCAGTTTCAGGGGCCAACCATATGTGTGGACCTGAAGACAAAATAATGTATAGTCTAGTTTTTTTTAGAAATATTATCCTAAAAAACAGTGTTTTGGAAATAGAATTGAAAACAGTGCCTTTGTCTATAAATATTTGTGGAAACCTTTTTGCCTAGAATTAGTCTCTTAATTCTGTGATTGGTGTGAATCCACATTTACCAATCGTTTTGTAAGCATAGAGAGTCCAGTGCCTTGGTCAGAGTGGAGATGAGGTTTTTCTTCAGTGAAGCAAGTGAGTTTGTAGGTCATACAGAGAACCTCGTCAGTGTGCTGAGATTTGTAGCTTGAGCTAATGGGTCTGTTCAGTTCAGTTGCTCAGTCATGTCTGACTCTCTGTGACCCCTTGGCCCACAGCACGCCAGGCCTCCCTGTCCATCATCAACTCCTGGAGTTTACTCAAACGTATCTCCATTGAGTCAGTGATGTGATCCAGCCATCTCATCCTCTGTCATCCCTTTCTCCTCCTACCTTCAATTGGTGCCCAGTATTAACTATTTATTAGATGCTAGACTCTTCCAGATATAACTGCTTTTTGTCTTTATGAGTTTGTAGAACTGTATGTCTGAATGGCTGTATTGCTGCAGAGAACCTTACACGTTGGACACATATACAGGCCGTGTACCTTGTCTTTTCAAATATCCGTTGCTTATACCTGCTCGATTTATACGCATCCCTCATTGTCTCACTTCCATCACCTTGCTTTGCTTTTACCTACCCAGAAGATCCCAGAGGTGATGATTAGGGTCTTTGAGGGCCAGCCGTCATATTTGTTTTAGTATCCTCAGCTTCTACACAGGATCTCATGCATAGTAGTTACTTGATGGCAAATTAATTAGATGTTTTAGCCTGATTTCATTTTGTGATGGTATTGGACATTGATCTTGTGTTCTTAAATAGAGAAAGGTAGTATAGAGTCTGTATGTAATACTATTGTATAAAATGAAGATTAAAATCATAGACTCTTAGAGCTGGAACAGACTAATTGTATAACCTGTTTGCCTTTTAGCATGGGTTATAGGTTTTTCTTGTATTCTTTGGATAGACCATTCTTCACTTCCTTTGTAGTTGGCCTTTTCTGTTGCCATGCATGTGGCGGGCCTTGATATGTTTTCTAAGAGTTGTCTTCTTTTTATTTCCATTCAGGCAATAATGACCTGTATTGATTTCACGTATCAGCTCCTTTTGTATTATGGCTGCTTTCTTAGCAAGTTAACTATGTTTGTGGATGGGGGAGTGATGATGACTACCAGACTGAAGCTGGAAAGTAATTTGGAAAAATCATTCCTAAATACTTCCATGCCAGATATCAATTAAAGTATGCCAGAGTGACAGTATTCATTGTTTTTGTCATCTCCAGAAATATATTCCATTATTAATACTTACTTTGGTAACACATAAATAATGATGTCATCATCAGTATTATTAAAAGTATTTGATTAAGAAAATAAGAAGTTGAGTCATTTAATTTTCAGGCACCAGCTGTGGATGTTGTGGCTGTTGGTCTCATGTCGGGTCAGATTATCATTCACAACATTAAATTTGATGAAACATTAATGAAGTTTCGTCAAGACTGGGGACCTATTACTTCGATTTCATTTCGCACAGGTAACTCTCAGCTTGTTTATGGATGAAAATTAAGAACACTTCAGATGTATTACTTTGAAGTTCATAGAAATTTTCTTAATATTTGTTTATAATTTAATAGAAATAAATACTAGAATATAAAGAGCCAAAGGAATATTGGTAGATTATTGGTAGATAGTCTTTTATTTTAAATTTATATTTATGGATTAAAAGAGTGGAGAGAAGTATTGTTAAGTTTAGTTGTTTGGTGGTGCATGTTTTTCTTAGTGTGTTCTATCTTAACAACAGATGGTCACCCAGTAATGGCAGCTGGAAGCCCATGTGGCCATATTGGACTCTGGGATCTAGAAGACAGAAAGTTAATCAATCAAATGAGAAACGCACATTCTACAGCGATTGCCGGACTGACATTTCTCCACAGAGAGCCGCTTCTGGTCACAAACGGTGCTGACAACGCTCTCAGGGTACTGTGGTTATTACCACCTCCCTTTGGGTTATTACAAGCCTGCTTTAATGTATCAGCCTGAAACCTAGCAGGTGGAGGGAATATGGGATAAGACATTGATATAGATGAAATAAAAGGTGTAGCAGATTGCCTGATTTTCATGAAGTGAGAGAGTTGTGCTGTGCTCAGTTGTGTCCGACTCTTTGTGACCCCGTGAACTGCCACTCGCCAGGCTCTGTCCATGGGATTTTCCAGGCAAGATCATTGGAGTTGGGGAAAGTTAGGCCGCTCATCTTTTCCCCAGCCTGTGCTCCAGGGTCAGCGGTCTGCAGGCATTACCCAGTGCCAGTAGATTTATGCAGAAGGCGGTTTGACTGCTTGCCGGTCACTTGTGGGAAAGCTTTACTTTTCTTCATTTCTTGGCAGATATGGATATTTGATGGTCCCGCAGGTGAAGGCCGGCTTCTGAGATTCAGAATGGGACATAGTGCTCCTCTTACCAAAATAAGATATTATGGACAAAATGGACAACAAATTCTTAGTGCAAGTGAGTTTCTGCTTTGTGCCATTAGTTTAATTCAGCAAGTAATGAGAACAAAGTGTTTGATATTTATTAGGTTTGGTATTTATGCATTTTTAGATTCAGATGTCCCTTTGAGTGACTTGAAAATCTGGGTAAAATGAGGTGATTGTTTTTGAATACTTCAGGAAACACTGGCTGATATTACTTTTATTTGGAACATCACTATTTAGTCATCGTTGGAGTCAGAATGGACAAATTCCAGAAATGTGGCCCTTGCCTATTCAGATAATCTGCTGACATTTATTAGCACCTCATTTTATCCTTTGTTTTTACTAAATGGCTTTTCATGGGCAGTTGAATATTATAAATGAGGTAGTTACAATCAGCTTCCTTTTAAAGTGCTGCCAACTAACTTCAAGCTTTTTATAGAATCTAATTTTATAAGTGTCATGATTCAAATGGTCCATTGTTTCGATGAAGCTTGATTAGACATTTTCTGTGTATATCAACAGGTCAAGATGGAACACTTCAGTCATTTTCCACGGTACACGAAAAATTTAACAAGAGCTTGGGACATGGTAGGTTGTTGCAAAATGGAAAAAAAACTACTGGTCATTAAAAAATTCATCTCAAAGAGTCTGGGAGATAACCAGAGGAGGTTTCATTACTAAATTTCCTCTTTCTTAGGATAAAATAAAATTCCCTTATATGAAAGAGCAGTAATAAGATTTGTAACTCAGCATTGCTATAGAAGTGGTTCAGGTGCTACTGCAAGATTGAAGAGTTAGGGATCTCAGGTGGTAAAGACATAGTGCTGCCACCCGAAAGACGTTGGTGATGCAACTGGAGCCATCTGCTCAGTTCAGGTCAGTTGCTCAGTCATGTCAGACTCTGCGACCCCACAGATGGCAGCGCGCCAGGCCTCCCTGTCCATCACCAACTCCCAGAGTTCACCCAAACCCCTGTCCATTGAGTTGGTGATGCCATCCAACCATCTCATCCTCTGTCGTCCCCTTCTTCTCCCACCTTCAGTCTTTCCCAGCATTAGGGTCTTTTCCAATGAGTCAGCTCTTCACATCAGAAGGACAAAGTATTGGAGTTTCAGCTTCAGCATCAGTCCTTCCAATGAACCCTCAGGACTGATTTCCTTTAGGATGGACTGGTTGGATCTCCTTGCAGTCCAAGGGACTCTCAGGAGTCTTCTCCAGCACCATAGTTCAAAAGCATCAGTTCTGCGGCTCTCAGCTTTCTTTATAGGCCAGCTCTCACATCCATACATGACCACAGGAAAAACCATAGCCTTGACTAGACCGACCTTTGTTGGCAAAATAATGTCTCTTGCTTTTTAATATGCTATCTAGGTTGGTCATAACTTTCCTTCTAAGGAGTAAGTGTCTTTTAATTTCATGGCTGCAGTCACCATCTGCAGTGATTTTGGAGCCCCCCCCCCCCCAAAAATAAAGTCAGCCACTGTTTCCGCTGTTTCCCCATCTATTTGCCATGAAGTGATGGGACCAGATGCCATGATCTTAGTTTTCTGAATGTTGAGCTTTAAGCCAACTTTTCACTGTCCTCTTTGACTTTCATCAAGAGGTTCTTTAGTTCTTCTTCACTCTCTGCCATAAGGGTGGTGTCTTCTGTGGAATGCAGAATTTAAAGATGGAAAGGAGCTTACAGGAAGCATCAAAGTAAAAAGAGTCCCATCTTTCTGCCTGAAGGGATTTTTTAATTCTCTATTCATGCCCTTGGTTTTATCATATGAAAGATTTTGTTTGTTAAACAAAAACATTCAGGCTTATTTATAATTAAACTTTTTTGGAAGTTAATGTCTTGGCTATTCATATATTTATATACTTCCAGATGAATTTCAGAACCAATTTTAAATCAACATCCACAATTATAATTCTTAGAATCAAATTGGAGAGATTTGATATCTTTAAGAATTTTCTCATCTAGAAATATGATATATCCTCATTCAAGGGGATGTCTTTAATGTTCCTCAGTGAAGGTTTTTAGTTTTTCTCTTATTGGTCCTGCACTTTTTAGATTACTCAGTGGTATTTTATATATTTTAATATAATTTGCTAATTTTTTTTGCTGATATTGTAAATGCAGTCTCTTCATTTTTATTCTAATGCAATTTTCAATGCCACTAAGATAGTGGTAATAACATACTCTTTATTTTAAAGATTTTTAAATGGGAATATTTTGAACTTTACATATAGAGTTCAACGAATTTACATATAAAGTGCAACGAATTAGCTTTTCTCTTATATACATTTTTCATTAAGAAGAATTCGTAGCTATCTTCCCCTCTCTCCTAACCCCAGGGCTAATAAACAAAAAGAGAGTCAAACGTAAAGGACTTCAGAATACCATGTCAGTGAGACTTCCACCCGTCACGGAGTTTGCAGCTGGTGAGAAGCTTCGTGTTGTGTTTCGAATTCTGCCCTGTCATTTATTTCCTTCTGTGTGTTTCTTTCTTTTCTCCATTTTAGTAAATGTTTTTACAAATACTAATAAGCATCTAGAGGGTCACTCGAATATATTTCTTTATTTCTTCCGTTTTAATAACTGTTTCAGCAAACAGTAGTAAGAATCCAGGATGCATCCCAAATGCATGCAAGTCTTGTGTGAAGACCGAAAATGACTGAGTTATAATTGGAACTTGTTATGTATGAATTCTAGGCTTTGTTCTCTCTAAACTATAATAAACAATGTTTACTAACCTGCTTTGTAACTCTCCTAATTTATTCTCTCATAAACCTGGTATAAGAAAGTCCCTAATGTAGAAGGTGAGAGCTGATACTTAATTAAGATCTGAACACACTGCGGTCTCAGTGAACTGTGTCCTTGGAGCAGTGCATCATTCCAAGAAACAGTTTTAAGAAAAATGTAGGTAGATGATAAGACTGTTGAGTGAAAACTTTCATAGAAATAATTGTTTATCACCGTTTCCATTTATAGCAACCTGAACAATAATTTTTTTTTTTTTTTTTACTCAAAGTACCCTTCTGTCATATGCTCAAAAATCTTTTAGTGACCCCTTAATTACCTTTTTCAATGGAGTCTTCTCTCCTTAACATGGCTTTTAAGACTGTTGGTAACGTGGACCAGTGGCTTTGCCCTTCTCCCACCCCTCAGGAAAATATTGCATTTTCTTGTGCTTAATTTTGTTCAAGTTACGCTTGGGCCCGTCTGTGTGTGTCTCAGTCCCTCTCTTCTCCACACCCCCGATCCATTAATTTCTGCCTGTTTTACTTCTTTCAAGGAGCCATTTACTCCTCTCCCCAGATCTCTCAGTAAACTCCTGAATGCTCTTAAAGACACTTGATCTACTGTACTGTCTTCTAATCAGAATTTCTTGTTCGATTGGAAACTCATTGTTAGTAGGAATTACCTGTTTACCATACTGTATCTTAGTGCTGAATTATAACATAGAGTATTAAATGCTGATTAAATAGGTGAATGAATGAGCGATTTTAATTATGTTTTAGAGGAAGCTCGTGAAAGTGACTGGGATGGTATCGTTGCTTGCCATCAGGGTAAGCTCTCCTGCTCCACCTGGAACTACCAGAGGTCTACCATAGGCGCTTACTTTCTCAGGCCAGAAGGGCTGAAGACAGACAGCACAACTGCAACAGTGAGTGGCGTGTTTGCGGGGGCGCTTCCTCCTGTGAAACTGTCCTGTGGTTGTCTTATTAAACTCAGTTTTATTACTGGCAATATTCGTTGAAAGAACAAAGAACATAGTTTAACGTTTTGAAATTATTCCCTAATAGGGTTAAAGTTTTCCAGCTTGGAGAGAAGCTGGAAATTATATATGTAGATTATATGTATATTTACTATAGATTTTAAGATTTAAAATTATTAGAATTTCAATAAAATCTTATTATAATTTTATTAAAATCTTTAAGGTTTTAACATATTTTATTTATTTTAAAATAAATATTTTTTAAAACATTTTAAAATGCTAAAATCTTTAAGATTTTGACTTATTATAGATTTAAGTTAAGCTTTGCTAGACTAGATATAGTATATTGGTTATTTAAATTTTCTGTTTAATATAGGATCACTGAGCATACCCTTTGAGGGAGATTTTAGCATTTATCAGTATGCTTTCTTACCTGAATTATGTTGAGTATATAGTATTATATTCAATGAATGTGAATCTTAAGGTTTCTTCCTTCCGTTTCTCTTTCAATGTAGGAGTAAGATTCAGGTAAATCTTCAGTGAGTTAAAGATGTAGAAGTTATTTATTTGTCTGATTGAATACTGTCTAAGCCTTTTTTAAATATAGTTTTCTAAATGCCACTGTTAACTTACAACTTCTTACTCTATTAATATTTTATTTTGTTTTCTATTGATAATAATGTAAGTCTTCTATTGAATTCAGATTTTAAGCTATACAGAAATGATGTCAAATTTGGTTTGCAGAATTGTTGCCTCTGCTTTTTCAAAATAAGTTTTACTGATACAAAATTTACTTACCATGAAATTCACTCATTTAAAATGTAAACTTTAGTGGGTTTTAGTGTATTCATAGAATTTTGCTCTTATCACCAAAATCTAATCAGTCTAATTTTAAAACATTCTCATCACTAAAAAAGAAACCCTCTACCCACTAACAATAATCCTCATTTTCTCACTTCTCCACCCATCTCCCCATCCCAGGCAACCTCAATGCCTGTTCTGGGTAGTTTACACGGATAGAATCATAATACATGGCCTCCGTGACTGTCTTCTTTCACTTAGCATGTTTTAAGGTTCATCCATGTGGTAGGATGTATCAGTACTTCATTCCTTTTTGAATACTGTTCTATTTTGTAGATAAAACCACGTTTTGTTTAGCCATTGACAGCTGATAGATAGATAGTTGTTTCTAGTTTTGGGGTGTTATAGATAATGCTCCTGCACAAGCTTTTGTGTGGACATGTGTTTTGTTGTCTCTGTGTTAGTACCTTGTTAGATCACCTAACATAATGTAACTCTGTTTAATGTTTTTGTGGAACTGACAACCTGTTTTCCAAAGTGGCTGCACAATTCTATATTCCCACCAGCAGTGTATGAGTTCCAGTTTCTGTGTGTCCTAGGCAACACTTGTGCTTGTCTGTTCCTTTTGATTATTGCTGTCCTTGTTGTTCAGTCACTTAAGTTGTGTCCCCCTTTGCAACCCCATGGACTGCAGCACACCAGGCTTCCCCTGTTCATCCCCATTTCCTGGAGTTTACTCAAACTCATGTCCATCAAGTCAGTGATGCCATCCAACCATCTCATCCTCTGTCCTCCCCCTCTCCTCCTGCCTTCCATCTTTCCCAGCATCAGGGTCTTTTCCAATGAGTCGGTTCTTCACATCCGGTGGCAAAAGTTATTGGAGCTTCAGTTTTGGCATCAGTCCTTCCAATGAATATTCAGGACTGATTTC
This sequence comes from Ovis canadensis, assembly GCF_042477335.2. Lineage (NCBI taxonomy): Eukaryota > Metazoa > Chordata > Mammalia > Artiodactyla > Bovidae > Ovis > Ovis canadensis. The sequence goes on from NC_091249.1 coordinate 122,760,314, forward strand.
CTTTAGGATGGACTGGTTGGATATCTTTGCAGTTCAAGGAACTCTCAAGAGTCTTCAACAACGCAGTTCAAAAGCATCAATTCTTCAGTGCTGTTTTCTTTATGGTCCAATTCTCACATCCATACATGACTACTGGAAAACCATAGTCTTGACTAGAGGGACCTTTGTTGGCAAAGTGATGTCTCTGCTTTTTAATATGCTGTCTAGGTTGTTCATAGCTTTTCTTCCAAGGAGCAAGCGTTTTAATTTCATGGCTGCAGTAACCATCTGCAGTGCTTTTGGTGTTGTCCTAGTAGGTATAAAGTAGTTTATCACTGTGGCTTCTGTTTCATATTTTCCCAATGATTTAACAGTGTTGAGCATCTCTTCATATGCATTGAGTCGGCGATGCCATCCATCTATCTCATCCTCTATCACCCCTTTCTCCTCCTGTCCTCAGTCTTTCCCAGCATCAGGGTCTTTTCTCTCACAGTGGCTTACTAGCCACTTCTCTGTCTTCAGAGAAATGTCTTTTCATATTACTTGCCCATTGTCTAATGGAGTTATTTATTTTTTTGCTCTTGAATTCTAATAGCTCCTTATACATTTGGGATACAGGTCCCTTATTGGATATATGATTTGCAAATAGTTTTTCCTGTTCTGTGGGCTGATGCTCAGTGGGTAGAGAATCCACCTGCAGTGCAGCGGATGGAGGAGATGTGGGTTCAAACCCTGGGTTGGAAAGATCCCCTGGAGAAGGAAATGGCAACCCGCTCCAGTATTCTCACCTGGAAAATCCCATGGACAGAGAAGCCTGGCAGACTACAGTCCAAAGGGTCACAAGAAGAGTCGGACACAACCGAGCGACTAAGCACACACGTCTGTGGGCTCTCGTTTTCTTTTCTTGTTGGTATCGTTTCAGCATAAAAGGGTTTTAATTTTGAACTCTAGCCATTTTTGTGGTTTTTTGACAAACATTGCCTTACCCAAGGTCATGAAGATTTACTCTTGTAATTTCTTCTGAGAGTTTCATAATTTAGATCTGTAACCCTTCTAAGGTTAATTTTTGTGTATGATATCATATAGGGGTCCAAGTTCATTCTTTTGCCTTTGAATGTCTAGTTAGGTCAGTGTTATTTGCCCAAAACACACTTCTTTTCCCATTGAATGGTCTTGGTACCTTTGCCAAAAATTGTCTGACATGAATGAGGGCTTTTTTCTGACTCACGGTTCTCTTTGGTTGTTCCGTTGAGTGACTCTTGTCTTTCTCATGCTGGTATGACACTGTCTTGAGTATGGTCACTCTGTAGTAAAGTTTTTTAAAATCAGGATAATTGAGTCTTCCAAGTTTTTTGTTGCCTCAAGGTTGTTTTGGCTATTCTGGTCTATTGCATTTCAGTATGATCAGCTTGTCAGTTTTTGCAAAGAAGGCAGCTGGGATTTTGATAGAGATCTTATTGATTACACACCTCAATTTGAGGAGTATTACCATCTTAATATTACTTCTGATCCATAAACATGAGATGACTTTGCATTTAATTAGATTTTTAATTTCTATTGCCAGTGTTTTATAGTTGTCAGTATACAAGTCTTATACTTTTTTGGTTAAATTTTTCCTAGTATTTTATTCTTTTCAATGCTATTGTAAATAGATTTCTTAATTTCATTTTGGATTGTTTTTTGCTAGTGTATGGAAATATAATTGATTTGATCCTATTTTGTACAGGTTTTTTTTTTGTCAGTGTGTATGCTCTGTTCTCCATAGTACAAACTCCACTCTTAAACTTTTATTTCTGAGCCATAGAGATTCTATCTTAAACTTCTCAAGTTTACCTGAACAGTTGAGTAGCTATTATAATAATAGTAGTGTAAATAAAGATTACAGCTAACATTTTTTGTGTGCTTACTTTGTTCCAGACTCTCTGCCTGGCACATGCTATTTTATATTATTCTCACAACAGTCCTATGATATGGAATATTGTTAGCCTCTTTTTACAGACAGTAAAATGGAGGCTGAGGCTTAATATAATGAGTAATATGCCCAAGGTTAGTAAAACTAGTACTGAGTGGAAAACTGGGATTTGAACCTCAGACCACTCCTTCTAGAACCTATATTTTTAACTCTTAGCCTATAGTGATCACCCACAGAATGGTGTGTGTGTGTGTGTGTGTGTGTGTGTGTGTGTGCGCACAATATATATACACAGAGACAAGCGCAATGATACTTAGCTGGTGCTGCGTCTCTTGTCTGGCAGAGTTAGCTCTCTGGAGCAAAGGCGGTAACCAGTATGCAACAAACCAGTGTTCATTAGAAATCCAGTGCACAGAGTACAGTTTTTCACTCACAGGTAACCCTCTCACCTTATTCATTTTTGCTTTGTTGTGCTGTCTTAAAAAAAATAGGTCAGAAGCCATCCTGTTAACAACAATAAAGCCTATTAAAATAAACTCAGGTTCCAAAAAGTATAGCAGTCCCCCCATCCGTGGTTTCAGTTATTCAGCTTCAGTCTGAAAATACTGAATAGAAAATTCCAGAAGGACACAATTTATAAATTTTAAATTGTATGCCATCTGAGTAGCACTGTCCCACTCTGTCTAATATCATCTTTTAATCTAACATATCCATGCTGTATACACTGCTTGCCCAATAGTATAGGGAAAAGCACATACATATAGGACTTGGTACTGTCCGCCATTAAAGGCATCCACTGAGGGTCTTGTAACATATTCTCTGGGGATGTGGGGGACTAATGTGTAGCAGTGCCTTCAGGACCGTCATTACTTACAGGCTATGACTGAATGGTAGAGAATCTGCCTGCCTAATGCAAGAGACGTGAATTCAGTCCCTGGGTCAAAAAGATCCCCTCTAGGAGGAAACGGCAACCCATCCCAGTGTTCTTGCCTGGAGAATCCCATGGACCGAGGAGCCTGGTGGGCTACTGTCTGTGGGGTTGCAAAGAGACACGACGTAGCGACTAAACAACCACAATATAGCCTAGTATCTTCATTAGTTCCTAAGAGCATGACTATACAACGTAGTGTACATTTCTGAGTTATTAAAAATTGGTAAAATTATGTTAGTTTTCTGTTTAGGAAGACAGAATACTTTTTTAAGCTTAGTCCATAATTTCTTATATAAAAACGTTTTCTAAGAAATATGCTATAATTATCTAGAAAAATTCTAGGAATCAGTGAACTAAAATGGACTGGAATGGGTGAATTTAACTCAGATGACCATTATATCTACTATTGCGGGCAAGAATCCCTCAGAAGAAATGGAGTAACCATCATGGTCAACAAGAGTCCGTAATGCAGTACTTGGATGCAGTCTCAAAAACGACAGAAGGATCTCTGTTCGTCTCCAAGGCAAACCATTCAATATCACAGTTATCCAAGTCTTATGCCCCAACCAGTAATGCTGAAGAAGCTGAAGTTGAACAGTTTTATGAAGACCTACAAGACCTGTTAGAACTAACATCCAAAAAAGATGTCCTTTTCATTATAGGGGACTGGAATGCAAAAGTAGGAACTCAAGAAACACCTGGAGTAACAGGCAAATTTGGCCTGGGAATGTGGAATGAAGCAGGGCAAAGACTAATAGAGTTTTGCCAAGAAAATGCACTGGTCATACCAAACGCCCTCTTCCAACAACACAAGACTCTACACATGGACATCACCAGATGGTCAACACTGAACTCAGATTGATTATATTCTTTGAAGCCAAAGATGAGAAGGTCTATACAGTCAACAAAAACAAGACCAGGAGCTGACTGTGGCTCAGATCATGAACTCCTTATTGCCAAATTCAGACTTAAATTGAAGAAAGTAGGGAAAACCGCTAGACCATTCAGGTATGACCTCAATCAAATCCCTTATGATTATCCAGTGGAAGTGAGAAATAGATTTAAGGACCTAGATCTGATAGATAGAGTGCCTGATGAACTATGGACGGAGGTTCGTGACATTGTACAGGAGACAGGGATCAAGACCATCCCATGGAAAAGAAATGCAAAAAAGCAAAATGGCTGTCTGGGGAGGCCTTACAAATAGCTGTGAAAAGAAGAGAGGCGAAAAGCAAAGGAGAAAAGAAAAGATACAAGCATCTGAATGCAGAGTTCCAAAGAATAGCAAGAAGAGATAAGAAAGCCTTCTTCAGCGATCAATGCAAAGAAATAGAGGCAAACAACAGAATGGGAAAGACTAGAGATCTCTTCAAGAAAATTACAGATACCAAGGGAACATTTCATGCAAATATGGGCTCGATAAAGAACAGAAATGGTATGGACCTAACAGAAGCAGAAGATGTTAAGACGTGGCAAGAATACACGGAAGAACTGTACATAAAAGATCTTCATGACCCAGATAATTATGATGATGTGATCACTAATCTAGAGCCAGACATCTTGGAAAGTGAAGTCAAGTGGGCCTTAGAAAGCATCACTACAAACAAAGCTAGTGGAGGTGATGGAATTCCAGTGGAGCTGTTTCAAATCCTGAAACATGATGCTGTGAAAGTGCTGCACTCAGTATGCCAGCAAATTTGGAAAACTCAGCAGTGGCCACAGGACTGGAAAAGGTCCATTTTCATTCCAATCCCAAAGAAAGGCAATGCCAAAGAATGCTCAAACTACCGCACAATTGCACTCATCTCACACGCTAGTAAAGTAATGCTCAAAATTCTCCAAGCCAGGCCTCAGCAATATGTGAACCGTGAAATCCTTTATGTTCAAGCTGGTTTTAGAAAACGCAGAGGAACCAGAGATCAAATTGCCAACATCTGCTGGATCATGGAAAAAGCAAGCGAGTTCCAGAAAAGCATCTATTTCTACTTTACTGACTATGCCAAAGCCTGTGACTGTGTGGATCACAATAAACTGTGGAAAATTCTGAAAGAGATGGGAATAACCAGACCACCCAACCTGCCTCTTGAGAAATCTGTATGCAGGCCAGGAAGCAACAGTTAGAACTGGACATGGAACAACAGACTGGTTCCAAATAGGAAAAGGAGTACGTCAAGGCTGTATATTGTCACCCTGCTTGTTTAACTTCTGTGCAGAGTACATCATGAGAAACGCTGGACTGGAAGAAACACAAGCTGGAATCAAGATTGCCCAGAAAAGTATCAATAACCTCAGATACGCAGATGACACCACCCTTATGGCAGAAAGTGAAGAGGAGCTAAAAAGCCTCTTGATGAAAGTGAAAGTGGAGAGTGAAAAAGTTGGCTTAAAGCTCAACATTCAGAAAACCAAGATCATGGCATCCAGTCCCATCACTTCATGGGAAATAGTTGGGGAAACAGTGGAAACAGTGTCAGACTTGATTTTTGGGGGCTCCAAAATCACTGCAGATGGTGACTGCAGCTGTGAAATTAAAAGACGCTTACTCCTTGGAAGAAAAGTTATGGGCAACCTAGATAGCATATTCAAAAGCAGAGACATTACTTTGCTGACTAAGGTCCATCTAGTCAAGGCTGTGGTTTTTCCTGTGGTCATGTATGGATGTGAGAGTTGGACTGTGAAGAAGGCTAAGTGCCGAAGAATTGATGCTTTTGAACTGTGGTGTTGGAGGAGACTCTTGAGAGTCCCTTGGACTGCAAGGAGATCCAAGCAGTCCATTCTGAAGGAGATCAGCCCTGGGATTTCTTTGGAAGGACTGATGCTAAAGCTGAAACCCCGGTACTTTGGCCACCTCATGTGATGAGTTGACTCATTGGAAAAGACTGATGCTGGGAGGGATTGGGGGCAGGAGGAGAAGGGGACGACAGAGGATGAGATGGCTGGATGGCATCACTGTCTGGATGGACGTGAGTCTGAGTGAACTCCGGGAGTTGGTGATGAACAGGGAGGCCTGGCGTGCTGCGATTCATGGGGTCGCAAAGAGTCGGACACGACTGAGCAACTGAACTGAACTGATCTAGAAAAATATAAGTTGAACACAGTTAAATGTGGATGCTATGTAAAGATATCTTGACTCAGTGGTATATCAGTCTTACTGTTTTGAACAGATATCCTATAGTAGGTGTTTTCTTTTAGGTCTTAGAAGTCATCTCTTTCCCTTGCCCGGTGGTAGGGCAGGGTCTCTCCGGCCATGCCTAGTGGCGGGGCAGCGTCTCTCCGGCCGTGACCAGTGGCGGGGCAGGGTCTCTCTGGCCGTGCCTGCCATGTAGCTAATCTCATGTTTCTAACAGAAAGAGAAGACATCTGTTAAGTATCATATCGCTTCTCTACGTGGTGAAATAGGAGTCTGTTTTACAGAAACTTTGTGAACTGGATGTTTTCCACGCTGTCTTGTGTGTGCTGTGTGCTTAGCTGTGTCCGACTCATTGCGACCCCATGGCCTGAAGCCCCCCAGGCTCCCCATCCATGGTATGTTCAGGCAAGAAGACTGGAGTGGATTGCCATTTCCTTCTCCAGTTACCTTGTATATTTCCTCCCTTAAAAAATAAAAAGTTGTAATTAAAATGGCTTGGGACTTTTCCCTTGAACTGAAACTAATATGGTTTCACTTTTGTATCTGCTATGAAGCAATTACAAAAGTAAAGTAAGGTAATAAGAAATCAGGCAATGGAATGCTTTGACTTCAGCACTGTTGTGAATAAAAATCAAATACCAGTTGGTATGCCATTTAAATTTCAATCAAGTTAATTTTGGTTATATTTTTGCCGTCTTGGAAGTATGGATTTCTCCATACTTAAAGAAGGGAGGCAGAATCAAGGAGATATTTTTAATACACCCCAAAATAATTATGTTTAAGAAAATGTTTAAGTAATGCATTTATTATCTTTTTTAAAAAATGAGACAGTTGATAAATACTTTGGAAACTATAAAGTATAATAAAAATATTAGTTACTTTCTGTGTCTTTAGTGTTAATTTTTTTTTTCCTAAGGCAGTAGATATAACTTCCTGTGGAAACTTTGCTGTGATTGGTCTCTCATCGGGAGCTGTTGATGTGTATAACATGCAGTCTGGTATACACCGGGGAAGTTTCGGCAGGGATCAAGGTATCGGCCTTTTTTTTCCTTTTTCCTATTTTTTTAAAAAAGTATTATAGATAGGTAAAAGGCTAGTAACTGTCACTGGTATTTATTAAATTCTTGAGTTCCAGGCATTTTGCTAAAGTTGCATATGGGGCATCGCCAACCCTATGCGGCAGAACACCGTATTGAAGGACTCGAAGAGAATGGAGTCATAGTTGTATAAAGGGAAAGTGGCTATTGTAGAGATTAAGTGTTTGGTTCCTTCTCCTTGCATTAAACAGAATATCTTAACTATTTTTTGAAACCTTCCATGGCATCAGCCTGATGGTGGATTTTGTTATCACTCACGTAGTGGAATAGTTTTCCCTCTGTTCCCTAAGATCCACATTGAAGACTTTAGGGAAGTTGAATAGTGGGAACTTAGATACTCAGATAAAGTGGCCATGCTTTGTGCAGTGTTTGGAGAGGCCATTGCAATTCTTTTTTCTTTCTTCTTTTAACATATGCTTTAAAGCCCATAAAGGATCTGTCAGAGGTGTTGCAGTGGATGGATTAAACCAGTTGGCAGTTACAGCTGGTAGTGAAGGAGTACTCAAGTTCTGGAACTTTAAAAACAAAGTTTTAATTCATTCTATGAGCCTTGATTCATCTCCAAATTTGATGCTGCTACATAGAGACAGGTAAAGTTTTTCTTTTAATGATGATGGATTTTCTTCTTGATGTTTTTAGAAAAAGTTCTTAATTTAAGTAAAGTACAGTAGTCTCTTGAACATCACAAGTTTGGACTGTGCGGGTCCACTTATGCACAACTTTTTTTCACTGAATAATTCAGGATAGCACTACATAATCCATTGTTGGTTGAATCCACAGATACAGAACTGTGGACGGGGAGGGCCAACTGTAAAAATTATATGCAGATTTTTGACTGTAGAGGGTTAGTGCCCTAACCCTCTTGTAAAGTGGTCAGCTGTATGTAATTTAACAAAAACCAAATTTTTCATATGAAAGAACATTTTTTTTAACCTCCCCCACAGGTATACTTGATTAACGAAACTTAAATAACTGTGAGATTTTAGTTTCAAGAGGTTGTATTTGTTCATTTATTAAAACTAATGTATTTGTCTTGCTAGTGGCATTCTGGGAGTTGCCTTGGACGACTTCTCCATTAGTGTTTTGGACATAGAAACTAGGAAGATTGTCAGAGAGTTTTCTGGACACCAAAGCCAAATAAATGACATGGTAAAACAGACTTTAGATGTTAAAATAAAACTTGATTCATTTCTATTTCTGTTTAGGTTAAAAGTGTCCTAATAATAGAAACTGCTATATTTTAATAGCATTAAACTCATCATATGAGATGTTCAAAGTGAATAATTTTCAAAGCAGGTTTTTTTTAAGGAAAATTTAGAATGAAAAGAAGTTTTAATATTTCTCAAGAGGATAATGCCATTAGATTAAAATATACATCCAAGAGTTCATTTTTTCTTTAAACAAAGCCAGAATGATTTGTTGAAACATAAGTATCATTTTTGACTTAGTATTAAACTAAGCTGAGAGAACTCATTTCTGTTTCCTGCATGCATAATGAATGAATAGTAGGAGACCTGGCATATCTGATACTTGGTTTATTCTAGTTTAGTGTTATTTATAGTGTTTATCTTAATTTCAAAAGAGTTTAGTGAATATGTATTTTATCTTACTGTTATGTTCTTACGGTGGGAAATATGGTAAGAAGTACTCAGTTTAAACAGTGTATGTTGAAGACTTTACATCAGTTGCAGATATCTTGATTTACTTGAAACAAATAAATTCCTAGCTATTTAGTGGCACCCCCACAAGCTGCATTTACTTACCAATTCTCACACCAAAAATCTGAATTTACAGTGTGTACCCATTTCCTTAAAAATAGGGGTGAGATGGCCAGGAAATTATGTTGTTCTGCAGATAAGAAATTGGCATAACTACTCATCAACAGAATTTGTTGTGACAGCATCTATAGTGATGAGGGCGGGAGTGAAGTAATTTTGATGAAGTTTCATTTTTGAAAACATCTGTCAGGGCCAACTTGTTCTTCCTATTTCTTTCCTTTCGAGTTGTGTGTGTGGAGTTTCTCCTAGTCAAGAATAAATTACTCCTGTTCAGTTAAATCTATGAGCCTTTGTGACGTGACGTCAGCTGTCAGAGTTACTTTCCCATTCCTCATTATCTGCACTGTCCTTCTGTCAATTGAGTTCCTCTGTACTGTAAGGTTTAAGTTTCCATAGTGTCATTGCAGCCCAATGACCAAGTTGGAGCTCACTTATTCCAACTATCATTTGCTAATATGAGTGGTCATAATCCTTAAACCAGTGGTCATAATCCCTGTGGTGTGTTTAGTCTCTTGGATGAACAATCTACTTCAATATAAACTTGAAAAGTTTTTCCTTTTAGGTCTTCCTTCACATTTGACCTGGTTTAAACCTCATGTTATTTTTCCATTTTTATCTATAGAGAAGATACAACTTCTTTATGGTGTCAGAAGTAGTTTATTGTTTAAATTTATTTTGAAAATATGGTTATTGTGGTTTTAAATTATGTTTAAAACATCATTAAGGAAGAAAAGATTTTTAGCTGAATCTGCAAGTGAGAACGACTTCCTCAGTAACTTCTCTACATTAAGAGAATCTGCATTCTTTAAAATCATTTTGGAATAGACTCTTCTTGGAAATGTAGCTTTGTTCAAAGCTTCATAGATACTTTATGAATGAAATTAGGCTAATAAAATATTTCTAATTGAATGTTGTCAGCACAGATTTATGTTAAAAACAGTAGTCAAACATTTGTTAATTGTCCATAAATAGATTATGGAGTAAAAATTAAAAACTATGTACTATTCATTTTTAAAAGCTTTATAATTCATGTAAAAACCTAGTGCTTAGCAGTATCGTCAGGGGCACATAAGAGATGGCGTTTTCTTATGAGGTGGCCTACCTTTCATGCATCATGCCTTTTTAATGAAGTGTGCATTATCTTCTCATTTCTTACATTCTCTGACTGTTAAATATACAGATACAAATATACGTAGATACATACATACATGTATACACACCTATATTATTTATGTTTTTCTTTCATTTAAAGACTTTCAGCCCTGATGGTCGTTGGTTAATAAGTGCATCAATGGATTGCTCTATTAGAACTTGGGACCTTCCGTCTGGGTGGTGAGTTTTTAAATCCCTAACCTTATCAGAAGTCTTCTCAGTCATTGTCCTCACACGTGACTTTTACTGTTGTCAATAGATTAGGTACTTTTTGACTGTGACTGCGTTTGGAGATTTTTCTAACCTGACGTATATTTTATCCTTGAAGTGTGTTTGATCTCAAACACAGAGATTAGTGCTGAAAGAGATAACAGTGAGGAAGTTCCAGTCTCTTAGGTTCTCTATTCCTGCAAAATTGAGAAGTAGAAGTGAGTTGCATGAACTCACTTAACAAAGCTCATTCGGCCTCTGTGATACTCTGTGATACTCTTTGATACTCCAGACTAGGGATCATACTTTAGGGCTGCAGACTTTTTTGAGCATTGTTTTGTATTTTGTTGTTGTTGATATTGAATTAAGAGGTCAGAACCCTTAACTTTGTGTATATTATATATTTTCTGTCTCTAACATAATTCTTGAAAGAAGACATTTAGATACCTTAACATAATGGAAATGTGTGTCTTAAGATTTGGATAAAACCCAACAGTGTTAAGAAACCTGTCATAGGTTGAAACATGCTACTAAATCAGCACTTGAAGAGAAAACATTAATTCTGTTAAATAATTTGATCAGTGGAAACCTACAGAGAGTAATTTGTTGCTAAAAATTATGTAGGAATACACAGAATTTGCAGTCATATCACTCACCAAAGAACTGCTTAGGTGGAGTGTGAAAGGAGCGATGGGGATGGAACGTACCTGTGAGGAAAGAGAGGTGAAGGAGAAAAGACGACCGGGAAGGCAGTTCAGTCTTCAGGAATATTGCTAAGTTAAGATCTGTCCAGTTCTGCTCCTCTTGCTTCTCAGGAATTAGATAAGCTCATACCTGAAAGCAGTTTGACCTTTAGAAAGGAAAAACCCTTGTGTCTGTACTTCCCTTCAAGTTTGATTCAGGAATGAGACACAGCTGGCTATACAGCTTATGTACAGGATTTGGACTATAAACAGCAAAAGTGCCGCTGATGGGCCAGCTCTGATAACCAGGCAGCTTTGTCTACAGGTGTATCTCTTTTTTACTTAGAGTCGAGTCAAGTGAAATAATTAGTAGACTATCCTCCAGCTTCAAAAAGTTCAGTCAAGTTAGTACTTCCTTAATTAAAACAAACAAACAAAAAAAAACAAAAAAATTTTTTAAGGTACCATTAGAAATGTTGACTAGTCTTTTACTTCTTGGACTTCTGTTTTCTAAAAGTAAACATAATTTGATTTGCTTTGTGGTAGGAAAGTTGTGTAGGAAATAGAGTTGACACTTTGCCCTTTTCATTCTCCTTTTTAGTAGTTTTAGTTCGCATGAGATGAGAGAGGGAGGTTAATGTTCAATAGTACTAAATAGAATGTTTTTTAAAAGTGGTCAGTTTTTTTGGGATTGGAAAAATTAGGATCCGAAAGTAGCATTCAGAGCCACCAATCTTTGACTCAGCATAAGGCTTTTTGCTGAATTTCTTATTTTAGTAAAAAGATGAACACATTTAAATCTGACATTCAACTCTGGTATCTTATTTTTCAGTGAACACAGACAGTTTTAAGTGAATACAGAGAAACTAAGCTGGGGGAACGCAAGAGCGAGAGATGAGGCCCATAGGGATTGTTAAAAGATGATAATATCTACACTGGTTGTACCAAAGTATGCTTTTAATAAAGACACAAATAACAACCTCTTTGGGTAAGATTTGAAGTGGAGCAAATGAGAAGGCTGAAGAGCAGTCTCCCACAGCTGCTGCCGCCCTGCTGCAGCCGACTTTTTCCATGGACTTCTGGCACTTCAAGTGCTTTAGTTTTCATCTTGTCTCATATTCTGTTAGGGAGGTACTGGTTTTAGTCCCGTTTCACAAATGAGGAAATGGAGGCTCAGAAGTGAGTGATTTGCCCAAGGCAGCATAGTTGGTCGGTGGTATTTTGCTATGGTCAGCGTCGGAGAAAGTGAGACTTCCCAGCAGATGTGGCACCAGCCTTGCTTGGGTTTGTTCTAAGGATAGTTTGGTTTTCTTGATGTAGAAGATACAGTAAGGACCATACAGCTGTAGGTAATCATTGGCTTTTTTTATTTCACTGTTTTCTTAAACATAATTAGTACGACAAGCTTTGGGGATTCCTAGTTTTTTCTTCAGTAAGCAGTTTCATCATTTACATAACCTGTTAAATATGTGAAGAGTGACTACACTCATTACAGAGGCTGCACGTGGAGCCGTGTGAGTAGACCTCTGGTGTGGTAGCATGCAGATGCAGCCCTCGGGGACTGACTGTGTCTGTCCAAAACAAAGGCATAGGTGCCGAACTGTTTCCTGTAAAGGGGTTTCTTTAAGTGTGGAAAATTTTCTTCTGTTTGTAGCATTCTCAGAGAAGTGAGGTTGAAATGTTTGTCCCTGAAATTATCTGTCATCTGCTACCACCTTTTATTTATGGTTACTTTTAATCTCTTAAGAGTTTAGATTGAACACTTTTCAGGGTGAGAAAAATATAAAATTAAATGGCTTTAATAGATTTTGCGTTTTGTTGGGTCTTGTCCACCCAGCCCCTGCTCTCTGAGGGGCATTGCGTGAGCATAGCTGGAATAGAGTGTGCTTTGCATTTCCCGCTGAGGCAAAACTTTCCATTTGTTCCATTCATTGAGGGTTCCGTCACTTTGGAGACTGAGCATCTAGACATTGTCTGCACTGGTTTAGAATAGAATCAGAAGTGAGCGAATGTCACCTGTATGCGTGGGACTTCGTGCTTAAAAACTTGACCCCTTACAGTGAAGATTTTTTTAACATTTTTTCAAAATGTTAAAATGGTAACAATATGGTAGTTAGGTCTGGGATTAAACCTGTACGCTTAGGCTTCATGAGCAACTGTGGCCATGTAAAACATGCTGTGTATGTGGAAACCACTTCCTCGACTTGATGCTTTTACATAATGGAAGGCCAGTCTACCCACACTCAACAGCTGTGGAGACCACAGTGAATTTGCCAAAATAATTACAGTATCAAGTAAAATAAATTTGCTCAAGCAGTAGATTCCTCTTTAACAGATAGATTCTGAACACGTCAGGGAGTTTCATCCGTCACACACACTTCAGTGAGGAAGTATTAAGACAAAGAAGAGATGATGAGATCTAAAATTCCTGAGTTTAGGCTTAGTCATCAGTGTACATTGAGATAGTGGTTGTTCTCTGGGTTGTTTGTATTAAATGAATTAAATAATTTGACAGTCTCTGGTATATAAAAAGTGTTTAGCAAATGTCCTTTTCCCCAATTTGTTTGATCCCCCAAGCAGGTGTTCCTGTGAGTTTCCAGGAATGGTTGAACAGAAATCAGACAGATTATTAATCACATTTTTTTCCCATACTGAGAATTTAAACATCAGTCATTGTCCTGAGCCCACTTTAGTTTGTTTGTAGTGCTGCTAATTTTGGTCCTGTCCTACTGTTTTGTATTCATTAGTTAAGGTTTATGATTGTTAATCACTCTGAACAAATCGAGAAAGATTTTGTCACGGACAGGTCCTTTAGTCACTGCCTCCGTGTCGCGTTTGAGCTGCTCAGAGTGTTTCCGTGAGTCGCGCTGTAGTCACCTGGGTGTGTGTGCTGTCTGCTGGACCTTTAGTGTCAGCAGCGGTGTTGCTGAGCTCTTTTGATTACGTGTGCAGACTGCTTGGTGACAGGTATGTCTCTGTCACCTTCTACCTTGAGCAAGTATGACTGGGCCTCATTTTTTTAACAGGTATAGTAAGGATGGATCTGCCTCATGGGGCTGTGAGGATTGAATTAATAGTCACAAGTGCTCAGAATACTCCTAGCATGGAACACTGAAAAAAGTGTTAACTCCTGTTGTTTTCTTTATTGAAATAATGTAATTACTGAAGATTCTGAACTTCAGTCATTTTGCCATGGCTTCGCATGGATAATGTAATGGCTTCAGTGAATAAAGTAGTTTTTGAAACAGCTCTTACTAAAACTAGCACACCCCTCTTAAGGTGCATAGAGTACTCACACTCTCAGCCCGCCTAGGAAGCCTCGTCTGCAGTGTGCCCGCGAGTTGGGCCTTTCTGTTTGCTCCTTAAATTTGCCTCGCTTCGCTTCCCGCTGCCACTATCCTAGTTCAGATCTTCCCTGCTTGTTAGATGACTGCTGCCATAATCGCAGTGTTCTTCCTGTTCAGATATATTCCACATTCTACTGCCAGATTTTCTTATGAAAGTAGAAATACCGCTATCTGCTCAAAAGCCTGTAGTGGCTTTCTGTTGATTCAAAGATAAAACAAACTCAGATATTTGGTATTCAAGACCAAACTGCATTCCTCACTGGACACGGCTCCCCTTGCCTCGCCTTCCACATTCCTCCTCCCTTAGAAGGCGCTTTCTTGACCATCCGCATCTGCAGACGTCCTGCCCGTCTGTGAGGTGCACGATCGTTGCGCACGCTTCTCCCTCAGGAGCCTGCTGTGCGTCGTCTTCTGGGGAGCCGTTGCTCCCTTTTCCTCCCCAGCTTTCACAGCCCCTGCTCACGGCTATCTGGAGTGTCCGTGGGGCTAGAACCGTGAACCGCTTTATGCTGGTGCTACATGGACTCAATTTCCTGTTTGCTGTGTAGCGCGCGGTTACCTGTTTGAAAAACAGAATTGCTCGAACTTTTTTCCCCCACTACCATTCTCCCGTGGCCATTTTATTCCTTTCTTCTGTTGCCTACCCCTTTTGTTATTTTCACTGGCATAACAAATGCAGGAGAGTGCTGATAATTTATTTTAAATGTGTGACATCTTCAGAATTGTTTCCGAACCTACCAAAATGGCATTCCAGAAAAACAGCATTGCCTCCTGTATTCTCCCTGTTATTGAAACTCTCTCTAAAAATTAATTGATCTCTTTAGTGTTCTGGGTCTTTCTCATTGAGGAGATTATTTTCCCATCGTAGCTTAGTTGACAGAGCTCTTTGTTAGTGATGACTTTTTGGTGTTGGTGATTGAAAAATAAAAGCAAACATTTTCTGCATCTCTTACCCTTTGTTCTTTTAGCAAAATGATATTTTGTGAATTGTGTGCTTTTTAGTAGAGTTGAAGGACTAACGTCTTGGTTCTTTCTATAGTCTTATAGACAGCTTCTTGTTGGACTCGGCTCCTCTTAATGTCACTATGTCCCCGACTGGAGACTTTCTGGCCACCTCCCATGTTGACCACCTTGGAGTTTATCTGTGGTAAGTTCTCTCATAAATAGTTCTTTCTGGGGTAAGAAGAAAAGGAAGGTGATGTCAGACAGTCATAGTTGCTAACATTGCCCTTCAGTTTTTTGGGATTTTTTGACTTATAAAATGGAAGTGTCACAAAGTTCACCTAAGTCTACAGTCGAGTCAGCTTCTGCTTGATAATTTAGGTAGCGCACCCCACTCCAGCACTCTTGCCTGGAAAATCCCATGGACGGAGGAGCCTGGTGGGCTGCAGTCCATGGGGTCGCTAAGAGTCGGACACAACTGAGCGACTTCACTTTCCCTTTTCACTTTCATGCATTGGAGAAGGAAATGGCAACCCACTCCAGTGTTCTTGCCTGGAGAATCCCAGGGACAGGGGAGCCTGGTGGGCTGCCGTCTATGGGGTCGCACAGAGTTGGATGTGACTGAAGCGACTTAGCAGCAGCAGCAGCTCAAGTGTATATTCTAAGCTACATGTGTTTGATTTTTATCTTTTAGCCACAGATTTTAATCTGTGACTTTTATTTGCAGAGAGGATAATAATAGGGCTTCCCTGGTGGCTGAGCTGGTAAAGAATCTGCCTGCAGTGCAGGAGACCTGGGTTTGATCCCTGTGTTGGGAAGATCCCCTGGGAAAGGGAAAGGCTACCCACCCCAGTATTCTGGCGTGGAGAATTCCATGGACTGTATAGTTCATGGGGTTGCAAAGAGTTGAACATGTTTGATTTTTGTTACCCTATTTGACTTCTATTTGCAGAAAGGATAAGTGAGTTTAAAATTAAACTCTTATTATTGAGGAAGAGAAAAAAATGAATTCCTTTTCTACTTACAAGATTTTCAATTGACTTTTTAGGATGTGAAAATAAATTTAATATATAATAGAAATAGACTCTGGTCACCTTAATAAGCCGAATGGAGTATCTCCTGGAATCTTTGAGGCTTGAACAGTCAGGATAAGAGAAGAGTGGTGGTGTGGTGCCTCAGCAGCAGAGCAGATAGTGCAGCTGTTAACATAACTCAGAGCTTGGTCTTTCCAGGTTTTATTTCCCATTCCCAATTCATTATGTACAGGAAACAATATGATCAGCCCACTTTGGGACAGATACTCACATCTTGCTTAGTCAGATGTGGACCGGATTAGTCAGGTCCAGAGCCATGGCACAGGGTCAGGGAGCACTTAAAGGACCGTTCTAGAGACGGGGACCCGTGACTGCTCAGCACCCCAAAGATCTGGCCTAAAGGACCGTTCTAGAGACGGGGACCCATGACTGCTCAGCACCCCCGAGATCTGGCCGCGTAATCGCCCTCTGGCTCAGAGCTCTGAGCCCCTCTCTCCTTCTGCTGCAGTTCCCTCAGGGGAAGGGTGCCATTTATCAAAGCCGCGTAAATGAGTGGATGTTATGTTACATTATAAAAATAGTATCCACTACCGATCTGCCAAGTACTTTTTTGTGCTACATTAAAAATAAAGTCTCTGTTTATAATACTTATAGACAGCTTTCTTGTGATGACATCTGGGATACGAGTCAAAGCATTTTGAAATTAATACTATCTATTTTTGAGTTTTTTTTTTTTAACAAGTGATTGTGATTTGTAGCCAAGTTCAAGATCATGGAGCTTGTCACCAGTAATCGAAGCTTCTCTGAAAACATTTTTAATAAATTTTGTAATATTGCTTATGTTCTTTATGTCTCAGGTCCAATATTTCCCTGTATTCAGTTGTTTCATTACGGCCACTTCCCGCAGATTACGTTCCTTCAGTAGTGATGCTTCCTGGTACTTGTCAAACCCAAGGTAATAAAAATCTAGTAATTTTTGAAGCATAATATAATAAACCTAACCTGTAGGATATTGCCACTGAAGGCAAAGGTTAATGCATTCAATCACAATATTTTTTTATCTTAATGAAGTATTTTGAATGACTTCATGAATCTTTATATAAACAAAGACATAATTGATGGAGTATTCATGTGAAACAGTGGAGAAATATTTTGAGTCTGGCGATGGAATTTGTACTTAATATGAGAAAATAAGAAAATGAATAGAGTTTACAAGTTATATTGAGTGAACAGGTTATGAAATACTAATGGATTTGAAGGTAATTGAGTTGCTTTTATATGATAAAAATTTCAGCATTAATTTGAAAATGTTTTGTTTTAAGATGTAGAATTATCAGAAGAAACTGTAGAACCAAGTGATGAAATGATAGAGTATGACTCCCCAGAACAGCTGGATGAGCAGTTGGTGACTCTGTCACTCCTCCCTGAATCCCGGTGGAGAAACCTTCTTAATCTTGATGTTATTAAGGTAATACTATAGTGCACTTAATATTGGCCCCTGAAGACATATTCCAAAAGTATTTTCTTTAATAAAGATAACTTCCCTTTCTTGGAGGTCTTTAGGTGGAGTAGTTAATGCCTAAGATAGTAAAGCAAATACCATTTAGCTGAATGCTGTTTAATTTAGTATTATTACAAGACTTTCTCCATGTATATATGTCTACTTTGAGAGCACTTAAGAACCTTCAAATATAGCAGTAGTATAGCCTGCAACCACAGAGCTGTTAGAAATCAGGTGTTTTAAGCCTTGCCTGACCTCACTTAACTTACGAAATGAGGGGGAAAGTCATCATAATGTGTGATGTTTCTGTTTCTGGACATTTGGGGACTGGAATTCTTTGACTGGTCTTTTTAAAATTAAACTTCAGTCGCTCTTTATCATACCACACCCTGCTCTGTCTGCTACAGGAAGGTTTGCTTTTGGGTTCAGGCACATAAATTAATATGAACTAGGTAGTAGATAGCATCCTGAGATAATAGCAGTGGAAAATAATTTAGCCCTTTGTCCTTGAGTACAGTTTTACATGAGAAATGGACAGTTATGGTATGAATTAATGTGTTTCAAAGCATGTTTCATGACCACTATTTGTGAGTATCAAAAGCAACTGAAACATACAGACTAGAAAATTTCAGAGATTATCTTCTGAGAATTAGGGTGTTTTGTATTATGAAACTCAACTTGGTTAGATATATACATACAGTCAGGCATCCTTGGTAGCTCAGCTGGTAAAGCAGCTCCCTGCAATCTGGTTCGATTCCTGGGTTGGGAAGGTCCCCTGGATGAGAGATAGGAAGTGAAGTCACTCAGTCGTATCCGACTCTTTGCAAACCCCCCGGACTGTAGCCCACCACGATTCTCCATCTTTGGGATTCTCCAGGCAAGAATACTGGAGTGGGTTGCCATTTCCTTCTCTAGAGGATCTTCCCAACCCAGGAATCGAACCCAGGTCTCCCGCATTGCAGGCAGACGCTTTAACCTGGTCTTCCCAGATGGTTCAGATGGTAAAGAATCCACCTGCAATGTGGGAGACCTGGGTTCAGCCCCTAGATTGGGAAGATCCCCTGGGGGAGGGCATGGCAACCCACTTGGGTATTCTTGGTTGGAGAGTCTCATGGACAGAGGAGCCTGGCAGGCTGCAGTCCACAGGGTCGCAGAGTTGGACATGACTGAGTGACTAAGCACAGCACTGAGCAGACATACAGTCACTAGAGTTTATGTGTGTACTAAGTCACATTATGGGCTGGCATAAAAAAGTGTAAGGAACACTGGCAGATAACTATGACATGCTGTCCTAACTATTTTTGTAGCTAGTAAATTGGCACCAGAAAAGGCATACATGTCTCGGGTAAGAAAAGAGAGAAGTTTTCACATGGTCATTTGACTCAAAATTTGAAAATGCTCCTTTTTATTGCTCACCTTTTGAAAGATTGGGCTTCAGTATAAAGGTATATTGTTTAGGACTTCCCTGATAGCTCAGTTGGTAAAGAATCTGCCTGCAATGCAGGGGATACCGGTTCGATTCCTGGGTAGGGAAAATCCGCTGGAGAAGGAGTAGGCTACCCACTCCAGTATTCTGGCCTGAAGAATCCCATGAACTGTACAGTCTGTGGGGTTGCAAAGAGTTGGACACGACTGAGCAACTTTTACTTTCACTTTATGTTGTTTAGGTACATAGTTACATTGTCTAGTCTATCAACTGTAAAGGAAGTAGTTTATGGAATGGCTGTAAGAGCAATACATAAAGTACAAGTAGGTGAGTGTGAGCGGACCAGTTAGAATAATGCCCAATTAATTGAGCTAAATTTGGTGGGTACTCTTCTTGCTAAGATACAGTTTGTTCTGCATAAAAATACAGAGAAATGTGAATGAATGCTCTTTATAACACCTCCGGTATTTTAATTTCCTTCTGAATGAAAGAAATTAGAATTTTTATTTTTGTCCTGTGGTTAACTTTTATACTTACGGTTTCCTTTATGAAATTAGGTTAATTCCAGAGCCCTATGGAACTGCTCCAAAGCCTTTTGTTTTTATTTACAACTCAGTGACTGCCTTCTAACTCAAGAACAGTGGGTTAGGAAGGGTAACTGACTTACTACGTTACTACAGTTTCCCCATCACAAAGAAGGCTGTGCTTGCATTGCTGTGGGCTCCAAGAGGCCACAGATAGCCCTGACTTTCTTTCAAAAAGCAAATCTCCCCCCAGTTCCTAAAGAATGGAAGATGAGTAGTGTAAGGTGAAATTGTGAGACTTCTTAAGAGTCCATCACATTCTCTTGAGATAGTGATATGTTACAATGTAGTCACCAAAACTGAATTCTGTCCGTGGGGATTCCAGTGGAATTTTTGTGATAGAATTTTGCTGACACTTGAAATACTTTATGAAGGAACGGTAGTATTCTCTTGCTTTTTAAAAACACAAAGTACTAAGGAAAAATAAAAATTCCAATAAAATAGAAGAATTACGGGAATGCTTCATACCTACACACAAAATTTACTAAATTACTTTTAATGGAAGAGACTACCTCTGGTTCCAGATTTCTTTTGGAGAAGAGAAATTTGAAAAACTGTTGAGCATTTATGTAAATTTTGCTTTCTAGCCCATCTTGTATTTCAGTGTAAAAGAAGTTCAAAATTGCTTGTTACTTCTTCACCTATATATTCATGTTTCAGGAAAATGAGCTGTTTTTGCCTCAGAGCTTCTCCTGAACTCTGTCATTTTCCCTTTGCCTTATCAACAAGAGTACTAGAGGTTTGCATTGGGAAGCCCGATTTAAGGATATCTGTGGTATATTGGTTGTTTGGGATTTCATTTCAGTATCCTAATCTGAATTTAATTCTTATTTTTTTTTACTTTTGGGGCTTTTTAAAAATTAAGTGGGAATTAAATGTTAGAAACTATTGGCAAGATAATTACTAGTCTTTTTTTCCTTTTCTCACTTTTCTTAATTAGAAAAAGAATAAACCAAAGGAACCACCCAGAGTACCCAAATCAGCACCATTTTTCATTCCGACTGTTCCTGGTCTTGTACCCAGATTTGCTGCACCTGAACAAAACAGTGGTCCTCAGCAGGTGAGAGCCAGGTTAGAGGGAGCGTTCGGGGACACAGGGTGCATTGTCTGCTGCACATTTGCAGTTTTAACCAAGACCCAGTGTTACAGATACAGAGTAAATTAGTGCTAGCTTTTAGTCATAAACTGTAAACTTTTTGTTACATTTGTGGCTTTTGAATAATGTGTATTTGTTTTTGTTTAAGTCTAAAGTGGTAAATCTTGGAATTTTGGCTCAAAAATCAGATTTCTGCTTGAAACTTGAGGAAGGACTGGTAAATAATAAATGTAAGTTAAATTATAAAATATTTTACCAAGTATTTCAGCTTATTATGTTACTTCATATGAAGATAATTGAGTGAAATATTAGCAGATTTCTCAGTAGTTGAAAATAAAAGCCAAAAGGATTGAAATCTTGGTTTTAATCTGAAGTGATTTTGCTTTGTTTACAGTAGGTGAGCGACACGACACTCAAATGTTAAGATGATGATAGTCTTTTGAGACCCTCTCTTTCCATCTGTATGGAAAATTGGAATCTTTCTTTTTTGCTCTTATTTCTGTTTACAAGTGCGATTTGCAGTGCAGTTTGCAGTAGACGGTTGTTTCAGGAAATTTCAGATAATACCAAATTATCACACCAAAAGGCTTTTTTTAAAAATTGAATGTTGTAAATTTTGAAAGCTACAATCTGTAGCTAATAATGATCATGAGAGCTGTGAGCAGTTAACAGAATTATAGTCATTCTCCCGTTTGACTGCCCTCTTGTCTTCTGACCCAGTTGCTTTGTGTTTTCATGCCAGTATCACTTGAGTGCACATTGGCAGAAGTCAAAGAATGGCACCTGTACTGATAGCTAAAGAGTAGCAGGGTTATAAAAGGAGTGACTTGGTATATTTATGGGGGAACAAAGAAGAGAAGCACTATTATTTAATATCTACTGAAAAACAATAAATAAAATGTATTAGACTCTTGTCGATGGTATTGTCCTTTTGCAGAAACGTAAAAGCATAGACATTGCCATTGTAATATCAAATGCCTTATAGAAGTGTATAGACTATGTTTTCATGGGATATATATGAAATAAGAGTGCTTACTTCTAGGGAAAAGTAGATTTGTGGTGAGTAAGGTGGAGTCTTTCCCCCACGTATATTTCTGTAGTATTAATGTTGATGATCAAGTGATACTTTTATAATTTTTATAAACAATACAAAAATAAATTCCCTCACCTCATCTTATTCTCACTAGCAAATACTATTAATAACTTGGTGTATACTTCTATAGCCTTCTTATATTGGATTTGTTCTGACTGACTTATAAGCATGTTAAAATGTCTGGTGCTAAGTGTTAATTAGATTTTAACAGCCTTAATAGAAAGAACTTGCTAAAAATGCAAATTTAAATATATGTTAGGTTTGAAATGAAAGCTAGTTTCTTAAATGAAATGATTGTCGATACTAACTGGATTCTTATTAAAACAATGTAGATGAAGCTGCTGTTAACCTTCTGAAAGAATTAGGCCCGTCAGGAGTTGAAACAGAGCTTCGAAGTTTGTCTCCTGATTGTGGTGGTTCAATAGACATTATGAAGAGCTTCTTGAAGATGATTGGGATGATGTTGGACAGAAAGCGTGATTTTGAGTTGGCCCAGGCATACCTCGCCCTGTTTCTGAAGGTAAGTCTAAGATGTGAGACAGCACTTCACAGCTTGCCCTCCTCCAGAGAAGTGTTGTCTGATAGAGATGTCTGCAGAGATGGAAACATTCTGTATCCACACTTCACTGCGTGTGGCTACTGAGCACTTGAATCGTGGCTGATGTGACTGAGAACCTGAGTTTTTCATTTTATAGAAATTTAATTCATTTCAACAGCTTTCTGGGCCTCATGACTACCATACTGGATAGCTGGATGGGGCAGCAGCTTGTCAGCGTTCTTTGTTGACTTCTGTTTTTTAGCTCAGCACAATTTTGACTCAACCCCCTGACTTCTATGTCATTCATTCAATCAGTATATTAACCTATTAGCTTTTTTATTTAATAACATTTTGGCAGGGTTTTTTTTTTAATGATCATGAAAAAAGTGAGGTTTACTTCTGTCCTGGTTGAAGGAGTTTCAAATGATTTGACAGTAACAGAGTTGTTTTTATGACAAATATAGTGGAGAACTTTAACATATTGAAGGAGGTAGATGATGCTGATTTTCAGTGATAGCAGATAGATTGTTTATCTCATAAATATCTAAAAAAGTTTTCATTTGACTTAATTATTTGAAATTATTTTAAAAGTAAATTTGTAGATGGTAGTATGTAGATTAAAAAACTAGAAATACTGCAAACTGTTCCTGTATTTTTCCCCAAATTTACCACAGTTGTAAATTTAGGACTAGGACTTTGTTTCTTGATGTGTATCAGGACTCTCCTTAAATAGAGGAGAGTCATCACTTCAGTTTTACTGAGAGAGTGACAGAACCATGAAGACTCATAACAGAGGAGAGGGAGATGCAAGAGTGTAATAAACCAGCCTTTAAGGAAAAAATCAAGAATAGTGTCTTCTGAGGTTCCTTGTAAAACAGTTAAATCCAGAATGAACAAAATTTTACTTTTCTTACGTTGAATGTTCAGCTATCATTTTTCTTTTCAGTTGCACCTGAAAATGCTTCCTTCAGAGCCAGTACTTCTGGAAGAAATGACAAAGTTGGCGTCACAGTTGGAAGAAAACTGGATCCATTTACAGTCACTTTTTAATCAAAGCATGTGTGTTTTAAATTATATTAAAAGTGCTTTGTTATAAAAATAAAGTTAGGTAGCTAAGTCAAAGACTTTTACATTAAAGAGGTTGAATCTAACTCATACCCTTGCTTTCTAAGTTTCAGTGAGAAAGGAAAGTAAATGCCACCACTACTGACTAGTCAGCCACTGTGACTCCACTTCAAATGCTGAATACTTTCTTGAAATAAAGTTACACCTGTCTTTTGTTTTAAAGATGTAAAGAGTCTTCTCCAATGAAGACTGAGTTTCATTTTCTGAGTTTCTTCATCAGGTACTTGGATATGACTTCTTTTCAATTGTCGTCACCAAGCTTGTGTTTTTTGAATGTTTATAACATACTGAGGCATGCTGGTATATCTCATGTAAAGTATTACCAAGTTAAACTGAAGTTAAAAGTGACATATAGTTTAAAAAGTGCCTTCATGTTATGAGGTAAAAAGACATGTGTCTTTCGTTAGTGGCCTTTGATGAAAACATAGTTAGAACACTGGCCCAGTCCTCTCTCCATTGTGCCCTTTCTAAAGGAACTTAAATTTTTTAATATGAGAGGTGCTTTCACAAGGCAACTTGCTATAGCAGGCAGTTGAACAGATACCTGGAATGGGTAAGGGAAATTTTCCCCACTCATGACCTTTTTATTTCGAAAGAAACTGCTGACTGCATTTTTCTATCATAACTATTGTGAAACCAGACAGCTCTGGCACTTTTCCCTGTTTTCATCATTGTTGTTTGTGTGGTTCAAGACTTCAGCAATATGTGAATTAATAATAAGCAATTCTTAAAAGCTTATTTTAAGAATAAAATAAGAATATAAAAAGTTCAAACTTTTGATAGTTAAAAGTAGTGTCATTCATAAAATTCAGCTGGTTGTACCTGAATGCCAGTACCATTCTAATTAGGATATAGTTTTACAGAATAACCTCCGAAGGAATAGTCTTCACAAGAAGCTGATCAATGATAACTTTAATTATCAAAGTTTTTTGTTTAGCGGTGCAGTGTTCTTGTTAAAGGTAGAATTATTGACAGTAACCTGCTAAAGGAATAAGCCAGCATTGTTTTGTGCTTTGTTCTTTTAGAAATGTATATAAACTTAGTAAAGCCATTGCCTAAATGTTAATAATGACTTAAGTTCTAACTCTAATAACTGTATTTCCCCTTGCCCCAAATACTATATTCTAAAGATATGGCAAAATTTCAGTGTACAGTTATGTAGAATGTGAAGATTGTATAGGTCTCCTGCATTGCAGGTGGATTCTTTATTGTCTGAGCTACCAGGGAAGCCCAAGAAAACTGGAGTGGGTAGCTTATCCCTCCTCCAGGGGATCTTCCTAACCCAGGGATTGAACTGGGGTCTCCTGCATTGCAGGCAGATTCTTTACCAGCTGATCTACCAGGGAAGCCCTAATTATCACTTAAGTTCTAATTTTAAAAACTGTTTCCCCTTGCCCAAAATACTATATTCTAAAGATATGGCAAAATTTCAGTATACAGTTATGTACAATGTGAAGATTGTAAATATCTAAAACAATAATAAGAGTTCTAAACTGAAATTGTATTACTGTGACAAATCTTGAACTTTCTTTTTCAAATGAAAATACAGGAGTTCAGTATATTGTTTTTATTGGAGATAGCTTTAGATAGTATTAAAGCATCATTTTTGCAGGTAACCTTTCAGAATTTTTCCTGTATGTTTGCCATCAAAGGAAAATTTGGGGGAGGATATGTTTTTTGTGAAATGTATCAGTTTGTGCATGCTGCTTTTTCTTTACCTTTTAAATTGCAAATGTAGTATATGACTGCATTTTACTTGTAAAAACATCAGTCTATTTTTGATTAACACTCAATCCCAATACCTTTCCTAGAAGCAACAATTGTTAACTTTCCATTTAGTCACTGCCATGTTTTCTGTGAATGTATATATATGTAATTGCTACAGGAAATGGTATAGCTTCAGTTTTTACATAGATATATGCATATCATTCTGCAGCTTTTCTACGTGGTCTCTTTGAATACAATTTCACCTAATCTTACCTGTTGATTTTTGTATAGTGTTCCACAACCTACTTAGCCTATAATGGACACTAGGGTAGTTTACTGCTTTTTTTTTTTTTTTTTCTATTTTCAAACAATACTAAAAGAGTATCATCCTGTATGATTATATGGGCATGTAAGGATTTATTGTATGCTTAAGCTTTGACTTGCTGAGCCAGAGTTAGGCAGTTTTAAAGAGATACTTCAGTGATTAAATTATTTTAATTTATAGGTGAAAATTTGTCATTTTTATTGTTTATGTTTAGGAAAAACCTTTACTAGTAGGTAAAGGTAAAGATGGACATCTTTTCATATATTTGCTTTAGACATGTGAATTGCCTTTTGCCAACACTGCTCATTTTTCTGTGAGTGATTTGTCTTTTTATCTCATGGCTTAGTGAGGAGTTTTTCATGTAGTTTGGATATAGATACTAGTATTTTTACATCTGTTTCAGTGTTTTCTCCCAGTCGGTCACTTGTCTTTAGTTTTACTTTTGGTATCTTTTTTAAACAGATGTTTTATATTTATATATAGTTAAATTGATAAATATTTTTATGACTTTTATTACAAAGTATAGATAGAGCATGTTCTGTGTTTTCTTCTAAGTTAATTATGTATACATCTAGATCTCCATTTGGAATTAATTTCTGTAAAGAGTGCAAAATACAAAGCTTCTATTCAAAAGTCCAAAAACTATTTGTTGAAATCCATTCTTCCTGATTTGGGGTGCTGTTTTATTATGTGTTAAATTCTCTAATTAAGGCATTTAATTTTCCTAATAAATAATGCATTGTTTAAATTACAGTTTTCTGGTGTGTTTTCAGAAATGGTGGGAGTGATGCATTCCTAATGTTTTTCAGAAATTTCTTGGCTGTTGGTGAGCATCTTTTTGAGGTTTTGATTTTAGTCACAGTACATTCATAGTACTGATTTGAGGAGAATTACAGTTGACTCTTAAGCAAGAGGTTATGGGTGCCACCTTTCATGCAGTCAAAGCTGAGTATAATTTATAGTTGGCTCTCCTTACTTGTGGTTCCTCCATGTCCGTGGTTCTGCATCTGTACTGTATGATCTGAATTCAGCTAACTGCAGACTGTACATACTTGAAAAAAAAATATATAAGTGGACCACACAGTTCAAACCTGTGTTGTGTTGTTTAAGGGTCAACCCTGCAATAGTATTTCCCTACTATTTCTCTACTGTTGCAGGGTTGGCCCTTAAAAAACACAGGTTTGAACTGTGTGGTCCACTTATTCTTGGGCTTCTGTTGTGGCTCAACTGGTAAAGAATCTGCCTGCAATGTGGGAGATCTGGGTTAGATCCCTGGGTTTGGAAAATCCCGTGGAGAAAGGAAAGGCTACCTACTCTAGTATTCTGACCTGGAGAATTAAATGGACTGTATAGTCCATGGGGTCACAAAGAGTCAGAAATGACTGAGCGACTTTCACCTTTCACTTGAAAACAGTCTGTATTTTCATTAAACCAGGAGTGGTATTCTCGTAATTTAATAAGATTTCTTTATATAATTATACATTTTTTGACATTTAATTCTGGGGATTTTATTTTCATTGCTATAGTGAAATTTGTCTTTTTTGTAATGTATTTCATAATTGATTATTGCTGTCCTAGTAAAAGCAATTTGCTTTTTATACAGTGATCTTTTATGACACTGCAGAACTCTTAAAAGTTTGCCAGTATAGATTTAGGAAATCCAAGAGAATCCCATCTTCTGCAATTGATGAGCCTTTGTTTTTTTATCCAGTATTCATATTTCAGGGCTTGCCAGGTGGTAAAGTGATGAAGAACTTGGTTGCCAATGCAGGAGATGCAAAACACATGGATTCCGTCCCTGGGTCAGGAAGATCCCCTGGTGTAGCGAATGGTAACCTGCTCCAGTATTCTTGCCTGGAAAATTCCACAGGTAGAGGAGCCTGGTGGGCCACAGTCCATGGGATCACAAAGAGTGCGACATGACTGAGCACACACGCACATTCATGTTTCACTGTTGAGGTGCTTTAATGGACGGGAACCTGGGGGTCCGGAGTCGACCGATAAGAAAGTAGAGGAGAGAGAGAGAGGCTGATATTCCTTGGTTTATGCAGAAAGCCAATGAAGCCCCTGCATCGGGCTTGCTCTGTTCACAAAGGCCTCAGGCGCCCTCTTGATGGGGTGAAGGTGCAGAGTGCCTTCTCAAGAGGGTCTTAGAAGCCCGGGCAGGAAAGTGAAATCAGAGAGCCTGTGCACTCCAGGGAATCAGCCTGAAAGAGAGAAAGAGAGAGACACGGGAACCAGAGCTCTGATGGAGCAAAGGTGTTTAATCAACCTGGTGTGGGCATATATACTGTCTTACAAGGTAGTTCTCAGCAAAGATAAAGATTAAAATTCCAGACTTACAAAACAGGTGATGCATATTAAAGGGAGAAAGAGAGTTGTAAACAATCACTTTTACCATTTGGTTCACAAGAAGGAAGAGGGTACTTATCACGGTATAAAAAAATTAATGAAATGCCTGGATTCCTCAGCCTCCTGGAGAGGCTTGCCTCTCCTCTTAATTCCTGAGTATTCAGGAATTAATAAGGAACAGAATTCCTGATAGACCCAGAAGAGCACACAGGAAGCCTTCTGTTAAACGCTTCCTGACATTCCACGTAGTAGTTTTTAGTTAGAACTGCTTTAGCAATCCAGCACAGAATGTTGGATACTAGCAGTGCTTAGAGATGTTTGTGTTTCTGTAGTTATTGACAAATGGAAATGCTTTTACTGTTCCACCATTAAGGATAATGTATCCTCTGAATTTCTGGTAGATAGCCTTGGTTAAGTTCTGCTACTTAAAAATATTTAGACTAGAGGTAAATATATGATTATACAGTAGAAATGACAGATAGATTCAAGGGATTATATACAATAGAGTGCCTGAAGAACTATGGATGTAGGTTCGTGACATTCTACCCAAGGCAGTGATCAAGACCATTCCCAAGCAAAAGAAATGCAAAAAGGCAAAATGGCTGTCTGAGGAAGACATACAAATACCTGAGCAAAGAAGAGAAGCTAAAGGCAAAGGAAAAAAGGAAAGATAACACCCACAAGGAGAGAGAAGACAGCCTTCTTCAGTGATCACTACAAAGATATAGAGGAAAATAATAGAATGGAAAAGGCTAGATATCTCTTTAAGAAAATTAGAGACATAAAAGGAACATTTCATGCAAAGATGAGCTCAACAAAGGACAGAAATGGTAGGGACCTAACAGAAGCAGAAGATACTTAGAAGAGGTGACAAGAATACACAGAAGAATGTACAAAAAAGATCTTCACACCAAGATAATCCTGATGGTGTGTTCGCTCACCCAGAGACAGACATCCTGGAATGTGAAGTCGAGTGGGCCTGAGGAAGCATCACTACAAAAGCTAGTGGAGGTGAGGGAATTCCAGTTGAGCTATTTCAAATCCTAAAAGATAATGCTGTGAAAGTGCTGCACTCAATATGCCAGCAAATTTGGAAAACTCAGCAGTGGCCACAGGACTGGAAAAGGTCAGTTTTCATTGTAATCCCAAAGAAAGGCAATGCCAAAGAATGCTTGCACTACCACACAGTTGCACTCATCTCACATGCTAGTAAAGTAATGCTCAAAATTCTCCAAGCCAGGCTTCAACAATACATGAACCGTGAACTTGCACATGTTCAAGCTGGTTTTAGAAAAGGCAGAGGAACCAGAGATCAAATTGCTAACATCTGCTGGATCATTGAAAAACCAAGAGAGTTCCAGAAAAATATCTCTGCTTTATTGAGTATGCCAAAGCCTTTGACTGTGTGGATCAAAACAAACTGTGGAAAATTCTTCAAGAGATGGGAATAACCAGACCACCTGACCTGCCTCTTGAGAAATCTGTATGCAGGTCAGGAAGCAACAGTTACTACTGGACATGGAACAACAGACTGGTTCCAAATAGGAAAAGGAGTACATCATAGCTTTATATTGTCACCTTGCTTATTTAACTTATATGCAGAGTACATCATAAGAAACGCTGGGCTGGAAGAAGCACAAGCTGGATCAAGATTACTGGGAGAAATATCAATAACCTCAGATACGCAGATGACACCACCCTTATGGCAGAAAGTGAAGAACTAAAGAGCCTCTTGAGGAAAGTGAAAGAGGAAAATGAAAATGTTGACTTAAAGCTCAACATTCAGAAAACTAAGATCATGGCATCCAGTCCCATCACTTCATGGCAAATAGGTGGGGAAACAGTGGCTGACTTTATTTTGGGGGGCTCAAAAATGACTGCAGATGGTGACAGCAGAAATGAAATTAAGACTCTTACTCCTTGGAAAGAAAGTTATGGCCAACCTGGACAGCATATTAAAAAGCAGAGACATTACTTTGTCAACAAAGGTCCATCTATTCAAAGCTATGGTTTTTCCAGTAGTCATGTGTGGATGTGAGAGTTGGACTATAAAGCAAGCTGAGCACCGAAGAATTGATGCTTTTGAGCTGTGGTGTTGGAGAAGACTCTTGAGAGTCCCCTGGACTGCGAGGAGATCCAACCAATCCATCCCAAAGGAGATCAGTCCTGAGTGTTCATTGGAAGGACTGATGCTGAGGCTGAAGCTCCAATACTCTGGTCACCTGATGAGAAGGGCTGGCTCATTTAAAAAGGCCCTGATGCTGGGGAAGATTGAAGGCAGGAGGAGAAGGGGACGACAGAAGATGAGACGGTTGGATGGCATCCCCGACTCAGTGGACATGAGTTTGAGTAAACTCTGGGAGTTGGTGAAGGACAGGGATGCCTGGTGTGCTGCAGTCCATGAGGTCGCAGGGATTCGGACACAATTGATGGACTGAACTGAACTGATACAAAAAAAAATTTTGCGACCCAGATAACCACAGTGTTTTGATCACTCACCTAGAACCAGACATCCTGGAGTGTGAAGTCAAGTGGTCCTTCAGAAGGATCACTATGAACAAAGCTAGTGGAGGTGATAGAATTCCAGTTGAGCAATTCAAATTGTAAAAGACGATGCATTAAAGTGCTGCACTCAATATGCTAGCAAGTTTGGAAAGCTCAGCAGTGGCCACAGGACTGGAAAAGGTCCGTTTTCATTCCAATCCCAAAGAAAGGCAATGCCAAAGAATGCTCAAACTACCACACAATTGCTCTCATGTCACATGCTAGCAAAGTAACGCACAAACTTGTCCAAGCCAAGCTTCAACAGTACGTGAACTGAGAACTTCCAGATGTTCAAGCTGGATTTAGAAATGGCAGAGGAACCAGAGATCGAAAAGCCAACATCAGTTGGATCATAGAAAAAGGAAGAGAGTTCTAGAAAAACATCTATTTCTGCTTTTTTGACTTATATTCCAAAGCCTTTGTGTGGACCACAACAAAGTGTGGAAAGTTCTTCAAGAAATGGAAATACCAGATCATCTTACCTGCTTCATGAGAAATCTATAGTCAGGTCAAGAAGCAACTGTTATTTGGACATGGAACAGCAGACTGGTTCCAAATTGGGAAAGGAGTACATCAAGGCTGTATGTTGTCATCCTGCTTATTTAACTTATATGCAGAGTACATCATGAGAAATGCTGGGCTGGAGAAAGCACAGCTGGAATCAAGGTTGCAAGGAGAAATACCAATAACCTCAGATAAGCAGATAACACCACCCTTATGGCAGAAAGTGAAGAGGAACTAAAGAGCTTCTTGATGAGGTTTTGAAAGAAAAGAGTGAAAAGTCTTGCTTAAAACTCAACATTCAAAAAACTAAGATCATGGCATCTGGTCCCATCACTTCATGACAAATAGATGGGGAAACAGTGGAAACAGCTACAGACTATTTTCTTGGGCTCCAAAATCACTGCAGATGGTAACTGCAGCTATGAAATTAAAAGACGCTTGCTCATTGGAAGAAAAGTTACGCCAACCTAGACAGGATATTAAAAAGCACATACCTTACTTTGCTGACAAAGGTCTGTGTAGCCAAAGCTATTCAGAATTCGTGTGTGGATGTGAGAGTAGTACCATAAAGAAAGCTTAGTGCCAAAGAATTGATGCTTTTGAACTGTGGTGTTGGAGAAGACTCTTGAGAGTCCCTTGGACTGCAAGGACATCAAATCAGTCAATTGTAACGGAAATCAGTCCTGAATTTTCATTGGGAGGACTGAGGCTGAAGCTGAAACTTCAATATTTTGGCCACCTAATCGAAGAGCTGACTCACTGGAAAAGACCCTGATGCTGGGAAAGATTGAAGGCAGGAGGAGAAGGGGATGACAGAGGATGAGATTGTTGGATAGCATCTCTGACCAATGGTTATGAGCTTGAGCAAATTTTGGAAGTTGTTGATGGACAGGGAAGCCTGGTGCTGCAGTCCATGGGGTTGAAAAGAGTTGGAGATGACTGAGAGACTAAACCAAACTGATAGAATTTTATCAAGTGATGGTTTTCAGGTGAATTTTATTCAAAGATTTCTAACAGAGTCACTTTGACTTCTGTAGTAGCACTTTTTGTGAGGTGAAACTGACATACTTTTGTCTCATGAAATTCATTTATCATTGATACATTTTTTGAACTTGTCTATTTAAGGGGAGAAAGGCTTGCATAAAGTCTCTATTACATGTTGATTTTTAACTACTTGATTTTTTCTATTGTTACTGAGGTAATAGGAATTTCTATCTATTTTCAGTCCAATGTTGGTAAACTCTGTTATCCTTACAAATTATGACTTTGTAAATCTAGATTTTTAAATTTGTTAAATTATATTAGGATTGTGCCTTTTTTTAATTGCTAGGTTGTAAGTGACCAAAACCTAACCGAAATATATGAGTATCTACAATGTCCAGGCTTTACCTACTGCTGAATCCATGGATTCCACAAGAATTGGTCCTTTTCTTCATCTCCATTCTGTTCTTCTCATTTTTAGTTATCTGTTCAGTCACAATCTCTCCTCATTCTCTGAGTCGTCAGATATTTATTGAGAACTTACTGGATCATGGAAAAAGCAAGAGAGTTCCAGAAAAACATCTCTTTCTGCTTTATTGACTATGCCAAAGCCTTTGATTGTGTGGATCACAATAAACTGTGGAAAATTCTGAAAGAGATGGGAATACCAGACCACCTAACCTGCCTCTTGAGAAATCTGTATGCAGGTCAGGAAGCAACAGTTAGAACTGGACATGGAACAACAGACTGGTTCCAAATAGCAAAAGGAGTATGTCAAGGCTGTGTACTGTCACCCTGCTTATTTAACTTATATGCAGAGTACATCATGAGAAACGCTGGGCTGGAAGAAACACAAGCTGGAATCAAGATTGCCGGGAGAAATATCAATAACCTCAGATATGAAGTTGACGTCACTCTTACGGCAGAAAGTGAAGAGGAACTAAAAAGCCTCTTGATGAAAGTGAAAGAGGAGCATGAAAAAGTTGGCTTAAAGCTCAACATTCAGAAAACAAAGATCATGGCATCTGGTCCCATCACTTCATGGGAAATAGATGGGGAAACAGTGGAAACAGTGTCAGATTTTATTTTTGGCGGGCTCGAAAATCGCTGCAGATGGTGACTGCAGCCATGAAATTAAAAGATGCATACTCCTTGGAAGAAAAGTTATGGGCAACCTAGATAGCATATTCAAAAGCAGAGACATTACTTTGCCGACTAAGGTCCATCTAGTCAAGGCTATGGTTTTTCCTGTGGTCATGTATGGATGTGAGAGTTGGACTGTGAAGAAGGCAGAGCACTGAAGAATTGAGGCTTTCAAACTGTGGTGTTAGAGAAGCCTCTTGAGAGTCCCTTGGACTGCAAGGAGATCCAACCAGTCCATTCTGAAGGAGATCAGCCCTGGGATTTCTTTGGAAGGAATGACACTAAAGATGAAACTCTAGTACTTTGGCCACCTCATGCAAAGAGTCCACTCACTGGAAAAGACTGATGCTGGGAGGGATTGGGGGCAGGAGGAGAAGGGGACGACAGAGGATGAGATGGCTAGATGGCATCATGGACTCGATGGACGTGAGTCTGAGTGAACTGCGGGAGATGGTGATGGACAGGGAGGCCTGGCGTGCTGCGATTCATGGGGTCGCAAAGAGTCGGACACGACTGAGCAACTGAACTGAACTGAACTGTGATATTGAATTTTTTGCCTTGGAAACAAACAGAGATCATTCTGTCGCTTTTGAGATTGCATCCAAGTACTGCATTTTGGACTCTTTTGTTGACCATGATGGCTACTCCATTTCTTCTAAGGGATTCCTGCCTGTAGTCATAGATATAATGGTCATCTGAGTTAAATTCACCCATTCCAGTCCATTTTAGTTCACTGATTCCTGGAATGTCAACTCTTGCCATCTCCTGTTTGACCACTTCCAATTTGCCTTGATTCACGGACCTGACATTCCAGCTTCCTATGCAATATTACTCTTTAAAGAATCGGACCTTGCTTCTATCACCAGTCATATCCACAACTGGGTATTGTTTTTGCTTTGGCTCCATCCCTTCATTCTTTCTGGAGTTAATTTCTCCACTGATCTCCAGTAGCATATTGGGCACCTGCTGACCTGGGGAGTTCCTCTTTCAGTATCCTATCATTTTGCCTTTTCATACTGTTCATGGGGTTCTCAAGGCAAGAGTACTGAAGTGGTTTGCCATTCCCTTCTCCAGTGGACCACATTCTGTCAGACCTCTCCACCATGACCTACACATCTTGGGTGGCCCCACGGGCATGGCTTAGTTTCATTGAGTTAGACAAGGCTGTGGTCCTAGTGTGATTAGATTGACTAGTTTTCTGTGAGTATGGTTTCAGTGTGTCTGCCCTCTGATGCCCTCTTGCAACACCTACCGTCTTACTTGGGTTTCTCTTACCTTGGACTTGGAGTATCTCTTCACGGCTGCTCCAGCAAAACGCAGGCTGACTGAGGCATGTGCTAAATGGAATGGTGGTGGTGGGTGGAGGGAGGAGGAGAGAAGGATCTGGCAACACAGAAGGCTTTCTGTTATCCATATTCATTCTTGGAAAGAAGGGAGTAGTTTGAACCACTAAGAAAGAAATAGATTTGGTAGAAAATCTGAACATGTAATTCCACTAAATACGTATTCAAAAGAGCCTAATGCAAAAGCGACCGAGATACTTTGTATTTGGTAAATTTGTTTCTCCCATCCCCCAAATCAGTGGCATGAGGGTTTAAGATGATTTTAGGCCATTATATAAAAAATTCTGTAGGGATTTTTTTCAGTGTCTGTACTGTAGGCTGAATTTCCAATTCCAGTTATGCTAATTTCCAATTCCAGCTGAATTCTACTAGACATCTCTAAAGAAGTACACATAATATTCAGTATTTAGTTTTCATCTACACCAAAAACATGCAGATAGCTGATTTAAAGTTCAAGGGAAAAAATACTGGTATAAATCCTAGACAATTGTTAGCAATATCATCTATTTGCAATTGCACCCAGGAATGTATATTTCAAATCAAAAGGTTTTGTTACCGTTTTAATTTTTTCCACTGTCTCTGACTAACCAGTCCTTAAAACTTACTTATTTTGGCTCTTTTTCCCTAGCTGAACTTTACGAGTCTGGCCTCCATCCTGTAACTCTGGCTTTGTTTCCTCATTTGTGAACACACCCTGCTCTCTCCAGAGGAAATATGCAAGCGCAGTGGCTGAATTAGTGTCAAGTGTGAGCATTTTCCAGCCTGAATTCAGTTCGCCGTCTGAATTGAGTCTCTAAGCAGTATAATACACGGAAAGGTGACCGCCTCCGACCCAGCAGTGTTTCACTCCTTTCTCCAGTCCCTGACTTACGCATTCTGCTTCATCGAATGCGAGTCACTTAGTGCCTACGCTCTGAGGTGCTGTTTTATGCTCTTGAAATACTATAGAAAACAAAACATACATGGACTCTAGTGGAGCTGTTGTAAAACTCATCCTTTCATACTCTGTTAGTGGCCATTTTCTCTTGCTCTTGTTTAGGGCAAACACACATTAGACCGTTTCCACCCCCTCAGACGTCTCAAAACCAGTGGCTACGGACTTGTTTTGAATGCGCATGTGCGTGCCTGCGTCCGCTGCGCGCGTGCCTGCCGACAGCAGATCTCTAGTACCTCCTGAACGTGTGCAGCGCCCGCGTGAGAGGAAGTAGGACATGAGGAAGCGCGTGGTGGTGGTTTAGCTGCCATTCCTTTCTGAGAGAATTTGGTTATGACTTAGAAAAGCAAGACACGCGAAAGAAAAATAACTTCAACAACAACAACAACACTTCCTCCTCAGAAGGCACCACCTGTAGGTTCTCTGAAGGGAGGCAACGGGTTGGTGCCGGATGACGACCTCGGGGGAGTAGAAGCAAGGCGTCAGCCCGGCCGCGCCCGGGTGGCGGGGCTCCGGGTGCGAGGGCCGGGCGCCAGGGCTTGTGGTGCCCGCTCCAGTGGACGCGCGCCGGCGTGAGGGCGGAGGCGGGGCGGAGGCGCGGCGAAGGGCGCGGCACGGCCGGGATTGGAGCCAGCGAGGAGACGCACGCACGCTGGCGCGTGCGCTTCCGCCGGGCCGCCCCTGTGCCCTCTCCTCAGTGCTGCTTACACAGTCCCGGGCGGGGTTCGACAGAGTGTTGGGGACACCAGCGCAAGCGAGACACGGGCCCAAACCCAGAGCTCCGCCGAGGTGAGCCGCGCAGGCCGAGCGCCTCTGCCTCTGTGGAGCCGGGAGAGGCTGCGTTGAGAGGACTGCTGTCCGGAGCTCTAAAGGCAGGTGGCTGGCCAGGGCCTTGGTGGGTAGAGAGAGGCAAGAATTCAGCAACCTGGGGCAGAGAAGAAGGCAGGGGAAAGTCAGGGGTGACTGAATGCATGCGGTGTTACTCCGGGCAGTGTGGAGGCCACTGGCCCTTGGGTGTAAACGAAGTGAAGTTTTTTGTGATGTTTTACGTGTTTAACTTAAAATGAGATAAAATCAGATAAAAAATTAACTTGATTCTGCATGTTGGTTTGTTTGCATTTCAGTATTCTGTATATTTAGGGGTTTTGTTTTGTTTTTTGTTTTTTTTTTTACTCTTTTTTACTTTTCATTTAGTTTTTCAAATAAAATTTATATATATACACACATATTTGCACATATACATATGTATAGACAGCTTGTCACCCATCCGTCCAACGTGCATACATACCATTATGTGCATATATCCTATGTGACTGGCCAGAATTGCATTTCATTCTGGAAGCGACCCCTGTAGCTGCAATTGTACTTTCTGCCCAAGCACTGGACCTTCCTCCTAACCTCCAAACTTGACTGATGACACTCACTTGAGGAATGAAAGTCTCTAGCATTGGCTCTTTGAGAGGAAGTGATACTCTCCAGGTCCCGTCTTCTCCTACACTTGGCTAACAAGAGCTGAGATGTAGCAGACCCGTGGAAATGGCCGTGACTCACCTGGCACTGGGCCGAGCCTGGAGCTCTTTCAGGAAGTGGTGGGAAGGGCAACTAACACAAAGATCCTCACCTAAATAAGTGGTGTAGTGTGTGCCTCAAATTTCCCAGGAAGCTTGAGGAATATTGGCGTGGAGAGTTTCACTCTCTTTCAGTGATAAGGAGAAACAACTCGCTTGATTCCTCATGAATTAAATGGCAAAAAAGACATGGTATCATATTAACTTATCTCTTTGCCCTTTACTAGAGCCCACAAGGAAATTACCATTACCTTTCCTGCTGAGAAATGAGTCTCTCAACAAATATACCATAACTAGTCATTGGAAAAGACCCTGATGCTGGGAAAATTTGATGGCAAAGGGAGAAGGGGGCAACAGAGGATGAGATGGTTGGATGACATCACTGACTGAATGGACTTCAGTTTGAGCAAACTCAGGGAGCTAGTGAAGGACAGGGAAGCCCAGCGTGCTGCACTTCATGAGATTGCAAAGAGCTGGACACGACTTAGCCACTGAACAACAAACTAATTTTAAAGTAATTGAAACTAATTAGTTTCAATAACTAACTTGAAACTAATTTTATCTTTAAAAAAATACTGAGCCTTGAAAGATTATTCTTTTTTGAAACAAAAGGTTTTTTGGTTTTTTTTCTTACAGTTTTTATGTAGCAAGACCACTGAACAAGTAACATTGCCCAGAGACACTTAGGGTAAATTTAGATCTTATGGGAAAGTGTCTCTCATTGTTCTCCCTTGTCTTCAGTGTTTCCTCCTCCTCTTCTCACATGCCAGTCCTGTTCTCATGGCTCTGCCTCTGTTTGTGTTATTGCCTTCAGCTGAACTTCCAAATTTGGTATAAAGTCTATTTCAGTGTTGTGCACACAACAAGTGTACAGTAAATACCTAATTCCATGCTTTTCAAAGAGTGAGAGAGTTGCCTGGGGATTCCTGAAATCTTTTCAGAGGATCAGCAAAATATTATGAAAAACTATTTTCATAATAAGACTCAGAAGTTAATTGACTTTTTCATCTCAGCATTTCAAATACAGGAAATATTAATAGATATGATCTACATAACCAAATCCTGGGGTGGGGCTTAATAATTTTTCAGAGTAAAGAAGTCCTGAGACCAAAAATGATGAAAATTACTGCCCTAATTAATTGGCTAAAGAAATACATAATCTCACCAAGAGGTGCTAGCATATCCTATGCAGTAAGCTATGCTTATATCTGAAAATGCCTTAAAACCTGATTTTCCAAGATACGGAATATAAGTCAGTACTACTCATAGATTTTTGGAGAGGGCCAGTGGGGCCAGGGTGGCACTAACATTTTGAGGGCCTGTTCAGTGTCAGATTTAGTTGGAATCAGTTGTCTGTTGAGTTCAGTGAGGACTAGATGGCAGACTTTAGGCTAAGATGAAGAAGTGATAAATCAAGAATGCTTAAACTGTTAAGATAATGAAATGTATCAGTCCAGGTGTTTATAATCAGTTTCAGCTATTTTCAATAGAAAAAAAAAATCTTTGCAAATCTTATGTGGCCTGTGTGGTTAAGAAGATGTCCAGATCACCCCAAGTCACTTGCATGGCCAGCCCTGGGTGTTGGGTATGTCTCTGGCACCACTGAAGACTGTGGATCTTGGCCACTACTCTTACTGAAATGGCTTCTGTACAGTACCTCCTCCACAACTTACAATTCATATTGTAGGCACATACTGTGCAGGCACATCCAGTTGGAACAGTCTAAAGCTCATGCCTGTACCCAAGTCACAAGAGAAGCTGAGAGAGTGAGGTTTTGGATTCTGTTTTGGGAATGCAGAGACTTTTAAGTGGGAAATCTTCCAAACATAGAGTTTTCAGTCAATGATTGGAGTGAAAAGTAGGAATGATATTCCATAGTTCTTCCCTTGGCTGTCCAACACACACCCTTATTCCTAGCAACAATAATAAGATGCTGTCTGTCATGCAGATAAAAACACACTCATCCTTTCCCCTAAATAGAGAAATAGTTATCTATCAGTTAAAAATGACTTTAGGATTAAGCAACAGAAAATCCCAATTAACCATGATTTGGACCAAATGGGGACTTTTCTCATACATCAAAATGTGTAGAGAAGGCAACTTTTCCCACATTGGTTCAATTATTCAGTGATGCTGTAAAGGACATAATTTTTTCCCCAATGTCAAGCTCTCAACATTTACTAGAATGAATATACAGAAAAGTAGAAGGATATAGTAGAACTGAGGGCTTCCCTGGTGGCTCAGGCCCTAAAGAATCCACCTGCAGTGCGGGCAACCTGGGTTTGACCCCTGGGTTGGGAAGATGCCCTGGAGGAGGGCATGGCAACCCACTCCAGTATTCTTGCCTGGAGAATCCTGTAGACAGAGAAGCCTGGCAACTACAGTCCATGAGGTTGCACAGTCAGATACAACTGAGCAACTAAGCACAGCACACAGTAGAAGTGAAAGGCACTTTGAACCAATTCAACATAAAATTAAGATTTATACAATTTTTACAGAACAGTAGGATACAAATTCTATTCTAAGTTCCCATAGACTATAAACCAGGAGACACTGGAGTATAGGCAGGGACATAAAACAAGGTGCAAAAATTCATGATCTAAAAGTATTGAAATCATATGGTGTCTATTTTCTTATCACTATGGAATTGAAAGGTGGTTGTTGAATCACGACTCCGGGATTCTTGGCCCTGAAGGAGAAGAATTCAATCCGGGGCCAGAGACGAGGCTTGATCGCTCAGAGCTTTTGTGTAATAAAGTTTTATTAAAGTATAAAGGAGATAGAGAAAGCTTCTGACATAGGCATCAGAAGGGAGCAGAAAGAGTGCCCCCATGCTAGTCTTCAGCTGGATGTTATATAGTCACTAGCAGTTTGTTCATGAAAGAAAGGAATGTCTTAAAACTCAGAATGGCACCAGGCCCCTCAGCCATAAGATGCATTGTGGGATAATCTTGGCACCAAATGGTTCATCCTGGGCCATAAAATAATTAACTTGAATCTTGAAGAAGGGCAGATCACCATACAATAGTTTCATTTACATAAATTAGAGGAACAATATCTGAGTATAACATACTGGTTTGTCAAGTAGGTTCTGAGCCAAAAGGCAGACAGACTTGAAGACAGAGTTTGGGGTAAATGCATAGTACATTAGCATAGCTTAAGATAAACATTTCCAGAAGAAAAAGGCATCGGTTAACTTCAGGTGAAACCAGGTGTCATTTTGGCAACACAGAATTCTAAGAGAAACCTCCTTTTAAGTTTGTATAGAGAAGGAAAAAAATATTGCTAGTTTGTTTCCTCCTGCCGCTTAAGAGAGATAAAAATGTCTGACACTTGCAGGCCGTTTGGAGACTTCTGGCCTTCCTGCCTGTTACGTACCCTCTCAGAACTATGTTAGAAATCAATATCAAAAGACATACTTTCAAGTGCAGAGTGACATTTACCAAGAGAAATATTTGACTAAGCCATTGAAAGCCTCAATAAAGCTAGAAGACAGGAAAAAAAAAAAAAAACCCCACTGAGGGTAATTGCAGAGAAGAAAGTATTTAAATCAGAAATTAATATTAAACATACTTTAAAAACCCCAAGGAAATAGGGATTTCCGCCCCCCTCCCCCACCCTAACCCTGGGCTTTCCCTGTTTCATTTTAAAGTTCCTCATGTCTTCATTTTGTGGTTTAAAGGTGGCTGCCAACAACTGTAGACATTGAAGAACCTAAGCTTCTCCATTTTGTTAAAAGAAAAACTCCATTTTGTAAGGTTCCGGGAAAAGAGCCTTTGGAAATCCCCTGACCTCACCCCACCACCCACGAGCCAATCAGACCCCAGACCAAAATCTCCTGACTTAACGCTCAGGAACTTGTGGTCTACCTAGACAATAGGGACCAATCAAGAACCAACACACAACCCCTCAAAAGAAAGTGACCAATCAGACGTCCCCCTACCTAGAAATCTTTTTTTTCCATGTATACTCCCTATGTAAGCTATGTAATCCAAAGCCCGGGGCTCTTCCCTATAGCTGCTGCGTTGGTAACGGTGGGAGCCCGAGCTCGAACTTGGTAATAAAAAACTCTCTTGCTTTTGCATCGGATATCGGCTCCCTGGTGGTCGTTGGGAGATTTCGAGACTTGGGCATAACAGACATCAGACATTACCAAGCGTGAAAAAAGGAAGATAAGCAAAATTATTTATCCTTTTGAGGTTTTGTTTTTTTAGCAGGAAAGACCCCAGTCACACCACTCAAAACAGATTCTCCCTAAGTATCATTAGATAGAACTGGCTCACACGACTACCACTTGGCCCATCACTGATAAAGAGAAATGATTAACTTAGACTAAACATGATTTGGGCTTCCTCGGTGGCTCAGTGGTAAAAAAATCTGCCTGCAGTGCAGGAGCCATGGGTTAGATCCCTGAATCAGGAAGATACTCTGGAGGAGGGCACGACAACCCACTCCGGTATTCTTGCCTGAAGAATCTCAGGACCAGAGGAGCCTAGGAGGTAAAATCTCAAAGGATTGGACATGACTGAAGTGGCTTAGCATGCATGCAGCACCCACACATGGTTCATCCCCAAGGACTGGGAAAGAGAGCAGTGAGCACTATGTGAATGTGAAATTGGGACCCTGTCAGAATGGGAAGAAATGTCCGGCATTGCTGTTATATTGGCAGTAGATACCGTCTTTGGTTCATAATACCAAAAACAAACAAAAACTACATCGTTTTCTACTGGAGATTGTTTTTGTTGAGTTGTAGGATATTCAGAGACGCAGAATACACCACACTTATGGCAGAAAGCGAAGAGGAACCAAAGAGCCTCCTGATGAAGGTGAAAGGAGGATGAAAAAAATTGGCTTAAAGCTCAACTCTCAGAAAATGAAGGTCATGGCATCCAGTCATCACTTCATGGCAAATGGATGGGGAAACAGTGGAAACAGTGGCAGACTTTATTTTCTTGGGCTCCCAAATCACTGTAGACAGTGACTAAAGCCATGAAATTAAAAGACACTTGCTCCTTGGAAGAAAAGCTATGACCAATCTAGACAGCATATTAAAAAGCAGAGACATTGCTTTGCTGACAAAAGTCTGTCTAGTCAAAGCTATGGGTTTTCCAGCTGTCATGTATGGATGTGAGAGCTGGACAGTAAAAAAGGCTGAGCGCTGAAGAGTTGATGCCTTCAAACTGTGGTGTTGGAGAAGACTCTTGAGAGTCCCTTGGACAGCAAGGAGATCAAATCAGTCAATCCTAAAGGAAATCAATCCTGAGTATTCAAGGCAAGAACTAATGTGGAAGCTGAAGCCCCAATACTTTTGCCACTGGATGTGAAGAGCTGACTTGTTGGAAAAGACCCTGATGCTGGGAAAGACTGAAGACAGGAAGAGAAGGGGACGACAGAGGGTGAGATGGTTGGGTGGTGTCATCGTGTCTGTGGGCATGAGACTCCAGGAAACGGTGAAGGACAGGGAAGCCTTGTTTTCTGCAGCCCTTGGGGTCACAAAGAGTTGGACGTGACTGCGTGAACATCAACAGTGGGTTAAATACGATTTAAATGAAAGACATTTGGTGTATAATTTAACAGTGGTCAAATATTTCAATATGAAATAAAAGTGAATGGATGTTAAGAGATGAAAATGGTCCAAATAAGTCCCACTTATTCTCCCTTGTGAGCCTGACTCACCATTTCTGAGTAGCTATGAGTGATGAACACAATATTTCTAGAATTGGCAGCAGTATGGCTCTTAGAAAACAGTCTAGAAGGGAAGATTCAAA
Source organism: Ovis canadensis (assembly GCF_042477335.2). Classification (NCBI taxonomy): domain Eukaryota; kingdom Metazoa; phylum Chordata; class Mammalia; order Artiodactyla; family Bovidae; genus Ovis; species Ovis canadensis. The sequence continues at coordinate 122,803,041 of NC_091249.1, forward strand.
GCCAAAGGTGACACTTGTGCCAAGACCTGACCATGTTCTCTTATATAAATTTGCATTTTAGTAGCAATTCCAGACTTCCTTCAGATTAAGGTCTGGTGTGAGGTGATGTCATTATTCTGTTTCCCCATCCCCCTCATGTCCTCACTCTGCTAGGTCATTATGAGTAGAGCAGCTGCTCACATGATTATTTTTTACAGAGGTTTAATTGATATGGGCTTCCCAGGTGGCTCAGTGGTAAAGAATCCACCTAGAAAACAGGAGATGCGGGTTCAATCCCTGGGTCAGAAAGATCCTCTGGAGAAGGAAATGGCAACCCACTCCAGCATTCTTGCCTGGGAAATCCCATGGACAGAGGAGCGTAGAGGGTTACAGTCCATGGGGTTACTAAAGAGTCAGACATGACTAAGTTACTCAACAACAGCAACAATAATTGATATAAAAATTGTATGTAATGTATATACTTTGATGAGTTTGGTGCACACTCAGAGAGCCATGATGGCATCACCACACCTTGGCTGGATCAGAGTGCCCTCTGCTGATGCCTGGAGTCCCTTGATCGATCAGCACTAACTAAGGCAGGTCTAGTCCAGTGTGTGGGGGCGAAGCGCTGATGAGTCAGTCTTCTCAGCAACTCATCTGTAAGCAGCAACACCGTGTGAAAATTAAGGATTGAAACGACATTTCAGTCAAGGTATGGGAAATAGAACTGGTCCTATCTCATCTAAAAATGTTAGGTAACAATATTAGAAAGAAGGTGCTAGGGAAGATTTTAGAACATTTTCCAGGGATTTATATTGAATTCCAAACCATCTCAATAGCAACTGCTTGACAATATTCTGTATTCAGAAAAAAAGAATGTTTACTTTTAAAAATAAAGACATTTCTATTAGTATGAATTTTACTTTCCATTAAGAAGTGACAAAAAGGGAAATGACATGTTTTAAGGGGAGAAAATATGCCATGTTACTTTCCAAGAACAACTGATGCTACATTTTTAAGTCAATTCTGAAGAAAACAAATGTAAATAACATAGAGTATAGAGTATTCCATGTTTCATTAAACTTATCATAGCAACTTAAAAATTTATCTCTTCCTTCTCCTCCCTTCAAAAACCAGAAAACTACCTGCTTAAAAATTCACATCATTTGGCATTTTTCAGTGGCCAGAAAATAGTTGTCTGTGGAAAGCTGGATTGCCAGCTGTAGTTAGTACTCCACTCATAGGGTTTCTGGCTGGCCTGAGAATTAAATTGACATAAAACCAGTTAACAGAAGAAAAGCATACAGATTTATTCCATGGAACTTTTATGTGTCATGGGAATCCTCATAAGAAAATGAAAACCCAAAGAAGTGGCAAAACCTAAATGCTTTTATGTTAGGTAGAACAAAGAGAGGCAATTGTGGGAGAGTAGCTAAATATATGGGGAGGCCATGAAATTAAAAGACGCTTACTCCTTGGAAGAAAAGTTATGACCAACCTAGACAGCATATTCAAAAGCAGAGACATTGCTTTGCTGACTAAGGTCCATCTAGTCAAGGCTATGGTTTTTCCTGTGGTCATGTATGGATGTGAGAGTTGGACTGTGAAGAAGGCAGAGCGCCGAAGAATTGATGCTTTTGAACTGTGGTGTTGGAGAAGACTCTTGAGAGTCCCTTGGACTGCAAGGAGGTCCAACCAGTCCATTCTAAAGGAGATCAGCCCTAGGATTTCCTTGGAAGGAATGACGCTAAAGATGAAACTCCAGTCCTTTGGCCACCTCATGCAAAGAGTTGACTCATTGGGCAAGACTCTGATGCTGGGAGGGATTGGGGGCAGGAGGAGAAGGGGACGACAGAGGATGAGATGGCTGGATGGCATCATGGACTCGATGGATGTGAGTCTGAGTGAACTCCAGAAGATGGTGATGGACAGGGAGGCCTGGCGTGCTGCGATTCATGGGGTCACAAAGAGTCAGACATGACTGAGCAACTGAACTGAACTGAAAGGAAGTTGAGAAGTATTTTAACAAGGTTTGCTTGTGCAGAATTCTCTCAGCCTTGACTCCCAGATTGTGATAGCGTTTCTTTCCTTCAGAATAAGAAGGACATAGTTCACGTGGGAGTTTTATTGCCTGCTTTCAAGGTGAAAAGCTTTCTTATACCTGCTGTCGAGTCTTTAGCTCAAAATAATCCTAATGCCCAAATAGCATAACTGGGCCATGCTTCAGTGACTAAACTCTCTCCACTTTGAGCTTACAGCTGGGCACAAAGCATGGCATTAGGAGACTTTGGAGACAGACACACCTTGCTTCCAGCTCTGCCACTGCCAGCCGGGAAAGCTTAGTTTCTTTGAGTTTCAACTTCCTCATCTGTAGAGTGAGAGTAAAAATAATCCTGCCTCATAAGGTTATTTTGAGAGTTTATTCCATGTGAAATTCTGGGCTCTGAGAGGCCTGATCCTCCTGGATTGGGGAGCAATCTGAGAAATAGGTGATCTCAATTGCTGACTGAGTCCCACTGGCATCACTGAGTGAGGCTTCCCCTTTTTCCAGAGAGAGAGAAACAGCAAGTCTGCAATGCCCCAAAAGTTACCCAGCATACAAGACTGGATTTACAGAGTTTCTCACAGTTGTAAACCCCCTCTTCCTTTGGTTCTTATTTCACCCAGGCGCCTACCTAATGCCTCCCTCGAGGTGGTCTTTCCGCCAGAGGCCCCAGTGAGCTGTGTGCATCCGTCCCTTTCGTGCACACTCTGTGCCTCTGCCTCTGTGAGCCTCTGTCTGTGTAATGTATAGGGGAGTCTGGTATCTTAGTCTTTGTTGAATCTGCACTGTCTTTCCTTGGAGTTATTTTTACTTATTCTTGATACTGTATTCATTATAGACCAACCACATTACTTTTTTGTCACATACAAAGAACCAGAGATTTTCCCTTCATTATGCCCTAGATATAGAGACCAATCACCAACACCAGTTTATCTGCCTGTGTTTTGTCAGTCCTTGACCTCTTTTTCTTGTTTATTTGTTTTGTGCAGAACTTTATCCTCAGGTTGTCTACTTATTTCTAAAAATACTGCTTAATTTGAACACATGAACAAGTATTTTCAGCTAATTTAATTCATTTTTTCCCCCAGCAATGAAAATTTTGTGTGAAAAGTCTGAAATAGCATATAGCATGGGGATCTGATGCAAAGGTCGGCCCTTAATATCTGAGAGGTTTTGATGGAAACAGATTTTAGAAAATACTATTCATTATTAGAGGCTTCCTTAGGCGTGTTTATACTGAAAAAGCAACTACAGACAAGCAATTCAGTCTGAGTCTGTTCAGCAGCTCTCCACTTGTAGGAGCAGAGAAACAGGGAAGAAAGATTGAAATTATTAAAACAGAAGCCTGAAGCAGAGGCATCAAGGAGCAGGGATTCGTAGAGCTCTGAGGACAGCGGTGCAGCCTCTCTGATGTTGGTGCCTCAGGAACAAGGGACTGGAGGATTGCTAAACAGATAAAATGGATCTCTAAGGAAGCTGCATTGGCCAACTGTTGCTGGCACGTCTGAGTGAGTGCTGCTGCTGCTGCTAAGTCGCTTCAGTCGTGTCCGACTCTGTGCGACCCCAGAGACGGCAGCCCACCAGGCTCCCCGTCCCTGCAATTCTCCAGGCAAGAGCACTGGAGTGGGTTGCCATTGCCTTCTCCAATCATGAGGTCCTAGTGGTCTGGAAAAACTGCCAGCTGGAATCACTCTTGCCTCTGGAGTAACTTGACGGATCAGAGCAGGGTTGCTGGAGGGCTGCTGACTAGAGCAGGAGGCAGCAAGAGCGTGTTTCTTCTTGCACTGCAGCTCGTCGTCCTGAAGTCTTCCTTCAGCAGCCTCTCGCTAGGAGACCCTGACAGAACTCGGGAGAGAATTTCAGTTCTTCCTACTCCCTAGAAATTAGCAGCAATGTCGTTTCCCTGTGCGGAGAAGTCAATGGCACCCCACTCCAGTGTTCTTGCCTGGAGAATGCCAGGGATGGTGGAGCTTGGTGGGCTGCCGTCTATGGGTCGCACAGAGTCAGACACGACTGGAGTGACAGCAGCAACAGCAGCAGCAATTTCCCGGTGATAATCGAGAGAAGTCACCCAGAGTGTAGAGCATCTCCTTTCTCTCCTTTTGCCTGTTTGTTCCTCAGTTTCCAATTCAATTTGCCTTGTTCCCTGGTGGAAGCATTCCTCCCTTAAGAACCAAGATTTCCAAACCAGAAATGCCCAGAGTTGAGGGGAAGGGAACCAAGCACCCTGAGAGAGGCTTATTCAGTGTAATAGGTTACTCCCCCTGCCAGCACTTAATAATCACATTCAGACATTCTGAGTGTGAGCGAATCAGCACCATGTATTGGTTGTTGGATCAAAGCATGCACTGCCTTTTGCACAGTACCCCCTGTCCTTTGAGGGCGCTCTCTCTCAGCTGTCGTCGTAAGGCAGTCTTCAGCAAGCTGCCTTACTAGGCTGTCAGGTCATGGCCTCCTGGAGCTCCAGGGCCGTGGTAAGACCAGTGAATTGCATAAGCGCGCGCTCTCTGCTGAACTTCTTTTGCCGTGGCATGCGTTTCTTGATCCGAGATCATGTTGTGGGAATTCCGTGGTGGTGCGTAAGGCGCTCCTTACGTTCATACATGCTGGTGCTGGCATAGTGTTGAAAGCAAGGAACGCAAATGCACGAGGACAGATTGCTGTCCCCTCCATGATGGAAGAAGCCCAGTATAATTAACCTGCCGCTGGGTGGCTGGCTGGATCTCAGGAAGCACGCGTATGGGGCTCAGCGCTCGTCTCTGCTGGGCGCAGCGCCAGCACGCAGCAGCAGCAGTCCCCTCAGCCTGTGCCTGCTTGGGAGCTGGGTACTGCCTTCACCCTTGCCACCGTGGCCATTGCCCATGGGCACTTTAAACAGGCACTAACGTGGCTTGGGAAGGAGGCACATGGGCATCCCCAGAACGTGTCTTCTTTTGAAAGCTCCCCAGTGGGAGAGGCCCTTTGGTGACATCGCGTAGGACGCAAAGTCTTTACTTCTACCCCTCTGAGGGGCGTGGCTCTCAAGTTGTGCAGGTGGCTAAAAGTCACATATGTTGTCTGGATAGAAGGGCCCAACATACTAATCAGCCAAATGGATTAGACCCAGGCGAGTTCTTGTTTGGGCGTAGAGGCAGTAGCCCTTGAACGTTGCTTTAGCTATTTGATTCGTCCAGAGTGATGCTTCATAATTTTTTTATGGGTTTTATTGACTGATATCAGCACAGAGGAAGCTCGGATCATCATGTTCTATCAACGACCTCAGCTTTCACATGTATGAAATCCTCGACAGGAGCCAGCAGATAATGCAGTCTAGGAACCTGTCATCCTAAAGGGATCTCAGATCTGCTAACACGTCCCACTTTCTCCTCCACCCATCACCTAATGTCATGATCTTGTCTCTATCCTTGTAGCCCAAGGACCCCTTAGGTATGCAACCACTCTCCACCCACCTCCCCTTACCCCCCTCAGTACTTCAAAAGGACTATCTGTCAGTACTGCCATTAGTCAAGAGTCATAAACTTCTAAAAAGGATGGAGGGGAAACTCAGTAGTAATTAAGAATCATCCACCTGATTGACTTCCTTATTCTTCCCTAATGCTTACAAATATTTTGATATTTGCTATAGCAATTACAGTACTTCAGAAGCAAGTGGCCTAGTAAAACAATGGACTAGCTTATTAAAGGCTCTGTTTCTGAGGAAGCGTTTTTCTCAAAAGGAAATCAAGTTACGTATGTGTCATGCAGATTTCTGAGAGGAGGCTGAGAAGGACTCTCATCTCAGTTTATGATTATTGACCTCACTTGATCATCCAAATAATCATCCTGTTCACCCTCCTGGTACCTGCTCGTTTGAAGTCATTTGGCCAAGATCACAGTATAGTTAGAAAGCCAGTCTCAGTCTCCACAGCCTAGTCCATTTAAGGAAACTGGTGCAGTGTCATTAAGATTGAGTAGAGTATTTCTGCACATCCTATAAATCCTGGGTGTCCTGGCTGGGATTAATTAGTGCTGGGAACCTCCTCCTCTTTACCTTGGGGAAAGAACTCTGCTTGCGCCGATATTTAAAAAATGATCTATTGATTTTATTATCACCCGCAGAACCATTTTGCTGATCTGGTACCTGAATAGATGTGAAAACTTCATACCCAACAGCCCTCTAGATCTGTTTGTTTGGGAAGCAGATCAGAAAGGCACCCTGGCTAATAAAGAGCAGACCTCATTAATTACTGGCTTTGGTCCCCTTCAGAGCCTAGCACACCCTGGAGTATGGAATTATCTGGAAACTGACTTCCTGTCTTTACCTGTACGGGTGAAGCTCACTATTTACAGAGGAGAAAAAGTACACAGCCAGCCATGGTTTTTTGTTTAGCTATAATCTTCTCCGTTTTCGAGAGGGCAGTTCAAACTTCAGGGTCCTTGGTTTATGGAAAGTGCTGGCAAGGCTGTTGGCAGTATCTGTGACAACCCTGTATTTTCTTTTCTGAGCTTTTATTTACATAAATTCAAATGCACAGATATTAAGTACCCAGTATAGTAAAATTTGACAATTATACAAATTCACAAAACTACTAAAACAAAATAAACTGTTGAGCGTTTCCGTCGCCCCAGCAACGGCATCTTTTGTCCCTCTGCACTCAGTCCCCTTCTCCTCTGCACACGCAGCTCACAGACAGTTACTGGTTTGATTTCTGTAACTGTAGATTACTGTTACTTGTTCTTAGGTTTCATGGACATGAAATCAGGTATTGTGTACTTTTTTATGTCTGGCTTTCACTAAACTAATGTGTTGAGATTTATCTGTTTCTGTGTGTATCAGTAGTTTTTTCTTTCTATTGCTATCTGATATTCCTTCATATGAATCTACTAACAATTTATTTTTCCATTTATAGACTTTCTGGTTGTTTCTAGTTTAGGCTTGTTTAGATTTTCTTTTTTAAAAAGTTTCAGATTATCTGGGGTAGATTTCATGGAAAATTGTTAAAATATGTTTTGCAAAGAGGAGATTTCTCTAACAAAGCTTCATTCCTTTTCTGAAGAGAAAATAGAATTGCATTTGTTTTGGAGCAGAGAGGATTTCACATGGACTTCTAAATATTCTCAGCTGTAAGATTTGGGGGACATGAAATTCTCTTCCAAGAGATCATGTGGCATCTCCTTCACTGAAGGACCTTAATGATTCTCATTCTGGTTGATGTGGGATAATTTGGATGAAATTCAGAGGCACAGGGAAGGATCAAGTCAGTATATTTCAGATGTTATTTTTAGCCCCAAGCTGATTTAGCCACCATTCTTTCAAAAAACTACTTCATTAGCTGCCGTGTTGCAGACATGTGCTCTGCTGTTTGACTAGATTCTCTGTTTTACTTGTAAGAAAAACTTCAGCTTCCCTTGATATGTTGAAATAGCACCCTGTGCCTCATTATCCAGTCATCTGTTCATTCAACACATCCCTGTGTACCAACTTTGCTTGAAGGTAAAGTTGAATAAAACTTACTTCTTTTGCTATTATATGAATTGGTTGATGTCTCTTATAAGAGCCCAATATAAAAGTATTCTGTGTTATTGCTTAGTTTATAGTTAAGATGCTAAACGTGCAGGGAGCAGTCACGTGATCCGTTACGGCAAAGACCCGGCTTGTGCTCTTCTCCACGCTGGAGGGTCACTCCGTTTCCCGGAGGAGCGGGGTGATCAGACGTCCCGAGTTGCGGCAGCAGTGGTTTAACTTTCTGTGCTCATTTCTGGCCTCTTCTCTCCTGCTCTTTACCTCCTCCCCAGGGAAGGGTGAATGCCTTCCTTGGTTGATGGATAAGGGAGGAGAGACTGTGCACGTTCAGCTCAGCTTTTCTTTCCGCTCCTCAGCCGATAGAGGGTGTTGTTATCTACAGTCTGCCGCATGGTGAAAGTGACCTGCCTTTAGAGAGCTGAGACAGAGGGCTGAAACTCCGGTTCTGCCAGGAAGCGCATGAACAAGTGAGGTAAGTTCAAGAGTGAGATACTGACAAGACTGTTTGGCCTCAGCGCTGAAGCTGTGTTATGCAGTCAAATTTTCCAGTAAAGAAAGTAGATACTTAGAGTGTATTGTCTTTAAGCACATCCGTTTCGCTAAACTTTTATGTTTCTTAATTTGCAGTAAGGTGGGGAAGAGGATATGATAAAATATAATTTTAAAATATATGTAATTCATACAAATATGTGATGAGTGCACGTGAAAGATGCAGTTTACTTTACAGGAAAGTCAGGCTGGTTCAAAGAGGATATAAGAGACTGAAAGAAGGTAAAAGACGGCCAAGACCAGTTCCTCAGCTGGATGCAGAACTAGTTAACGTTCTGTAGAGCAGTAAGTTTCAAATTTTGGAATACCAGTTCTGCTGAAAAGAAATTACTTGCATCTCTACTGGACAAAAAAATTGTAACTTATCTTTTCTAAGTAAATAAATAGCTTTACAAAATCAGGGCCTTAATCAAAAGTAGATAACAGGTCCAAGTCATCTTCCCATACATCAAATGGCCCTTGTTAGATATCATAGCTTCTTAGACAGAAAGCTCTCCTGTGGCTTTCAAAAGGCATGAAGTGATTTTTTTTTTTTTGCTTTATTTATTTTGTGGGTACTCTTCTTAACAGTTGTTATTTATCAGGACACCAAAAATCCTAAAAAAACCAAGCACCCATTCAATAGAAAAGAAAACACTCTGGCCTGGAATATGGCCAGCTGAAGTCAGTTGTCACTAACTGGGAACCTTCACGTGACACCACGAATAACATTCCTAAAGCCAATCCATGCCCTAGAGCATCTGCTATGGACTGAATAGTTGTCTTTCCCCCAAATTCATGTGATGAAATCCTAAACCACCCCCACACACACTTCCCCCAGTGTGATGGTGTCAGGGGATGGAGCCTTGAATGATTCAGTTCAGTTCAGTTGCTCAGTCGTGTCCAAGTCTTTGCGACCCCCTGAACTGCACCACACCATGCCTTGCTGTCCATCACCAGCTCCCGGAGTTTACCCAAACTCATGTCCATTGAGTCAGTGATGCCATCTAACCATCTCATCCTCTGTCATCCTCTTCTCCTCCTGCCCTCAATCTTTCCCAGCATCAGGGTCTTTTCAAATCAGTTAGTTATTCGCATCAGGTGACCAAAGTATTGGAGCTTCAGCCTCAGCATCAGTCCTTCCAATGAACACCCAGGACTGATCTCCTTTAGGGTGGACTGGATTGATCTCCTTGCAGTCCAAGGGACTCTCAAGAGTCTTCTCCAACACCACAGTTCAAAAGCATCAATTCTTCTGTGCTCAGCTTGCTTTATATACCAACTCTCACATCCATACATGACTACTGGAAAAACCATAGCCTTGAATAGATGGACCTTTGTTGACATAGGAATATCTCTTGCTTTTTAATATGCTATCTAGTTTGGTCATAACTTTCCTTTCAAGGAGTAAGTGTCTTTTAATTTCATGGCTGCAGTCACCATCTGCAGTGATTTTGGAGCTCAAAAAATAAAGTCAGCCACTGTTTCCCCATCTATTTGCCATGAAGTGATGGGACCAGATGCCATGATCTTCGTTTTTGCTCTCTGCTCTTTCACTTTCATCAGGAGGCTCTTTAGTTCTTCTTCACTTTCTGCCATAAGGGTGGTGTCATCTGCATATCTGAGGTTATTGATATTTCTCCCAGCAATCTTGATTCCAGCTTGTGCTTCTTCCAGCCCAGCGTTTCTCATGATGTACTCTGCATAGAAGTTAAATAAGCAGGGTGACAATATACAGCCTTGACGTACTCCTTTTCCTGTTTGGAACCAGTCTGTTGTTCCATGTCCAGTTCTAACTGTTGCTTCCTGACCTGCATACAGATTTCTCAAGAGGCAGGTTAGGTGGTCTGGTATTCCCATCTCTTTCAGAATTGTCCACAGTTTATTGTGATCCACACCGTCAAAGGCTTTGGCATAGTCAATAAAGGAGAAATAGATGTTTCCTGGAACTCTCTTGCTTTTTCAATGATCCAGTGGATGTTGGCAATTTGATCTCAGGTTCCTCTGCCTTTCCTAAAACCAGATTGAACATCTGGAAGTTCACGGTTCACATATTGTTGAAGCCTGGCTTGGAGAATTTTGAGTATTACTCTACTAACGTGTGAGATGAATGCAATTGTGTGGTAGTTTGAGCATTCTTTGGCATTGCCTTTCTTTGGGACTGGAATAAACTGACCTTTTCCAGTCCTGTGGCCACTGCTGAGTTTTCCAGATTTGCTGGCATATTGAGTACAGCACTTTCACAGCATCATCTTTCAGGATTTGAAACAGCTCAACTGGAATTCCATCACCTCCACTAGCTTTGTTCATAGTGGTGCTTCATAATGCCCACTTGGCTTCACATTCCGGGATGTCTGGCTCTAGGTGAGTGATCACACCATCGTGATTATCTGCGTTGTGAAGATCTTTTTTTTGTACAGTTCTTCTGTGTATTCTTGTCACCTCTTCTTAATATCTTCTGCTTCTGTTAGGTCCATACCATTTCTGTCCTTTATTGAGCCCATCTTTGCATGAAATGTTCCCTTGGTATCTCTAATTTTATTGGAGAGATCTCTAGTCTTTCCCATTCTATTGTTTTCCTCGATTTCTTTGCACTGATCACTGAGCCCTCTTAATGGGATTAGTCTCTAAGAAGAGGCATGAGAGAGCTAGTTTCCTCTCTCTTTACTCTCTCTCTGCCAGGGCGGATACAAGGGAAGATGGCCGCCTGTGAAAAAGGGAGAGAGTCTTCACCAGATACCAGAGCTGCTGGTTCTACCTTGGACTTCCAGCCTATGGCACTGTGAGGAAGAAAGGACTATTATTAAGCCACCCCATCTGTGATATTCTATTAATAGCAACCCAGATTAAGACCTCATCTATACAGTGGTTGATTTTGGACAGAAGTCTTTACCTTTAGATGAGTGAATTATCAAATGTGCCTTCAGATTGCTGAGCTAATTGACCTGTTTAATAGAGCTCTTTACTGCCTGGACCACAGCATGTAGTTTACGTAGTGTTAGCCTTTACTTTTCTTGCCCATGTGAATGTTAAGTATCTGATATCAGCCATGATTTTATTGTGAATTATTAATAGTTAGCTCTTCCAACAACAATTGACTGGAAAGTTTGCTTCTTCTTGAAACCACACTTGGTTTCTATGACATAAACATAGAACAGAGCATTTGTCTATTTCTCAGCCATGGCTGGAAGCTAAGAAGCTGGTTCATCTAAAAAATGTATCATCATTTTGACTAGAGAAAAATGGAACTAGGACATAAAACTGTTCCATGCTGTTTTGTAGTGGAATGTACTCTGTCAACTGCTTAGCCCTAGTAACTGAGAGTTACAATCATCTGTAGGAAAACAGAAATTCTGAGGGAGCAGAAATAACCTGGTATCTATTTATAGGTGAAATAGCTTGGCTATCCCATTGTTTCTTTTTATAGGATCAGGAATTGAAAGCAGGGATATGATTAGAAACTGTATTAGGATTGAAAACAGTGAAGAAAGACTTAACTAATGCTTAACAATTTACTGAATTGTAAAAGTTCAGTTTTTCCATCCAAGATCATCTTGTGCCTTTCACAGAAGAGTCAGTTGAGAAAGTTGGACTGTAGCCATTTGTGTATAAAATTGGTATAGATTTACAAGGAGCTAACTAGAGAAATTCAGTGCTTCCTCTTTGAAAAAAGAGAATTTTTGCATAGTGAAATATGTCGAGAAGCCAAATAAGGATATTGTTGTTGTTGTTTAGTTGCCAAGTGATGTCCAACTCTTTTGCAACCCCATAGACTGTAGCCCGCCAGGCTCCTCTGTCCATGGGATTTCCCAGGCAAGAACACTGGAGTGAGTTGCCATTTCTTTCTCCAGGGGATCTTCCCAACCCAGTGATAGAACGCACATCTCCTGAATTGTGGGTGGATTCTTTACCACTGAGCCACCAGGAAAGCCCCAAATAAAAGTTTAGATGGACATAATGTGTATTCTGTGTGCGAGGCATCTGTTAAAATTGTTTTATGTATTTATTTTAGTGGGCTGCATTAAGCTAAATTCGAAGCTAGACATTTCCCTCTTTTGATATCAGAATGTAGAAAGGAACATTGTCAAGATAAAAAAATATGCCAAATATAGTATGAATTTTAACCTTTATTTGAGGATATTACATTTTGCCATAGAGAGTGAGATTAAAAAACTGATGGAAGAAGCTTGTCTTTGTTAAGAAATAAGTAGGTTGGTGACCCCTGAGATATGCTAGACAAATAAAGGAAGTAGAAAGTTTGTGTGTGAACACAGAAAGTGAGGGAAGGAACAAGTAGTCACTAGATATTTATCATATGCTAGCTGTACACGGCCGTCCCCGGTAGCTTAGCTGGTAAAGAATCCACCTACAATGCAGGCGACCCCGGTTCAATTTCTGGGTCGGGAGGATGCGCTGGGGAAGGGAAGGGCCGCCCACTCCAGTATTCTTGGGCTTCCCTGGTGGCTCAGCTGGTAAAGCATCTGCCTACAATGCGGGAGACCTGGGTTCGATCCCTGGGTTGGGAAGATCCCCTGGGGGAGGGCATGGCAACCCTCTCCAGTATTCCTGCTTGGAGAATTCCATGGACAGAGGAGTCTGGTGGGCTGCAGTCCATGGGATTGCAAAGAGTCGGACACGACTGAGCGCCTAAGCACAGCACATGGCAGAGCTCTGCGTGGGAAGCTCAGTGTTTCTGAGAGCTGAAATCAGCTATTCATGAGTGCCGTTCATTCTGGCCCCACCTATTCGCTGCCAGATAAAAACCATCGCTGCTCATCACTCTATCATGCTGATTGTCGAGCAACACTGTGGCCACAGGCGCTTGCCTCTGGATAGTGAACCCACAGGAACCACTGTCTCAAGGTGATTGCTCACCTGACAACAGGAATTGAGAGAAAAACGTTTCAAAAGCTTGGAACTGGACTCGTACCCCGCCAGCAAGTGGGCCTCCTGTTGGTATGCCTTTATCATCCGCCTCTCTGACTCTCACTGTGAGTCGCCGATGGTGGTGGTGGCCACGGTTCCTTCATCCGTCTGGACCTGCACGGCTCCCCTTCACCCAGTCGTGTCTGTCCGCTCTCTCCGCTCTGCCCTCCTCTCTGGCTCCTCTCCCCTGGCTGTCCCTCCCCCTTTCTCGCTGTCTGCATGACCTGCCCTCTCTCCTCCCCACCTCCCCTCCCTTCCCCTTCTCCTCCCCACCTTCCCTCCCTCCCTTCCCCTTCTCCTCCCCACCTTCCCTCCCTCCCTTCCCCTTCTCCTCTCCCCTGGCTGTCCCTCCCCCTTTCTCACTGTCTGCATGACCTGCCCTCTCTCCTCCCACCTTCCCTCCCTTCCTTCCCCCTTTTCCTCTTCCCCTCTCCCCTTCCTTCCTTGTCTGCCTCCTGCCCTTTCCTGCCTCCTCTTTCTCTCTCTTTCTATCCCTCTCCTCTTTCTCTGTTTCTCTTGGCTCTCCTTGCTGAGGTTTCTACATGGTTTACTTTAGAAAGATTTGAGGGTGGTTTAATGGGAGAAGGGCAGCAAGATAGTATTTGTGAAAGTAGGTGAAAAAGATAAATGGAAATCTTGGGTGGAGATGGAAAGTCAAAGTAGAAATACTGTACTCTGCAGGGCCGTCCTTATTAGAGAAGAGCCACGCATTTGGCTCAGGCTTCTAGAAGTTAATGTGAAAGGGGAGACTGATCGGGATTCCCGACTCTTGGGCATATTGCTAGTGTGAACAGAACTGGGCTCTGTTAGTAAGGAGTGAGGTTATTGAGTAGAAAACTAGTCGGTGTTCCTTACACCCCATTGGTGGGAATCGTGTCATGTGGAGACCCCTGACTGAGGGGATGGACTGCCAGATACGGAGTTTGGTAGCTTGGAGCAAAGCGGCAGGTCTGATAGTGAGTGAGGAAAGGTGAACAGAAATGGTGAAGGCAGCACTCAGTGCTTCTTACAGTGTCCTTCCAGGCTGACAGTAACTCTCAAAGCATAATTCAGTGATAATTTAAAAAATCAGGAGGACCTTCTAATATATTCTGGATAACTCTTTTGTAGTTCAATCTACAGGAAGATTTTAAAGTTTTCTCAATAAATACTTTTTAGGTATGGAAGCCTGAGGCCCAGCTTCGGATTTTTGTTGCTAGCGCTAGCCTCTCCTTGAAAGAACCAGCATGACTTGGAGGTAGCTGAATCTGGGCTTGGGGCCAGAAGAAACAGGTCTTCCCTGAAGCCGGTCACAGGGCCCTTCTGGGAGGGGCCCTCTTCCTCTGCATTGCTTCTTTGTGGAGGGCAGCTGCTGCTGCTGCTGCTGAGTTGCTTCAGTCGTGTCCGACTCTGTGCGACCCCATAGACGGCAGCCCACCAGGCTCCCCCGTCCCTGGGACTCTCCAGGCAAGAACACTGGAGTGGGTTGCCATTTCCTTCTCCAATGCATGAGAGTGAAAAGTGAAAGTGAATTCGCTCAGTCATGTCCAACTCTTCGTGACCCCATAGACGGCAGCCCACTGTTATGCTCCGAGCCCATATCCCCGAACCGACCGAGAGAGCAAGTCCACCACAGTAATGCAAAAACAAGAAGGGAGTTTATCTCTAGCGCGCTAGGGCTCAAGTCTCATCCCACGCAAGGGAATCCGACAAGAGCCGCGAACAAAGGAGTATGGCGGCTTATATACAGGCAGTTCTTTGTCTCAGTTACAGGAGTAGCTGGCGTTACATGATTGGCCAGGCAGGATGAGCGCATATCCTGTCTCTTTCTGGTAAACATGACTCAGGTCCTAGAGACCGTCGTTTGGTCCCTAACACCCACCAGGCTCCTCCGTCCATGGGATTTTCCAGGCAAGAATACCGGAGTGGGGTGCCATTGCCTTCTCCGGTGGAGGGTAACAGCACCTGTTAAAGACAGGGAGTCTCCTCTGGATGCACGGAATCAGGCGCGATATCACACTTTGCCAGTAGATGGCGACACCTGTCTAGCCAGTGGGGATTTCTGACCAGAAATCCCTGAAGTTTGCGCTTTGAATAAGAATCAGTATTTTCTGTCATCAATTGTTGTCATCAATCTTGACCCTTTACTGGGCTTCCCTGGTGGCTCAGAGGTTAAAGCGTCTGCCTGCAAGGCGGGAGACCGGGGTTCAATCCCTGGGTCACGAAGATCCCCTGGAGAAGGAAATGGCAACCCACTCCAGTATTCTTGCCTGGAGAATCCCGTGGCCAGAGGAGCCTGGTAGGTTACAGTCCAGGGGGTCACAAAGAGTCGGACACGACTGAGCGACTTCACTTTCTTTCACTGAAGGATCAATTGTTATCTTGACCCTTTACTAGTCGATTTTACTTAGAGTGAGATATATATGTTTGAATAGTAATATAAGCATCAGTATTTAGTTGCATATACTCAATTTTTAATTAGTGGTCATTAATGCTGCAAGTGAAAGAGGAGAGTGAAAAAGTTGGCTTAAAGCTCAACATTCAGAAAACGAAGATCATCGCATCTGGTCCCATCACTTCATGGCAAATAGATGGGGAAACAGTGGAAACAGTGGCTGACTTTATTTTGGGGGGCTTCAAAAATCACTGCAGATGCATGAAATTAAAAGACGCTTACTCCTTGGAAAGAAAGTTATGACCAACCTAAATAGCATATTGAAAAGCAGAGACATTACTTTGCCAACAAAGGTCAGTCTAGTCAAGGCTATGGTTTTTCTAGTGGTCATGTATGGATGTGAGGGTTGGGCTGGGAAGAAAGCTGAATGCCGAAAAATTGATGCTTTTGAACTGTGGTGTTGGAGAAGACTCTTGAGAGTCCCTTGGACTGCAAGGAGATCCAACCAGTCCATTCTAAAGGAGATCAGTCCTGGGTGTTCATTGGAAGGACTGATGCTAAATACTTTGGCCACCTCCTGCAAAGAGTTGACTCATTGAAAAAGACCCTGATGCTGGGAGGGATTGGGGCAAGAGGAGAAGGGGATGACAGAGGATGAGATGGCTGGATGGCATCACTGACTCGATGGACATGAGTTTGAATAAACTCCAGGAGTTGGTTGGTGATGGACAGGGAGGCCTGAAGTGCTGTGATTCATGGGGTTGTGAAGAGTCGGGCACGACTGAACGACTGAACCTAACTGAACTGAATGCTGCAAGAAAATATTCAAGACAGTGTCAATGATTTATGTATGAATTAAGAATATACACATAAATTACAGATGAGAAAAACTTTCCAGATAAACAAGGTATCTTGTAGAGGAACCAGTGGAAAACTGATTAGGCGAGTTTAGCTGTTGTGGCCACAAAACTTTCAGCCAAGTTTTCAGTCTTGGCTGTACATAGTAATCATTAAGGTAGTTAAAAACATTACTGATGCCTGAGCCTTGTCCAAGAGATTCTGATTTAATTAGTCTGAGGTAGAACCTGAGCATCGACTATTTTAAGTTTCACAGGCGATTCTGTTGTGCAGCCAGCATGAGAGTGCCCCATCAGCCTGTGGCTGACACTAGTCCGTGTTGCGGTCAGTTGCCTAAAAGGACCTGTCTCCCCTGATACCGAGCAGACGGCCACCTGCTGGACGTCATCTGTGGAACCAGGAAGGCTTCTGCTCTTTGGTGTAGAAAAGCTTCTGTGTGTGCATGTCCTCCGTGATGGGCACATTTCATCACTGCAGAGAGAAATATTCAAAAAAATAAGCTCACAAAAGTCATACTTTGCACTTTATTCAACTTTGCTGTTTGTTAGTCATTTTCCAGTAAGTATTCTTTGTGTAAAAGGGACATGAGAAAGCTTTGGACTTTGCCCATATCAGGGAGGGAGTCACCCGGGGCTGAGGCCTTGGGCATCACTGCCGTGAGTTCGGGCCCATGTGGCGCTGCCGGGGGCCCAGCGGCCTGCAGTGTGAAGGTGAGTTAGACTGCGTTCAGACAGGGAGCCTGAATGGCCTTTTCCTCAGGTAGCTTTCACAGCAGCCTCTGAGGGGACGCTCTCACTGTCATTCCTGCCTGTGAGGCAGCTGACAGGAGTGCGTCAGTGCCCCCCCCCCCAAGGTCACCCAGCTGATAGGAGGTGGGACCAAGCTGTTTGGGGTTCTGACTACTGCACTCTACCCTTCTCATTTATATCTGTTCCCCTTAGGAGTGCAACGCCTTCAAGCAAACTAGCTGGTTCCATGGCTGTTTTCCTGTTCGTTATCTGGAAATGTTGTCTGTTAGGGGTGTGTTGAGGGGTACAAGATACGCTGTGTGAGAAAGCTCTCAGAAGCCTGGCAGCATGGCGCGGAAGCCTCTAGAATTCCCATCCCACTGCTTGATACACTCTGATGATCTTTCTGACACTTAGTCTGCCTCTTTAGTCCCACGGAACCTCCAAACATTTTAAACCACTTAGATAACATGACTTTTAAACAGAGACATTTAGAAGCACAAAGTCCAAGAAATCCATTCATTCCTGAGCAGTTATTTGCTAACCACTTACCAAGTGCCAGCTATTCCACTGAGGATGTAAAGTCAAATGAGCCACGAATCACACTTCGAAGGAGCGTCTCATCTGGGAGCCCAAAGACCTGCCTCGTGACTGCAGAGCAGTGATGTAAAATAGTAACTTCGCTGCTATGCTAGAAACATTCACCCACAGTCCCTTCTGTTTGTTGACTGCTATGTGCTCGGTATTGTGCTCAGTGGTTTTTCACTTTGAGTTAATCCTCAAAACTTCTTTAAGAGGTAGATATGAGACAGGTGTTAGTAGTATATCCACGTGTAGATGAGGAAACTAAGGCCCAGAAAGGTGACATAGCATGCTCAAGGTCTCACATCCCGTAACGTGAGCACTTGATCTTATTATCCCACTTGCACTGATCTCTGCATCCACATGCGATAAATGGCGGAAAGGAACGCTGCAGCATGGGCAGCCCCTTCGTGCTGCAAAAGACACAGCTTAGACAGGGGGTCATTTATACACCAGATCATAAAAGGTCAAGGTCATGAATGGAATTCAGTTCCGTTCAGGTGCTCAGTCGTGTCAGACTCTTTGTGACTCCACAGACTGCAGCACACCAGGCTTCCCTGTCCATCACCAAGTCCCCAAATGCTCAGATTCATGTCCATCGAGTTGGTGACGCCATCCAACCATCTTATCCCCTTCTCCTCCCACCGTCAATCTTTCCCAGCATCAGGGTCTTTTCCAATGAGTCAGTTCTTCACATCAAGTGTCCAAAGTATTGGAGCTTCAACTTCAGCATCAGTCCTTCCAACAAATATTCAGGACTGAATTTCCTTTAGGATGGACTGGTTGGATCGTCTTGCTGTCCAAGGGACTCTCAAGAGTCTTCTCCAACACCAAGGTTCAAAAGCATCAATTCTTCAGTGCTCAGCTTTCTTTATAGACCAACTCTCATATCCATACGTGACTACTGGAAAAACCATAGCCTTGAATAGATGGACCTTTGTTGGTAAAGTAATGTCTCTGCTTTTTAACAAGCTGTCTAGGTTGGTCATAGCTTTTTTCCCAAGGAGCAAGCATCTTTTAATTTCATGGCTGCAGTCACCATCTGCAGTGATTTTGGAGCCCAAGAAAATAAAGTCTGTCACTGTTTCCTCTGTTTCCCCATCTATTTGCCATGAAGTGATGGGACCAGATGCCATGATCTTAGTTTTCTGAATGTTGAGTTTTGAGCCAACTTTTCCACTCTCCTCTTTCACTTTCATCAAGAGGCTCTTAGTTCTTCTTCACTTTCTGCCATTAGCGTGGTGTCATCTGCATATGTGAGGTTATTGATGTTTCTCCCGGCAATCTTGATTCCAGCTTGTGCTTCATCCTGTCCAGCATTTCTCATGTACTCTGCATAGAAGTTAAATAAGCAGGGTGACAATATACATCCCTGATGTATTCCTTTCCCAATCTGGAACCAGTCCGTTGTTCCATGTCTGGTTCTAATCATTGCTTCTTGAATCTGCATACAGATTTCTCAGGAGGCAGCTAAGGTGGTCTGGTATTCCCATCTCTTTCAGAATTTTCCACTGTTGTGATCAACACAGTCAAAGGTTTTATCATAGTCAATGAAGCAGAACTAGATGTTTTTCTGGAATTCCCTTGCTTTTTCTATGACCCAGTGGATGTTGGCAATTTGATCTCAGGTTCCTCTGCCTTTCCTAAAACCAGCTTGAACATCTGGAAGGTCACGGTTCATGTATTGCTGAAGCCTGGCTTGGAGAATTTTGAGCATTATTTTACTAATAATGTATGTGAGATGAGTACAGTTGTGCGGTAGTTTGAGCATTCTTTGGCATTGCCTTTCTTTGGGATTGGAATGAAAACTGAACTTTTCCAGTCCTGTGGCTACTGCTGAGTTTTCCAAATTTGCTGGCATATTGAGTGCAGCACTTTCACAGAATCATCTTTCAGGATTAGAAATAGTTCAACTGGAATTCCATCACCTCCACTAGCTTTGTTCATAATGATACTTCCTAAGGCCCACTTGACTTCACATTCCACGATGTCTGGCTCTGGGTGAGTGATCACACCATTGTGATTATCTGGGTCCTGAAGATAGTTTTTGCACAGTTCTTCTGTGTGTTCTTGCCACCTCTTCTTAATATCTTCTGCTTCTGTAAAGCCCATACCATTTCTGTCCTTTATTGAGCTCATCTTTGCATGGAATGTTCCCTTGGTATCTCTAATTTTCTTGAAGAGATCTCTAGTCTTGCCCATTCTGTTCCCATTCTCTATTTCTTTGCACTGATCACTGAGGAAGGCTTTCTTATCTCTCCTTGGTATTCTTTGGAAGTCTGCATTCAAATGGGTATGTCTTTCATTTTCTCATTTGCCTTTCACTTCACTTCATGAAAAGATGCTTTTCAACATCAAAAATAACCTTTCAGTGGAGGCCAGATACCGTCATAGAACTTTCATACTTTGTGATGGATTTGAATGCTAAGAGAAATTCCCAATCCAGATATTTTAATAAGCCCATTCATTTATTGACGCCTCAGCATTAATGCTCTTGTTGGTTCGATGGACGGCATTGATTAAAATGTGAACATCAGTCCCAGAAGTGAAGCACCACCTTAAAATGTTGGCAGTCATTGGTGTAGCAGTGCCTTCCTAGTCCGGTGGTTAAGTGGGGAGCAGAAATAAAGAAGGTGGTAGCCCCTGATTTGTAGATATAAATGGGGACTGAAGAGGGAAGAAGGACATTAACAAAAAGAGAGCAGGGTATTCGGGCCAGAAAGCCCATTGCACAGTTTTGCCCTGAACACAGCAAAGCGACAGAGCTCCATTAAGGAAGCCTTTCTCTTTCACTCAGGAAGTGACTCAGTGGGAATAACTAGATATTCTGCTGTCGTTTTTCCCGCTTAGCCTATTTGCCACCCAACTACCAGGGTAATTTTGATAAAGTGGAGTCCTGTCACTCTCCTGTTTGAAGTCCTTCAGCAGTCTCCATCTCCTTCCCATGTTCCACCAGGCCCATTTGATTTCCCGCCCTTTTCTCAAACCTCAATTTACACCAGTCTCTTTATGACTGTAGTTTGTAGCACATGTACTCCGTCAGCATTTTTCAGTGGTAAATTATTAGAAGACAAAGTGTCTGCCTATCCACAAGAATTATCGACCCCGCAGACACTGGGCTAAGTCAGATCCTCAGCTGTGTTCACGCTCTGTGACCCCTTTCCACCTTTACGTTTGCCTTTTGTCCTCCTTTTATCCTGCTAAACTGGAGGTCAGGTATATTTTTCTGTGTTTATTGTTTATTTTTAAAAGCAAATCAAAGGCTGATCACTGGCCCGCATAGCAGTATGTTTCTGTAGCTCCTACCCTTCCTCTGAGACTGCCCGGAAGGGGCCTCCCTGCAGGAGCCAGTTCCGTCTTGGCACCTGTTTGCTCTCCTGCTCTCGTTCTGGAGGACCCAGCATCCCGCCGGGCTCCTGCAGTGTCATCTAGACAGACCGCTCTCCCCGGAGGCTAGCAGCACGCACATCTCGCCTTGCCTCCCAGCTCAAAACAGGGCAGCTGCAGAGCTCGCAGACATGAGTTCAGGTCCTGGCCAGCATGCTTATTGTTTTTTGGTCTGGAGCCATTTCCTTAACCTGGCTATGGTTTTCTCAGATAGAAAGTGGGGAAAATAATATCTGATTTACAAGACTGGTATAAGAATTAAATGACACAATGTGCGAGACTGCACAGTATCTGATACAAAGAAAGTCTTCCCTAAATTGGTCTCTTTCGCTTCCCACCAGCCCAGCTTGTCCTGTGTTCTAAAGCAGACATACACTGGTTCACACAGCTGTTCAGCACCCGTCCTTCCTGGGAACTGCTTCGCTTCCTGTGGAGGAATCACTTAGCCTCTGTAGCTTTAGTGGGGCTGTAAATTAGGAATTTTATTCTTGTGCACTTGCTCCAAACTAGGCCAGCTGATTAATTTCTCCCCGTACTCACACAGAGGGGGGCACAGACAGAAAGGACAGATGCTGTCTACACGCGGAGCGCTCTCAGCCCTGCCTCCTTCCTCTCTCACATCCAGACTTGGTTCTCCAGTGTCTTGTCTGTTCCCCAACCACTTGTTATTCCTTTGATACACTCTCTTCCTGGTTAAGGAAGCAGAGTTGTTCTCTGTTATTTGCAAATTGTAACTGATAAACATATTCTCATAAATCTCTGAAGTCATACTACATTTCACTATTTGTATATTTATGTGAGTTGATGATATCTTTTAAGACTTTGGTCACTTACTTAATTTCTTTATTTGAACTCTATGACATACAGTACTGTCAATAACTGTACTAACCGATAGTCATTATTAGCTCTCCTGTTTTTCCTTTAAGACTCTAGTACAGCTGGACGAACTTTCTGACCGAGTTGATCGCCGAGTGACCCAATAGATTGAACTATTCATTCAGTTCAGTTCAGTTCAGAAGCTCAGATGTGTCCGACTCTTTGCGACCCCATGAATCGCAGCACACCAGGCCTCCCTGTCCATCACCAACTCCCGGAGTTCACTCAGACTCACGTCCATTGAGTCCGTGATGCCATCCAGCCATCTCATCCTCTGTCATCCCCTTCTCCTCCTGCCCGCAATTCCTCCCAGCATCACAGTCTTTTCCAATGAGTCAACTCTTCGCATGAGGTGGCCAAAGTACTGGAATTTCAGCTTCAGCATCATTCCCTCCAAAGAAATCTCAGGGCTGATCTCCTTCAGAATGGACTGGTTGGATCTCCTTGCAGTCCAAGGGACTCTCAAGAGTCTTCTCCAACATGGTTGGTCCAAAAGTAATTGTGGTTTTGCATTGCTGACCTTTGTCGTAACCTTAGGAATACATTTTTAAGTAAATGTGGTTATGTTTTACATCATTTTAATGCACATTTCTCGCTTTATTTTTTTGCTAATGACATTGCTTGCTGTTTATTTTATATTTTAGACTATAGAAATGATATTAGACAAAACGCAAATTCGAGTGATTTTTTATTTGAGTTCAGATGGGTCATGAAACAGTGGGGACAACTCAAGACATCAACACATTTGGCCTAGGAGCTGCTAACGAAGGTACAGTGCAGTGTTGGTTCAAGTTTTGCAAAGGAGACGAGAGCCTTGAGGGTGAGGAGCACGGTGGCCGGCTATCGGAAGGTGACAGTGGCCTATGGAGAGCAGTCGTCCCAGCTGACCCACTACAGGGATGCGAGAAGTTGCCAGAGAACTCAGGTGCTGACCATTTTACAGTCACTTGGCATTTGACGGAAATTGGAAGGTGAAAAGCTCTATAAATGAGTGCCTCCTGAGCAGACTAAAAAAAAAATCGTCATTTTGAAGTGTTGTCTTCTCTCATTGTATGCAGCAACAACCAGCCATTTCTCCATCAGAGTGTGATGTGTGACAGAAAGTGGATTTTTGTATGACAGCTGGCGATGACCAGCTCAGTGGTTGAACGGAGAAGAAGTTCCAAGCACTTCCCAAAGCCAAACTTGCACCAAAAAAGGTCATAATCACTGTTTGGTGGTCTGCTGCTGGTGTGATGCATGATAGCTTTCTCCATCCCGGTGAAACGGCTGCATCTGAGAAGTGTGCTCAGCAGATTGACGTGGGGCGTGGGAAACTGCTGCGCCTGCGGCCAGCGCTGAACGACAGAGAGGGCCCAGGTCTGCACGAACCCCCGGCTGACGTCGCACAGCCAGCGCTTCAAAAGTGGAACAAGCTGTGCCTCATTTGCCATATTCACCTGACCTCTAGGGAACCAACTACCACTTGTGCAAGCATTTCTATAGGCAAACACTTTCACAACCAGCAGGAAGCAGAAAATGCTTTCCAAGAGTTCTTCGAATGCTGAAACAGGTATTTTTACTCGATGGGAATAAGCAAACTTATTTCTCATTGGCAAAATTGTGTTGATTGTAACGGTTCTTATTTTGGTTAACAAAGATGTGTTGGAGCCTAGTTATATGATTTAAAATTCATGGTCTGAAACTGCAGTTACTTTTGTACCAACCTAAAAGGGCAAATGCAAAACCCCTCCCAAGTAAGGCTATTTTAACAAGCAAGAAATCACAATATATAATGTCTTATATCCCAGAAGTAAGCAAGCAGGCTGGGCAGGCAACGAATGTGAGGTGGTGAGTACTTAATGGTGTATCTGAGAGGTTTCCTCCTGAGATGCCAAAGAACACTCTGTGTTTGCAGCCACTCTGCCTACACATAGCCTCTGCGTGAGCGATCGTGCTCGTGCTGGAAGAGGGACGGTGGAGCTGCTTCACAGACGTTTTTCAGAGGAAGGGATGTGTGTGTGTGTGCAGTGCTCGTGTGTGTTTATCTGTGTGTGTGTGTGCAGATTGGAAGGAAAAGAGTAGAAAGGAAGTCAGATTTTTAAAATTTTCTTGTCTGTTACTCCAAAATATTTTATTAACAATTGGCCAGTAAATTGTTGGCTAAATAGAAACCATAGCTGTTTGATTGGTGTAAAGATGATTTACATTTATTTAGTACCTGCTGTAATCTAGTTACTTACACACGTCCTTATGAATCCAGATTAATTATTCCATTCTACAGCTAAAAAACTGAGCTTAAATGACGTGAAATACCATGTTCAAAACTTACCCTGAACTTCAAACTTTCTGCTCTTTTCAGCTAACTCCTGTAAAATGTTGGTTAATGGTAAGATGGAGCAGAATTGAAAGGGAGTCATAGGGATCAGTAAGTGAAATCTAGGTTCTAGTAAATCCTGCCACTGTCCAACTAAATAGGGTGATTATGGAGAAATTGCTCAAGTTTTGATAGACTTTAGTTTCCTTATTTATATTAGGTTGAAGCCTAAACACATTTAAAAAAGACCAGAAGTTAAAATTTAAGCGAAATGAGACAGTTGGATCAGTGTGGCCACAGGAGACATTATTGCCTATTATTTTCTATAATTGGATAACCACCGTGACTTCCATGAAAAAGTTTAGCCATGATCAACGGTGATAACCTGGAAAGATCACAAAGATCAGTCACTCCGCTGGGAGCTGAGTTACTTGGTATTTACACAGGCTGATTCCTCCCAATCAGAAGCATCGTGTGGGAATTTTCTATTGTTTCTGTGTGCAAGGCCAGGGCTTTAAACTTGAATACCGAAACAGGGAAGCAGCATACTAAAGTCTCACTTTACCTGGACATGTGACAAATTTTAAATGAAGGCAGACATGGAAAACTCCAGAAAATTGATCTAGATTTTGTTTTCCTCTTACTTTCTGTCCCAACTGTAAGGCCATTTCTAGGAGTGATTGTCTCGGGTGAAGCCCACGGAAGTCTTTGCTATAATCAGGCTCTTTTCCATTAGCATTTTCCCCTGAGGACTAGCTTCAGGACTCAGGAAGCTCTCCTTGAGGAAACTTAGTTGTTCTGTTTTAAACGTCATGGTTTCTGCTGAAACTTACGGGGCATTAGCCGCAGAGTTTAGGGCAAGAAGAGACAAGGAGGAAGTGGGACTCGCAGCCCCACACTGTGAGAACATGAGTTTCTGCTGTTTAAGCCTCCCAGTCGGTGGCGTTTTGCTTTGGTGACCTGAGCGCATATAGCAGTGAGCTCACGTCAAGAGAGAGACCGAGAACCCAGACTGAGGTGGTCACTTTGGGGTTACAGAAAGACAAATAAATGAAATGTAAATAATTTAGTGATATCCTGAATTGGGAGAATAAGAGAGAAGGAGAAATCTAAGCCAGCCCCAAAATTTCTAATGGAAGTTGGGAAACTTGGAAGTGTGTGTGTGTGTGTGTGTGTGTGTGTGTGTGTGTGTGTAAGTTAGCAAAAGGCTCAGAAGCTATTAACTACACACCCCAAAAATATTTTTGTGGCTTACAAAATATAGACCTTTATTTCTGTCTCACTTATCAGTTCAAACTCAGCACTTCAGATTGGTGGGAAGGCCTGCTTCTCAGCAATCCAGGTTCCTAGGCTGCCTTTGTTGTCATCTGTATGGCTGAGGCGGGCTCACCACAGACTCCAGAGTTTGCAAAAGGGAAGGGAGATGAAACCTGGAGTAAACAGATGTGGCCATCTGGAGTCTTAGAGCTGGAAGTGGCGCTCATCGCGTTTGTTCGCATCCCTTTAAAGAGGAATTGGCAGTGTAGTCAGAACTAGCTTCAAGAAAGGCTAGGGAATCTTGTCTGTTCGGGAAGCTTCATGCCAAGCTAAATGCTTTCTCCAGAAGAAAAGGGTAATAGATTTTGGCAAACCTTAAGCAGACTTACCACAGTGATGATGTGAATGAGGCTGAAGAGGTACATTTAGGAGCCATAAAACTGTGAAACAGATGAGCTCTCAGGAGCATGTGTGCAGATGAAACAGGACGCCTCTGAGGGAGGTCGAGAATAACTGGGCATAAATACAGGAGCAATACGTAACTACTGGGATAGGCATTTATCATTTTTCAGCCTGCCGAGTATCTCAGCCCTCTTTCTATGTTTGAAGAATTTCTTACCTCATGAGTTTTGGTATGAGGAGAACCTACCTTCAAATACAGAGGTTGAAGGTACCATGTATTTCCTTCCCAGCCTCCGCGCAGCAAGACTGTGAACCTGTGAGCCCACTCTGCCATCAGATGCACCCGACCTGCCTGCCCGCTGCTGGCTGGTAAGGCTGGCAGCACTGGGTGCAGCGAGGGGCGTCCCGGCCCCCGTGCCCATGATGCTGGCCATGCAAGCTGCAGGCCCCTCATGAAGCAGACCCCAAACGTGGCTTAGCGTCTGTTTCCCTGCCAGTTGAGGGCTCTATAAGTTACTTATGCCTTATGGGAATAAGTCATATATTTTATAATTTCAGATTCAGTATTTTTTTTTATCCATCTCTGGGTTATCTGTTAAGACAAACTCTTTTTTTCTGATTAGAAACACAGATTTAAATGGAGATAGAAGGTAGCTGATTACTCCATCAGACCCGGAAGTCTTACAGCACTATTGAGGCATTATGATTATTTTAAATCTGCTCTTTTTCATGATTTTTGACAATATCTCTGTCTAGTGGTCTGCTGGGACTCTGTCGCTGCAGGGCTTTCCTCCAGCTGCGGTGCGCGGGCTTCTCACGGCAGTGGCTCCCCCGTTGTGAGCGCAGGCTCTAGGGCACACAGGGTTAGGAGCTGCGGCGAGAGGCTCGCGGCGGTGGTCCCAGGCTCCCGAGCACAGGCCCGCAATTGTGGCTTATGGGCCCTGTGGCCCGTGGGATCCTCCTGGACCAGGGATCGACCCCTGTCTCCTGCACGGGCAGGCAGACGCTTTACCTCTGAGCCACCAGGGAAGCCCCTAAAAGTCTTTTCTTTATATTCCCCCATTCCTTTCTTTGTTTCAGTTCTCTTTTCTATCTTCTTTCACTGAGAACCTCTTGAATGGACACTGACTTCGCTGTTTCTCATTCCCATTACTGGTCCTTTCTAAGTTACCCAGCCATCCTTTCAGTTTTCACTTAAAAAACCAGAATCGTGTGTGTGTGGGGGATATGTACATATTTATTTTACAGGGTAGTCTTTGTTGTGAGTTTAGCAGCTCTTTAATAAGTTTTGGTTTTGAATGATTGGCTAGGTGAACTAGAAAACCGTAAGACGTGGATGAGGTCCTCGTGTACAATCCTGCTGAAGGAGGACACAGAGCAGGCTCCACCTTGAAAGCAGGGCTCCATCTTGGGCCAGACTGTGGACTTTGAGCTCTATGCCCAGTATCTATAGAAACGACAACTAATGGAAAACCAGGCAGCCAGAAGGAAGAGCCCCAGGTCTCTCTGTTGCTAAAAGAATACCCTAATTATCTGTGTGACCAAATAGAATCATACATTCTGTTATGCTTATTGGGGTATGACCACAGGCCTATTGATAATTGTCCGCTGTTAACTACCTAGGCTTAAGGCATAGGAATCACGGGCTCACTTTGATTGTCAGGGAATTTGGGGAGGTGGGTTTGTGCACGTGCACTTAGGGTATATAAGGTTTTCACAAAAACTGGTCGGGGTCCTTGGCTAAAAGGAGACTCTGCCTTGGGCCCGCCGGGGTAATAAACTGCACTCCGCCATCTGCGTTGTCCTTCTGAGTGAGTCTGTTTCCCAGAACACATGGCTACAACGCTGCAACTAGAGATAATTTTTTTTTTTAATCTTTAGTTTCAGCCATTGCTACCCTGTGTCTATGAATTTCTGGGCTGAATTTACCTAATTATTGTTTCTCTTGTGTGGAAATGAGAATATTATTTTTAGGATGTAATGCTTACTGAAACAGTTTCTGCTGCACACCAGTCACACAGCCTTTCCTTTTTAGTTTATTTTTAATTGGACGATAATTGCTTTACACCATTGCGTTGGTTTCTGCCACACGACAGCACGAATCAGCTGTAGGTGTACATGTGGCCTTTCCCTCTTGAGCCCCACTCCCACCCCTTTGAGTTGTTGCGGAGCATGTGGTTGAGCTCTCTGTGCTATCTGGCAACTTCCCGCCAGCTGTCTGTTCTCCTTGCGGTAATGGGCATGTTTCAGTGCTGCTCTCTCCGTTTGTCCCACCCTCTCCTTTGTCCAGTGTGTCCACAATTCTCTTCTCTACGTCCACATCTCTATTCATGCCCTGCAAATAGGTTCATCAATACCATTTTTCTAGATTCCATGTATTTGCTTTAAATTACAATATTTATTTTTCTCTTTTTGACATACTTCACTCTGTGTAACAGGTTCTAGGTTCATCCGTCTCACTAGAACTGAATCACATTTGCTCCATTTATGGTTGGGTTGTATTCCATAAAGTGCTGCACTCAATACGTTGGCATTTTTGGAAACCTCTGCAGTGGCCACAGAACTGGAAAAGGTCAGTTTTCAATCCAATCCCAAAGAAAGGCAATGCCAAAGAGTGTTCAAGCTACCAGACAGTTGTGCTCACTTTGCACTAGTAAGGTTGTGCTCAAAATCCTTCAAGGTAGGCCTCAGCAGTACATGAACCAAGAACTTCCAGATGCACAAACTGGCAAGCTGGGTTTAGAAAAGGCAGAGGAATCAGAGATCAAATTGCCAACATTTGTTGGATCATAGAGAAAGCAAGGGAATTCCAGAGAGGCATCTACTTCTGCTTCATTGACTATGTGAAACCCTTTGATTGTATGGATCACAACAAACTGGAAAATTCTTAAGGAGATGGGAATACTAGACCATCTTACCTGTCTCCTGAGAAAACTGTATGCAAGTCAAGAAGCAATAGTTAGAACTTTACATGGAGCAACTGACTGTTTCAAAATTAGGAAAGGAGTACGACAAGGCTGTATTGTCATCACCCTGATTATTTAATTTCTATGCAGAGTACATGATGCGAAATGCTGGGCTGGATGAATCTCAAGCTAGAATCAGGATTGCTGGGAGAAGTATCAACAGCATCAGATATGCAGATGATACCACTCCAGTGGCAGAAGTGAAAGGAACTAAAAAGCCTTTTGATGAGGGTGAAAGAGGAGAGTGAAAAAGATGGCTTAAAACCCAGCATTCAAAAAACAAAGATCATGGCATCTAGTCCCATCACTTCATGGCAAATAGATGGGGAAACAGTAGAAGCAGTGACAGACTTTATTTTCTTGGGCTCCAAAATCAGTGTAGACAGTGACTGCAGCCACAAAAGTAGAAGATGCTCGCTCTCTGAAAGAAAACCTATGACAAATGTTGACAGCATATTAAAAAGCAAAGATATTGCTTTTCTGACAAGGGTTCATCTGGGCAGAGCTATGGTTTTTCCAGTAGTCATGTATGGATGTGAGAGTTGGACTACAGAGAAGGCTGAGTGTCAAAGAATGGATGCTTTTGAATTGCGGTGCTGGAGAAAGAAGACTCTTGAGAGTCTCTTGGACTGCAAGGAGCTCAAATCTAATGGATCCTAAGGGAAATTAGTCCTGAATGTTCATTGGAAGGACTGATGCTGAAGCTGAAACTCCAATACTTTGGCCATCTGATGTGAAGAGCTGACTCATTTGAAAAGACCCTGATGCTTGGAAAGATTGAGGGCAGGAGGAGAAGGGGATGACAGAGGATGAGTTGGTTGGATGGCATCACTGACTCAATGGACATGAGTGTGAGCAAACTCTGGGAGATTCCCAGGTGGCGCTAGTGGTAAAGAACCCACCTGCAGTGCAGGAGACATAAGGGACATGGTTTCAATCCCTAGGTGCCCCAGGAACCACTCCAGTATTGGCAGCCCACTCCAGTGTTCTTGCCTGGAGAATCCCATGGACAGAGGGGCCTGGCAGGGGTTGCTGTCAGTAATGCCTAACGCGGCTCCCAACAACAAGGGCACATGAGAAAAAGTAGATAAGAGAATCACTAAGGCAAGAACTCCTTTTGAGGGGCAACAATGATTTATGGAGACAACAAATCTGGGTCAGGGAGAACTGAAAATGTCAAACCTCTGACCTAATGCTTTTGTAAAAGTATAAAAGAGAATCATAAGC
This sequence comes from Ovis canadensis, assembly GCF_042477335.2. Lineage (NCBI taxonomy): Eukaryota > Metazoa > Chordata > Mammalia > Artiodactyla > Bovidae > Ovis > Ovis canadensis. The sequence goes on from NC_091249.1 coordinate 122,832,974, forward strand.
TTGAAATAAATAGGCAGTCCAAGAAAACTGAGAGGCTGTCTCGTTTCTCACCAACACCGCTCACCCCTTCAAGTTGATTTCCTGGCTGCTGGAGCTGGACTCTGACAGGCTGCAAAGAGTGAGACGCGACTTAGCAACTGGACGCCAGCAGCATTCCATGATATATATGTGTGTATATGTTTGCGTGTGTAGATGCGTGTGTGTGTGTGTGTGTGTGCCACAGCTTCTTTATCCGTTCATCTGGTAATGGACATCTAGGTTGCTTCTGTGTTCTGCCTATTGTAAATAGTGCTGCTGCGGACACTAGGGTACAGATAACCTTTTGAAGTATGGGTTTCTCAGGGTATGCGCTCAGTAGTGGGATTGCTGAGTCACATGGTAGTTTTATTCCTAGTTTTTTAAGGAACCTCCATACTGTTCTCCACAATGGCTGTATCAATTTACATGCCCTTTTCTCCACATCCTCTCCAGCATGCACTTATTGTTTGTAGATTTTTTAATGGTGGCCATTCTGACTGGTGTAAGGGGTCACCTCATGGTGGTTTTGAGTCTTGTTTGTCTAAGAATGAGTGATGTTGAGAGCTTTCCCTGTGTTTAGTGGCCATCTGTGTGTCTTCTTTTGGGGCTTCCCTCATAGCTCAGTCAGTACAGAACCTGCCTGCAATGTAGGAGACCTGGGTTCAATCCCTGGGTCAGGAAGATCTCTTGGAGAAAGAAATGGCAACCCCCTCCAGTATTCTTGCCTGGAGAATCCCATGGACAGAGAAGACCTGCAGGCTGCGGTCCACGGGGTTGCAAAGAGTCAGGCACGACTTAGTGAGTAAACTACCACTATGTCTTCCTTGGAGAATTGTCTGTCTAAGTCTTCTGCTCATTTTTTGATTGGGTTGCTTGTTTTTCTGATGTTGAGTTGCGTGAGCTGCTTGTATATTTTGGAGATTAATCCTTTGCTTCATATGCAGTTATTTTCTCCCATTCTGAGGGTTGTCTTTTCACCTTGTTTATAGTTTCCTTTGCTGTGCAAAGACTTTTAAGTTTAATTAGGTCCCATATGTTTGTTCTTGTTTTTATTTCCCTTACTCTAGGAGGTGGGTCGAAGAGAATCTTGCTGCCATTTATGTCAGAGTTCTGCCTGTGTCCCCCACAAAGAGTTTTGTAGTTTCTGGCCTTACATGTAGGTCTTTTATCCATTTTGAGTTTATTTTTGAGTCACACAGCTTTTAGTGCCCCCCACCTTTCCACCCCCACACATTGGTTCTGTTCTCTGAGCCTTTGAGTGGAGTTAGAACATGTGCCAGCCTCCATGGATGTACTTAGAACTATATTGCTGTTTTGAGTCTTTAGTTCACACTTCAGTTCTTTTTTTTTTTTTCGGTTAAACATTTCTGTGTCTTGAAGCTTTACTGGAAAAAAATGTGTTTTATCCTTGGCTATCCGTAAAACTTTATGGTCTGTGCAGTTCTTTCTAGTGTTTATTTTCATTATCTAAAGACAACTGAAGAGAGCTTTTGAAAATAGAACCAGGCGCCTGGTAATTTGTCTCCACCTTATTAAAGGCCTTATTAAGTGTATCTGGTGAATTTGCAGGCAGAATCAAAGCATAGACTCTGTAAAATTCATCGACATAATAGGCCAAAAAAAAAAAAACCAAACCATAAAACAAACTTACAATAATGTGAACTTATTTAAAAGCCAGTATACAGGTGGACCACCTAGGGAAATAAGTTGATACCAACAGGGAGTTTAAGCTTCCTATCGCAGAGGTGGAATCTCCAGATAAGACTGATGGTCTGGGTATTTTTGTTTTTGTTTTTTCTAGATTGTGTCATTGCTGATGACATTCAGGATCATAATTCAGTGTTGTTAAAACACCATGCAGTATACTTATTTTTGGTAAGAATTAAGAAGATAATGAGAAATAGAAGGAAGGAAAAGATGAATAAAAGGAAGGGAGGGTGAGCAGAGGAAAAGACTGGGAACAGAATGAGACTCAAAGGAGGAGAGAAAGAGGAGGAGCAGGAGGGGAGAGAGAGGAGGACACGGGGAGAGAGAGGAGGACAAGGGGAGAGAGAGGAGGACAAGGGGAGAGAGAGGAGGAGCAGGAGGGGAGAGAGAGGAGGAGAGATGGAGGAGGAGAAAGAGACAGGAACAGGGGGAGAGAGAGGGGGAGAAGGGGAGAGAGAGGAGCAGGAGGGGAGCTCAGAGGAGGAGCAGGAGGGGAGAGAGAGGAGGACAAGGGGAGAGAGAGGAGGAGAGATGGAGGAGGAGAAAGAGACAGGAACAGGGGGAGAGAGAGGGGGAGGAGAGACAGAGCGGGAGAGAGGCAGGAGCAGAACTCAGAGGAGGGGAGAGAGGCAGGAGCAGGAGGGGAGAGAGAGAGAGGAGCAGGTGGGCAGGTGGGGGAGATGGGGGAGAAGGAAGAGCGTCCAGAGGTGAGAGCTGTGTTCTCACCCAGTTCCACATGCAGGTCTGTCTGCTTGCTAGCCTAGGCTGCCTTATGCAGTCTCTAGAACTGAAAGAATTGGACTATTTTATAATACAATCCCAGCTCTATCCTTGGATAGCCTTTTCAGCTTTAAACAAGGAAAGTTGGCATAGTATATTAGGATCTTTGTCATTCTTCCTAGGAGAATCTGATTTGGAGATGAAGGCAATGGCAACCCACTCCAGTACTCTCACCTGGAAAATCCCATGGACGGAGGAGCCTGGTAGGCTGCAGTCCATGGGGTCGCTAAGAGTCAGACGTGACTGAGAGACTGCACTTTCACTTTTTCTTTCATGCATTGGAGAAGGAAATGGCAACCGACTTCTTGCCTGGAGAATCCCAGGGATGGGGGAGCCTGGTGAGCTGCCGTCTATGGGGTCGCAGAGTCGGACACAACTGAAGAGACTTAGCAGCAGCAGCAGCAGCAGCAGGGTCCAAGAACTTATTTCAGATCAAAGTAATTTTATTTTTGAACTTTGGGATGTATGTTGTATTGAAACAGAGTTGGATAATATATCTGATTAGTTGGAATGCTCTGGCTCTTTCAGACAAGAAAAGCTGTATGTTCTGTGCATTGGACTGTTTTGATATTGTTATTTAAGAAATATGTTGAACTGACTGAGAGGCATGGAGTAGGACTTGCATTGTCAAGCCTCAAGTTTAGTAGTTCTGTGGTTTTGGGCAGTTCACCTAACCTCCCTGGTTCAACTGATCATGCATACATAACTGAATTAGTTCCCTTCAGCTTGAACATTACACAACTGAATGATTTAAGTCTTTCCTCGAGATTCCTTCATGCCTTGTTTCGGGAGGTATAGGTCATGTGAAATGGACTCAGGAACTGTGCATTGTCCTAAAAAATTGGCAGTTATGAGCACAGGGTCTAGAAAGCCTAATTTAAGTAATTGCAGCTCTGTCATTTGACTTCAGGCAACCTCAATCCTTATTCTAACCTTCAGTTCAGTTCAGTTGCTCAGTCATGTTCGACACTTTGCCACGCCATGGACCGAGGCACGCCAGGACTCCCAGTCCATCACCAACTCCTGGAGCCATCCAAACACATGTCCATTGAGTCAGTGATGCCATCCAACCAGCTCATCCTCTGTCATCCCCTTCTCCTCCCTACTTCAATCTTTCCCAGCATCAGGGTCTTTTTAGATGATTCAGCTCTTCGCATCAGGTGGCCAAAGTATTGGAGTTTCAGCTTCAGCATCATTCCTTCCAATGAACACTCAGGACTGATTTCTGTTAGGATGGACTGGTTGGATCTCCTTGCAGTCCAAGGGACTCTCAAGAGTCTTCTCCAACAGCACAGTTCAAAAGCATCAACTCTTTAGCACTCAGCTTTCTTTATAGTCCAACTCTCACATCCATACATGACCACTGGTAAAACCATAGCCTTGACTAGACAGACTTTTGTCGGCAAAGTAATGTCTCTGCTTTTGGATATGCTCTCTAAGTTGGTCATAACTTTCCTTCCAAGGAGTGAGTGTCTTTTAATTTCATGGCTGCAATCACCATCTGCAGTGATTTTGGAGCCCCCCAAAATAAAGTCTGACACTGTTTCCACTGTTTCCTCATCTATTTGTCATGAAGTGATGGGACCAGATGCCATGATCTTAGTTTTCTGAATGTTGAGCTTTAAGCCAGCTTTGTCACTCTCCCCTTTCACTTTCATCAAGAGACTCTTTAGTTCTTTGATTTCTGCCATAGGGTGGTATCATCTGCATATCTGAGGTTATTGATATTTCTCCCAGCAATCTTCATTCCAGCTTGTGCCTCATTCAGCCCAGCATTTCTCATGATGTACTCTGCATATAAATTTAAATAAGCAGGGTGACAATATACAGCCTTGACATACTACTTTTCCTATTTGGAACCAGTCTGTTGTTCCATGTCCAGTTCTAACTGTTGCTTCCTGACCTGCATACAGATTTCTCAAGAGGCAAGTGAGGTGGTCTGGTATTCCCATCTCTTTCAGAATTTTCCAGTTTGTTGTGATCCACACCGTCAAAGGCTTTGGCATAGTCAATAAAGCAGAAATAGATGTTTTCCTGGAACTTTCTTGCTTTTTCCATGATCCAGCGGATGTTGACACTTTAATCTCTGGTTCCTCTGCCTTTTCTAAAATCAGCTTGAACATCTGGAAGTTCATGGTTCATGTACTGTTGAAGCCTGACTTGGAGAATTTTGAGCATTACTTTACTAGTGTGTGAGATGAGTGCAATTGTGCAGTAGTTTGAGCATTCTTTAGCATTGCCTTTCTTTGGAATTGGAATGAAAACTGACCTTTTCCAGTCCTGTGGCCACTGCTGAGTTTCCTAAATTTGCTGACATATTGAGTGCAGCACTTTCACAGCATCATCTGGAGGATTTGAAGTAGCTCCACTGGAATTCCATCACCTCCACTAGCTTTGTTCGTAGTGATGCTTCGTAAGGCCCACTTGACTTCAAACTCCCGGATGTCTGGCTCCAGGTGAGTGATCACACCTTCGTGATTATCTGGGTCCTAAAGATATTTTTTGCACAGTTGTTCTGTGTATTCTTGCATCTCTTCTTAAAATCTTCTGGTTCTGTTAGGTCCATACCATTTCTGTCTTTTATTGAGTCCATCTTTGCATGAAATGTTCCCTTGGTATCTCTAATTTTCTTGAAGAGATCTCTAGTCTTTCCCATTCGATTGTTTTCCTTTATTTCTTTGCATTGGTCACTGAGGGAGGCTTTCTTATCTCTCCTTGCTATTCTTTGGAACTCTGCATTCAGATGCTTATATCTTTCCTTTTCTCATTTGCCTTTTGCTTCTCTTCCTTTCACAGCTATTTGTAAGGCCTCCTCAGACAGCCATTTTGCTTTTTTGCATTTCTTTTTCTTGGAGATGGTCTTGATCATCACTGCCTCCTGTACAATGTCATGAACCTCTGTCCATAGTATTAATCTTTCTATTAATCTTTGAGTATTAAGAAAATATATATTATGTAACGAATGCTAGTTCACAGTGAGCTGTCAGATGGGTCAGAATAACCTGCGTCTCTGTGGACTGTGTCCCGTCGGAAGAAGAGCACCCTTACTCCATCCACTTCCTCCTTCCAGTTCACTCTAACAGAGACTGCACTGTCGCTGCTGAGAGGCAGTGCTGTCCTCACCAAAGTCAGCCTTTATTTTATTACTGTGAAATCCACAGAACAGATTTTTTTGTCCTTGTCTCATGTTTGTGGCGTTTGTCACAGTCTACGGCTTCCTGTGTCTTGAAGATATTCCTTGGATTTCTGAAAGGTGCTCTCCCAGCTTTTCCCCCAGCCTCGAAGGCCACCCCTCCGCTCCTCCCTCTGCCCTGAGCTAGCTCGCCAGCCTCAGAAATGACCTGTTTGTCCCCCGTGTTTTCAGAGTCCAGCACATATCCCCTCTGAAAGATCATTCTTGCCTCAGGAATGCAAACCTGCCCTGTCAGCGCCCTTCTGAGCACGCAGGAGCACCGTCGGCCCCGGGCGGGCGCATGCCTCCAGCCCCTCCTGCCGCGCTTATGGTGCTGCCGCTGACTGTCCGGGGAGCATCTCTGCGGATCCTGCTCAGCTGCTGCCCAGGAGTTTTCCTCTCCCAACAGGACTTTCTGTGCCTCAACTGGTCATTAACTGCAGTTTATAATGAGGTAAAGAATGTGAAGAATTACTTTCTCTGAGATTTCCCTGAACTCTGCCCCAACTCCTTGCTGAACTATAGTGTTGCTCTTTCTTACAGAACTTCTCAAATAGAGTCTATTTATTTTGTAAAATTTTAAAAATTTCATCAAGGTTATACATGCATATGATTTAAACAAAGAGCTTCACAAGTATTATTATGGGAAATAACGTCCCACTGTCTAAATCAACTACTTTCAACCCTTACGGCTTTGTCTTTTGGTTCTAACTCCATATATCCACATGACAAGATTTTATTGCTTATACAGCCATTTCTTAATTTGTCAGTCTTCTCTCTGTAGAAAATAAGAATTTGATTTTCTTTCCTGCTCTCTCCACAGCCCACCGAACGAAGACACAAACGCACACGCACCCCCCGCAGCCCCTCTGGCATCAACACGGCAGTGGCTCGCGGCTGAGCAGCGCGGCGCGCTGTGATCGCATCTCTTTCTTGTATGAGCTTTCGTTTTTCTTGGAGAAGATAATATATGTTTCATTTTATTGTCTTAGTTTTCTGTGTAGCTATTACTAAGCCATCTGTGCACTCTTTACCTACTCTAAAGCCTTTCTGTTAGCTGTTTAAACTTAGTAGACATTTCAGTGAATTTCATCTCCGTTTCTCCCTCTCCTAGGGCCCACTGGGCCCTTACGCGATTTCTCTCTGTCAGGGGCTCAGCTGCTGTTCTGGGTTCTGTGGATTCCCATTCCTCTCACTGTATTGGATTCTCTATTTTATGTGGCCTATGTTTTCTCCTTTATTAGTTTATTTTCTTCTAATGAACATCTCCTTTCAAACCTTCCTAAGAAAGGTTGAGTACGGAGAGATTCATTTGAGACTTTGAAAGTCTGGAAATGTTTTTTTTTTCCACCTCTTTTTTTAAGATGTAAAAGTGAATGTTTAGAATGAGAAGGAAAATCTCCACAAATATTGGAATATTTGGAATTGCGAGGCTCTTTTCTCCTCAGAATTTCCTTTTTTTCCACGTCTTTTTTATAAAAAACAAATTTTTGTGTAGTTGATTTACAATATTATATTACTTTCAAAGATACAACATAATAATTTGATATTTTTTATAAATTATACTCCATACAAAGCTGGCTTCCCAGGTGGTGCTAGGAGGAGACATAAGAACCACAGTTTCAACCCCTGAGTCAGGAAGATCCCCTGGAGAAGGAAATGGCACACTCAAATGTTCTTGCCTGGAGAATCGCATGGACTAGGAGCCTGAAGGGCTGCAGTCTAGAAGGTCGCAAAGAGTCAGACGCGGCTGAAGCGACTGAGCGCGCCTACAGAACCCGTGTAGCGTGGCCCGTGCGCCCTGTGCGTGTGCTGCGGCCGTTCAGTGTGTTTTCTGCCTCGTGCTCTGGGCTGCTCGAGCCCCTCACCTGCTCTGCTCCTCTCTCCACCCTTCTCTCCTCTGGTGACCACTTGTTTGTTCTTTGTATCTGTGAGTCTGTTGCTGTTTTGCTATGTTTGCTCATTTGTCTTATTTTTTAGATTCTAAATAGGAGTAAAAACATGCAGTATTTATCTGACATTTCAGTAAGCATAACATCCTCTAGGTTCATTCATGTTGTTGCAAATGGAAAAATGTCATTCTTTTTTATGGTTAATATGTCATTATGTATGTATATGTATGTATGTATGTGTGTATATATATTACCACACAATTTCACACATCTCACACGCTAGTAAAATAATGCTCTAAATTTCTCCAAGCCAGGCTTCAGCAACACGTGAACCATGAACTTCCAGATGTTCATGTTGGTTTTAGAAAAGGCAGAGGAACCAGAGATCAAGTTGCCAACATCCTCTGGGTCATCAAAAAAGCAAGAGAGTTCCAGGAAAACATGTATTTCTGCTTTATTGACTATGCCAAAGCCTTTGAATGTGTGGATCACAATAAACTGTGGAAAATTCTGAAACAGATGGGAATACCAGGCCACCTGACCTGCCTCTTGAGAAACCTATATGCAGGTCAAGAAGCAACAGTTAGAACTGGGCATAGAACAACAGACTGGTTCCAAATAGGAAAAGAAGTCCATCAAGGCTGTATATTGTCACCCTGCTTATTTAACTTATATGCAGAGTACATCATGAGAAACACTGGACTAGAAGAAGCTCAAGCTGGAATCAAGATTGCCAGGAGAAATATCAATCACCTCAGATATGCAGATGACACCACCCTTAGGGCAGAAAGTGAAGAGGAACTAAAGAGCCTCTTGATGATAGTGAAAGAAGAGAGTGAAAAAGTTGGCTTAAAGCTCAGCATTCAGAAAACGAAGATCATGGCATCTGGTCCCATCACTTCATGGCAAATAGATGGGGAAACAGTGGAAACAGTGTCAGACTTTATTTTGGGGGGCTCCAAAATCACTGCAGATGGTGATTGCAGCCATGAAATTAAAAGATGCTTACTTCTTGGAAAGAAAGTTATGATCAACCTAGAGAGCATATTCAAAAGCAGAGACATTACTTTGTCAACAAAGGTCCATCTAGTCAGGACTATGGTTTTTCCAGTGGTCATGTATGGATGTGAGAGTTGGAGTATAAAGAAAGCTGAGCACTGAAGAATTGATGCTTTTGAACTGTGGTGTTGGAGAAGACTCTTGAGAGTCCCTTGTACTGCAAAGAGATCCAACCAGTTGAATATACATTGGAAGGACTGATGTGGAAGCTCAAACTCCAATATTTTGGCCACCTCATGCGAAGAGCTGACTCTGTTGAAAAGACCCTGGTGCTGGGAAAGATTGGGGGCAGGAGGAGAAGGGGATGACAGAGGATGAGATGATTGGATGGCATCACTGACTCAATGGACAAGGGCTTGGGTGGACTGGGGGAGTTGGTGATGGACAGGGAGGCCTGGCGTGCTGTTGTCCATGGAGTCGCAAAGAGTTGGACACAACTGAACTGAACTGAACTGAACATCATGAGAAATGCTCAACTGGATGAAGTACAAGCTGGAATCAAGATTACCAGGAGAAATATCAATAACCTCAGATAAGCAGATGACACCACCCTTATGGCAGAAAGGAAAGAGGAACTAAAGAGCCTCTTGATGAAAGTGAAAGAGGAGAGTGAAAAAGTTGGCTAAAGCTCAACATTCAGAAAACGAAGATCATGGCATCTGGTCCCATCACTTCATGACAAATAGATGGAGAAACAGTGTAAAAAATGACAGGGTTTATTTGTTTGGGCTCCAAAATGACTGCAGATGGTGACTGCAGCCATGAAATTAAAAGACGCTTACTCCTTGGAAGGAAAGTTATGACCAACCTAGATAGCATATTAAAAGCAGAGACATTGCTTTACTGACGAAGGTCGTCTAGTCAAGGCTATGCAGTGGTCATGTATGGGTGTGAGAGTTGGACTATAAAGCAAGCTGAGCGCCGAAGAATTGATGCTTTCGAACTGCAGTGTTGGAGAAGACTCTTGAGAGTCCCTTGGACTGCAAGGAGAGCCAACCAGTCCATTCTAAAAGAGACCAGTCCTGGGTGTTCATTGGAAGGACTGATGTTGAAGCTGAAACTCCAATACTTTGGCCGCCTGATGCGAAGAGCTGACTCATTTAAAAAGACCCTGATGCTGGGAAATATTGAGGGCAGGAGGAGAAGAGGACGACAGAGGATGAGATGGTTGGATGGCATCACCAACTCAATGGACATGAGTTTGAGTATACTCTGGGAGTTGGTGATGGACAGAGAGGCCTGGTGAGCTGCAGTCCATGGGGTCACAAGGAGTCAGACAGAACTGAGCTCCTGACTGAACTGAAATGAATGGTAGTTTTTTTAAATCTTTTGAGGAATCTCCACACTGTTTTCCACAGTGGCTGTATTAATTCACATCTCTACCAGCAGTGAGCTAAGTCTCCCTTTTCTCCACTCTCGCAGCTACGAGGTGCTGACATAGTTGTTTCGGTCGGCGTTTCCCTGATGATTGCTGACTAGAACATGCTTTCGTGAGTCTGCTGGCCATCTGTGTGTCTTCTCTGGAAAAATGCCTTCAGGTCCTCTGCCCATTTTAATGGAGTTGTTTTTTGGTATTGATTTGCTGAGCTCTTTATATATTTTGGATTTAGCCCCATATTGGACAGTGCAAAGGTTTTCTCCCATTCAGGTTACCGTTTTGGTTTGTTGGTGAGCTCCTTTGCTGTGTGAAAGCTTTTAAATTTGATTATGTCCTTCCCATTTGTTTTGCTCTACTTCTGAAGTATTTTGTAAGTAACCACTTTTAAAATTGTTTGTTTGTTTTGGGGCCCGCTGGGTCTTTGCTCCTGTGCAGGCTTTTCTTCAGCTGCGGCAAGTGGAGGCTCCGCCCTACTTGCAGTTCACGTGTTTCTAGTTGCCGCGGCTTCTCTTGACACTCAGGCTCAGTTGCTCTGCAGCGCATGGGATCTTCCCGGAGCAGAGATTGAGCCCGTGTCTGCCCCACTGAGCTATCAGGGAAGCCCCTCCCACGCTGGCAGGTGAGTTCTTTACTACTGAGTCACCAGGAAAACCCTGTTCCACTCTTGATTTTAGGTGTTTTATTGTTTCAATGAGCTGATGTTGCTTGATAATGTGTTTCAAGTATATGTGTACTGATGTTTTCTTCTTGTTCATGAATTATTGAAAGAAGAGTGTTAAAGTCTCTAACCATTGTGGGTTTGTCCATGTCTCTTTCCAGCTTCATCTGTGTTCGCTTCTTGTATTGGGCGCATAGACTCAGGATTAGGGCCTTTGGGGAATCGATGCGTTTTAGCAGTGTGCTCATTCTTCTGTGTCTGCTCTGTTATTAATCCTATCCAGTGAAAGTTTATTTCAAGTATTTTGTTTTCCAATAAAAATTTTTATTTTTTATTTCACTTTAATATTCTTTGTTTTATTTTATTTCTTTAAAAAATATCTTTCACTTCTCTCCCTGTCATGTTTATGTTTTCTTATATCTTTCACGCATGTAGTATATATAGTAGCTGTTTTAATGTAATTTTCTCCTAATTTTATCATCTTTTTCCATCTATGTGCCTGTTTTTATTACTAAGTTCACTCCTTTTTCTGGGACATTATTTTCTTCCTTCTTTTCATGCCTGATAATTTTAGATTGGATACCAGATATTTTAATTTTACATTATTGGTTGATAGAGTTTTAAAAAATTATATCTTTAACTATGTTTGAACTTTAATCTGGGCCAGTTAGTTTATTTGGAAAGGGTTGGCTTGTTTTGAGGCTTGCTTTAAAGCTTGGTTAAGCTGAGTCCAAAGCAAGATTAGTCTAGGGCTAATTTAGCTTCACTATTAAAGTGATAAACTTCTGATGCCTCTATCCACTGATCCATGTATTAGGAAATCTTTTCATCCAGATTGGTAGAAATTCCAGCCCTTTTCTTCAGACTTAGGCAGTTTCTTCACATGCACGCATTGATCAGCACTCATCCAGAGACTCAGGGGAACCCCTTGGGAGGTCTTGAGGCCTCTCTATGAAGCTCCTCTCTGTCTCTCCCCCAGTCCCAATCCCAGCTGCCTTGGCCTCTGAATTTCCAACCCCATCCCCTCAACAAGACTTCTGAAATCACTGGGTTTCCCTCTGAGTGGCACACTGGGAATGCTTTCCAGCATAAGACTCCTTACTTCTTACCCTTCAGACTTCATTTCTTAGACTTCTCCTAAATACCATACACAGTGCAAGCCGCGGGCCCCAGGTGAAAAGGCTCATGTGGGCTTCCTTAGTGGCTTAGACAGTGAAGCGTCTGTCTGCAATGCAGGAGACCCGGGTTCAGTCCCTGGGTTGGGAAGATCCCCTGGAAAAAGAAACGGCAGCCCACTCCAGTATTCTTGCCTGGAAAATCCCACGGACCGCAGAGCCTGGTAGGTTACCTTCCATGGGGTCGCAAAGAGTCGGACACAACTGAGCGACTTCACTTTCACTTTCATACTTATTTAAGGTTAAAACTTTATGCTTTTTATGTATTTTCATCCTAACTAAATAAATCACCCTTCTCCAAATTAGTAAATATATAACTTTTATTCTTTAATTTCTTGAAAGGCTATCAGTCCATGTAAATAGGTCCAATATTTTTATTTTCTTTTGTGTATAACTCAGTAAATCAGGGATAGATTCTGACTTTTCAGGTATGTAGGCAGAGAAATCTGTGCTGTTAAGAGTGTAAACTCTTCCTGGGAATTCTTGTGCAACTTTTTAGCAACCTGATGGCCACAATCGCAGCTATGGGGAGGTTTGGGAAAACAGTCGTGTTCTTAAGATTCTTTATTTATCTCGAAGGGCTTTCAACCACGCATGTTGGGATCATTACATCCTCCATGTTAATGTGCTTTGATTCCAAATGCAGCAGTGCTTTCATTTAGGGAATATAACACAGTGGGGGCAGATAATTTATGTAGCAGAAGGCCAGTCCATCTCAAGGCAGTCATGGGTATGCATGGTTTCTGCACATAAAAGGGGTTCCTTTGAGTGTCATATTTTCTTTTTCTAAAACTGTAAGTTTTCCCAGAATCAAAGTGGCTTTGGGATCTACAAATTTACAATTTTAGCATGGGCGAAGGAATATGTGCTTACTGTAGGAACACAGTGCCTCTGTTGACATAGAGCATTAATCCAAGTATGTCAGCTGCTAAAAGAAGACAGATATCTCTGTACTGTCTCACTGATGTGAAAAGGAAAAGAATCAATCATATGAGGTTTCTACAGCAAGAGCCTCCAACTCTTCCAAGTATTTTCTCAGCTGTGAAGCCTTAACATCATAGGGGCTTTTCAGTCAGTATTCTGAGATGTATGTCATCTAACTTTTGAAATGTAAGCATTTTACACTTTTTTTGGACAGCTCAGAGAATGATTTGTTTAGTTTTGTTGTAGTGTAAAGAACAAATAAAAAGAGGCATAGTAAAACTAGGCACAGGCCCATAATTCTCTGAAGTTTTTAAACACTGAATAATTTTTGAATATTATCATAGTTCAACATCAAAATGATACAAAAAGTATATGTTGAAAATGATTGCTCTCTTCTCAGCCAACACTCATGTTCCTTCTTCCCCTCTCCTAGCTTCCTGTGTAATCTCTCAAGAGCTTTTTAGAAAGTAAACAAAAGCAAATCTGTAAATGTGACTTTACTCCCTCCATTTTAATGTAAACATCAGCACAACATGTAGAATGCCCTTAGTTTTGCCTTTAAAAAAAAAAAAAAACACCTAATAATACAGCCTTGAGATCTTTTCACCTGAACACTGGTATAATATTAAGCAGTATTTCTTTATATGAATGTGTCATAGTTTATCTAACCAGTCACCTCTTGATGAATACTTGGGTTGGTTTGCATCTTCTGTTATTATAACAGTGCTCCAGTGAAGAACCTTATAGACACTTTATTTGGTATATGTATTGGTTTAGTTGCAGAATAAGTTCCCAGAAGTGTAACTAGTAGGTCAAAGGGTAAATGCATTTGTAATTTTGACAGATATCATCAGATTTCTTTCAAGATAGATTGCACAATTTCTTCCTCCTAAGAAATAGAATGCTTTTGCCTCTAGCTTTGCCACAAGTGTTTTTTACAACACAATTTTACATGTGTTTGAAAATTTGGATTTTTGACAGTATAATAAAGTGATAGTTTAGCATAGTTTCATGTATATTTTTTCATTTATGAGTCAGTTTAACAATTTCTTATGTATATGGTTGTTTATTTTTGTGAACTCTGTTGTTGCATTTTACCTATTTTTCTATAAACTTATTTAATTATTAAATTGATATTTATGAATGTTTATAATCAGAGGGATTGGCTCTTGTGCTATGAGTTGCAAATATTTATTATTCTCAGTGTGTCATTTGCTTAAGTTTTAGTTATGGTATATATTTGCCAGTGAGGAGATTGTTTCTTTCTAACTTAGTTGTTCTTTTATGGCTTCTAAATGTTGTCTTAGAAAGGTCTTTCCAAGTCCAAGGTTATAAAGGAATTCTTTCTTGTGCTTTCCATGTTTTATATTCATATATTTGACTCATTTAGAATTTACTCATGTTTAGTTGATGGGATAGAGCTAGTTTTATTTTTTCCTATAGGGTTCTAATTATTTAAACATCACATATTAAAGAGTTCAATTTGGGGCTTTTGGTATACAACTTTTATGACATTTTAAGTCTCAGTGTGAATTTTGCTCTATTTTTGAACTTTCTACTCTGTTCTTTCAACAGCAAAAATCACTAATATATCTGAAACTAGGTTAAATTTATTACTTGCTGAAGAAGATAGAGATATGTTTTTAGGCCATTGTCTTTCTGAACAAAACAAAAAGGGAACTTTAAAGAATTTTGGGACAACATGAAGGGTAGGGATTGGCTGATTTTCAGAAGTGGTATTTTTTTAAGAATTGGATGATGTTTAGCGTGGAGTTTAGTGATTGGCTGATTTTCAGAGTGGGGTACCAAACCAGATGTGTGATTGATTGATTGGCAGCAGCTTGTTTAAACAGGATTTATGATTACTTATTTACAGGTGCAAACTACAGACAAGGACCAGTCAGCCTTAAAATGTAGGAACTTTTTCTTCTCTGTTCCATTTCCTGTCCATCTGTTCATGGCATGGGCTAACTCCAACCAGGCTCATCATTTTATATAAACAGAGCTTCATGGGCCTCTTCACGACCATTTTTTTTTTTTGGAGAGATAATTTCATGCACACATGAGCCATGGGCAGTAAGTCTGGTTTCTATACATTCGTGATGAGTTCACTTTTCACAATCTTATTTTGACCTGTTTCCACCATCAGTTCTGAGAGATGTGGGCAGATGAGATATTGTTGAATCTTTAGAATTTTTCAAGGAGCATATAAAATACAGTTTGTGAAACACATGCCCTGACTCTGGTAGGAGGTAAGATATTACAAACCTAGTAATGAAGACCCTAAACGTCTCTTGCTGTCAATTATTATGCTAGTCTTCACTCCTAAATATGTACCTACTCAACCAGAAAAGGTATATGCAGACATTAATATATTTTAATGAAAAATACTTCTCAATTGAGAAAATTAAGTTAAATGTCAAAAGAAGTATCTCTAATAGGCAATATGAGCTGCCTGTGTCTTGTCAGCTTCCAACATTGCAGCCTTGACAGATTGAACAGGGAGTTCTGAAACTGTTCGACAACATGGTAACCTTTGGAATAATCTCTAATTTCTGGTTTGCAGAGCTATTCATTACTCATCCATCTGTGTTTCGTCTTTATCCATTTTATTGCCATAGTTTCTTCTGTTGCGCTTTCCTATGTAGGTTTATACCATTAATTTTTTAAATTAAATTTTCCTCTGTCCTTTACTGTCATTTTATTAGGGCTTCAGTTGAGAGTGAAGATCAATGCATACATTTTGAAACTTTTTCAGCTAGAAACTTCCCAGAGTATTATCATTTTACTCATCTATTGCATGACTACTTTGAACATTCCCTGAGAGAATACCTATGACTTACTCATTTTTATATAATCAGAGCTCCAGCCCATGGTGAACCATCACAAGTTTTCAATAGATCTTTATTATTTTAATTAATTTGTACATTTCAAAATATAGGCACAATAAGAGAAGGAACTTTTTAAAAAAGGACTCTGTCGACAGAGAATCTTCCATCTGACTATGTTCTGTGCTAATAGAATTGTTTGGATCTGATGGGAGGTACAAGTTTTTCTGTTCAGTTCTCGTTATCTGTTTTAACCCAGTTATTCTCATTTTAAGCAACTTGCTTAGATTTGAAATAAGATTAAGTCTCATTCAGAAAAAGCCAGAACATGGCAACAGGGAAACTTGCTGCTGTCTTATGTCAAGGAGAGCGAATGTCCTTCCATGGTGGTATGCGGGGCACTGTCCTAAATCCCCAATAATCTCACCACCTGTTTTTCCTGAAAATTAGTGTAGACATTCCATCCCAGGAACTACTTTCTACTCATAAAATGTTGTTCATGAAATTATTAGCTTTTCCTTTACTCGAAATCAATGGATTGTTGCACTTCGCATATAGCAGTCCTATGTCTGTTCATTGCGACGGACTGTACATCGGTCTTCATTCAACACAGGAAGCAAGAGAACCAGACGATCATAAATGGACCATTCATGTTTATGATTGTACACATTTGTGGTTGCATGTATTGACTCACAGAGAAGAGTCCTGTTTGACTTTAAAAATGAAAGAGCTGACCATATTCTCATTTTTCACTACTCAGTACAAAAACGATGCTGTGAGCAGCGCTGGAGGAGTGACTGTTCCAGCTGCCATAAAATTTTAAAAGAATCTTGGTGTTCACTCCTGGTAAAAATCCAAAACCAACACCGTTCCATTCATCTTTTCTTCCCTTCTTTCTTTTTTCCCCTCCTTTCAAAGGGTATTTCTTCATATAGTAAAAAAAAAAAAATTTAAGGACAGAAGCACACAATAAAGTAAGCCTGTGCCTGTCACTGGCCTCTTGTTCCTCTCTCCAAAGGCAAGCACTAGGGCAAAGCCAGTATACTGTGAATCATCCCAAATATGTTATATCCTTTGCCAGTATATGCATGCAGAAATTAAAAGTTTTTCTCAAATGTTTGAATATTGCACATATTTTTGAGTCTTCCATTTTACTTAATAATGTACAGAGAAGAGTGAATATTTAGAAATACTTACATTATTTTACAGCTGTAACTGGTGTAGCAGCATTTAGCATATGCCCTATTGATGAAAGTTTCAGTGTTTTTCACTTTTACGTTAAAACAGTATAGTAGAGGACCTTAACAGACATTTTTTTCTAAAGACATACAGATGGGCCAAAAGACACATGAAAACATGCTCAACATCACTAATTATCAGGGAGACACAAATCAAAAGCACAATGCGATATCTCCTCACACTTGTCTGAATGGCTATTATCAGAAACACAACAAATAATGTGGATTGGGGAGGGGGTGGGGAAAAGGGAACTGTTGGTGGGAGTGTAAGCAGTATGGAGGTTCCTTAAAATTTAAAATTAGTTCTACCGTATGATCCAGCAATTGCATTTCTGTGTATTTTTCCAAAGAAAAAACAAAAGTTATATGAAAAGATACATGCACCCACCGCTATGTTCACTGCAGCATTCTTTATAGTAGCTGAGCTGCGGAAGCAATCTGTGTCCATCAACAGATGAATGGGTAAGAAAGATGTGGTTGGTATATGTGTATAGATGTCTGTGTGTGTATATGTGGTTCAGTTCAGTTCAGTCCAGTTGCTCAGTCATGTTGGACTCTTTGCGACCCCATGAATCGTAGCACGCCAGGCCTCCCTGTCCATCATCAACTCCCGGAGTTCAGTCAGACTCATGTCCATCCAGTCCATGATGCCATCCAGCCATCTCATCCTGGGTCGTCCCCTTCTCCTCCTGCCCCCAATCCCTCCCAGCATCAGAGTCTTCTCCAATGAGTCAACTCTTCGCATGAGGTGGCCAAAGTACTGGAGTTTCAGCTTTAGCATCATTCCTTCCAAAGAAATCCCAGGGCTGATCTCCTTCAGAATGGACGGGTTGAATCTCCTTGCAGTCCAAGGGACTCTCAAGAGTCTTCTCCAAAACCACAGTTCAAAAGCATCAATTCTTTGGCATTCAGCCTTCTTCCCAGTCCAACTCTCACATCCATACATGACCACAGGAAAAACCATAGCCTTGACTGGACGGACCTTAGTCAGCAAAGTAATCTCTCTGTTTTTGAATATGCTATCTAGGTTGGTCATAACTTTTCTTCCAAGGAGTAAGCGTCTTTTAATTTCATGGCTGCAGTCACCATCTGCAGTGATTTTTGGAGCCCCCAAAATAAAGTCTGACACTGTTTCCACTGTTTGCCCATCTATCTCTCATGAAGTGATGGGACTGGATGCCATGATCTTCGTTTTCTGAATGTTGAGCTTTAAGCCAACATTTTCACTCTCCTCTTTCACTTTCATCGAGAGGCTTTTTAGCTCCTCTTCACTTTCTGCCATAAGGGTGGTGTCATCTGCATATCTGAGGTTATTGATATTTCTCCTGGCTATCTTGATTCCAGCTTGTGTTTCTTCCAGTCCAGCGTTTCTCATGATGTATTCTGCATATAAGTTAAATAAGCAGGGTGACAGTATACAGCCTTGACGTGCTCCTTTTCCTATTTGGAACCAGTCTGTTGTTCCATGTCCAGTTCTAACTGTTGCTTCCTGACCTGCATACAGATTTCTCAAGAGGCAGGTCAGGTGGTCTGGTATTCCCATCTCTTTCAGAGTTTTCCACAGTTTATTGTGATCCACACATTCAAAGGCTTTGGCATAGTCAATAAAGCAGAAATAGATGTTTTTCTGGAACTCTCTTGCTTTTTCAATGATCCAGCGGATGTTGGCAATTTGATCTCTGGTTCCTCTGCCTTTTCTAAAACCAGCTTGAACATCAGGGAGTTCACAGTTTACGTACTGCTGAAGCCTGACTTGCAGAATTTTGAGCATTACTTTACTAGCGTGTGAGATGAGTGCAATTGTGTGGTAGTTTGAGCATTCTTTTGCATTGCTTTTCTTTGGAACTGGAATGAAAACTGACCTTTTCCAGTCCTGTGGCCACTGCTGAGTTTTCCCAATTTGCTGGCATATTGAGTGCAGCACTTTCACAGCATCATCTTTCAGGATTTGAAACAGCTCAACTGGAATTCCATCACCTCCACTAGCTTTGTTCGTAGTGATGCTTTCTAAGGCCCACTTGACTTCACATTCCAAGATGTCTGGCTCTAGATTAGTGATCACATCATCATGATTATCTGGGTCGTGAAGATCTTTTTTGTACAGTTTTTCCATGTTTTCTTGCCACCTCTTCTTAATATCTTCTGCTTCTGTTAGGTCCATACCATTTCTCTCCTTTATTGAGCCCATCTTTGCATGAAATGTTCCCTTGGTATCTCTAATTTTCTTGAAGAGATCTCTAGTCTTTCCCATTCTGTTGTTTTCCTCTATTTCTTTGCATTGATCACTGAGGAAGGCTTTCTTATCTCTTCTTGCTATTCTTTGGAACTCTGCATTCAGATGCTTATATCTTTCCTTTTCTCCTTGGCTTTTTGCTTCTCTTCTTCTCACAGCTATTTGTAAGGCCTCCCCAGACAGCCATTTTGCTTTTTTGCATTTCTTTTCCATGGGGATGGTCTTGATCCCTGTCTCCTCTGCAATGTCATGAACCTCTGTCCAAAGTTCATCAGCACGCTGTCTATCAGATCTAGGCCCTTGAATCTATTTCTCACTTCCACTGTATAATCATAAGGGATTCGATTGAGGTCATACCTGAATGGTCTAGCGGTTTTCCCTACTTTCTTCAATTTGAGTCTGAATTTGGCAATAAGGAGTTCATGATCTGAGCCACAGTCAGCTCCTGGTCTTGCTTTTGTTGACTGTATTTGTGGTATGTGTATATATATATATATATATATATATGTGGTGTGTGTATATGTGTGTGTGTATATATATATATATGTGGTGTGTGTATATGTGTGTGTGTATATATATATATATGTGGTGTGTGTATATGTGTGTGTGTATATATATATATGTGGTGTGTGTATATGTGTGTGTCAATACATATATATATGTAGTGTGTGTATATATATGTATATGTGTGTGTATATATATGTGATGTGTGTATATATATATATCTATGTGGTGTGTGTATATATATATGTGGTATGTGTATATATATGTGTGTGTGTATATGTGGTGTGTGTATATATGTATATATGTGGTGTGTGTGTATGTGTGTGTGTGTAAATACATATATATATATGTGGTGTGTGTATATGTATATGTGTGTGTATATATATGTGATATGTGTATATATGTATCTATGTGCTGTGTGTATATATGTGGAGTGTCTATATATGTATATATGTGGTATATGTATATATGTATATGTGTGTATATATGTGGTGTGCATATATATGTATATATGTCATGTATGTATATATATGTATGTAGTGTGTGTATATGTGTGTATATGTATATAAATGCAGTGTGTGTATATATGTATATATGTGGCGTGTGTATATATATGTGTATGTATATACAATGTGGTGTGTGTATATATATGTATGTGTGTGTATATATATATGTGGTGTGTGTATACATATACATGTGAGTGTCTGTGTGTGTATGTGGTGTGTGTATATATGTGTATATGTGGTGTGTGTATATATATGTATATGTGTATGTCTATATAATGTGGTGTGTGTATATATATGTGTGTGTGTATATATATATATGTGGTGTATGTATATATATATGTGGTGTGTGTATATATATATGTGGTGTGTGTATATATGTATATATGTGGTGTATGTATATATATGTATATGTGTGTGTATATATGTGGTGTGCATATATATGTATATATGTGGTGTGTGTATATGTCATGTATGTGTATATATATGTATGTAGTGTGTGTATGTGTGTATATGTATATCAATGTAGTGTGTGTATATATGTATATATGTGGTGTGTGTGTATATGTGGTACGTGTATATATGTATATATGTGGTGTGTGTGTATATATGTGTGTGTATATATATGTGTGTGTATATATATGTGGTGTGTGTATATATTATATATATATATGTGGTGTGTGTATACATATACATGTGAGTGTCTATGTGGTGTGTGTACATATGTGTGTCTATGTATATAGACACCACACACACACACAATGCAATATCAGTTTAAAAAGAGAGAGAGTGAAATCTTGTCATTTGTGACAACATGGACTTAGAGGGCATTGTGTTAACTGAAGTAAGTCAGACAGAGAAAGATAAATGCTGTATGTTTTCACTCATACGTGGAATCTAAGAAACAAAACAAATAAACAAACATAACAGACTCACGGATACAGAGAACAGGTGGTCACCAGAGGGGAAGGGGGATTGAGGGATGAGCGAAACAGATGAGGGAGATTAAGAGGTGCAGACTTCTGCTTTAAAAACAGCGAGTCAGAGGGTGAGATACAGAGCATGGGAAATGAGGTCAGTTATTGTAAGGTATAGTTCAGACTGAGGCAGAAAGAGGAGAGACGACCTCAACAGAAGTAGGTTATCTTTATTCAGGCAAGAAGGGGCGACAGTCGGCCTAACGACCGGGCTGAGCACAGAGAGGGATCAGGGAGGCTCCATGTTTGTAGGGAGACTTGTGGAAGCGATAAGGGAAACGTTAATCAGGCGGGATGTTTTGGGTTTACTTTAGTTGAGATGGCGTTTGTAGTTGGCAGAGGGTGGTAAGTCTTCTGGGCAGGTGTAGGGGGTGGAAGGTTTCTGGACAGTGGGGGATAAGTCCCAGATAGATGCAACCAGCCTGGAGCATCAGGGCAGGACCTAAAGTTCTCTTTTGTTTTCTCCGAAGTTAGATGATCCAGCAAGGGCCTTTGAAACTGTTGTTTTCTTTTCTAGGCCCAAAAGACTCCTTCGGTTATATTGTAATATCTTTGTATGTTGGCAGATGGTAGCTAGATATCATAGTGATCATTTGTAATGTATAGAAATCCCTATGTTGTGCGTAACAATGTTGAAGTGGTTTTCATTTTGTTATTACAATGTAGTAATATATATACTAGTACATAATTATTTGTATATAAGTAGTAAATATTTGTAGAAAAAAATCCCAAATGTGTACTGGCTGAAACAATAAGCAGTGTATATCTAACATATGGATAGACATTCCAATTTTCCAGCTGTAATCCCACTGGCCATGTTTGGATACTTTGATTTTCTTGTAACCCCCATTCGAATTTTCAACCTAATTGAGAACTGAACTTCACTCAGCACTAGTTTATGTTTCTTTTATTATGAGGCTCAGCATCGTTTCATGTGCTGCTGAAATTTTACTTTCTGTGATTTTTCTTTTCATTTTTCTATTAAATGGTTGACTTACACAAGTTTATTATATTAAGTGTTAATTCTTATAATCTTTTTTGCATATATTCTTTTCTTATTTTTATTTATCACTGGAACTTGTTTATGCAGAATGTTTTATTTTTAGGGATTTGAAAATCTATCTTAATTGCTTCTGGGTTTTGTTTGATTCCTGAAAGAGAAAGAGAGGGAGAATTCCAAATGTCTCAGATTTTCACTTTGTACCCTCATTTGCCTTATCCTACATTTTTAAATTCTCTATCTGGGATATAGTTTGGTATAAATAGTGATATATGAATCCAAGTGTTACAGTGTCTATGTTATAGCCACGCATTCCAGGAAACAAACTCACTCAGAAGGACAACGCAGATAGTGGAGTGCAGTTTATTACAACAGCAGGCCCAAGGCAGAGTCTCCTCTTAGCCAAGGACCCCAACCAGTTTTGTGAAAACCTTATATACCTTAAGTGTATAAGGTTCCCTGAAACTAGTCTGAACAAGGGAAAAAGAAAGATACAATCAAAGTTAACCATGATCATATGCCTTAAGCTTAAGTAGTTCAGTTCAGTTCAGTTCACTTCAGTTGCTCAGTCGTGTCTGACTCTTTGCGACCCCATGAATTGCAGCACACCAGGCCTCCCTGTCCATCACCAACTCCCGCAGTTCACACAAACTCACGTCCATCGAGTCAGTGATGCCATCCAGCCATCTCATCCTCTGTCGTCCCCTTCTCCTCCTGCCCCCAATCCCTCCCAGCATCAGAGTCTTTTCCAGTGAGTCAGCTCTTCGCATGAGGTGGCCAAAGGACTGGAGTTTCAGCTTCAGCATCATTCCTTCCAAAGAAATCCCAGGGCTGACCTCCTTCAGAATGCACTGGTTGGCTCTCCTTGCAGTCCAAGGGACTCTCAGGAGTCTTCTCCAACACCACAGTTCAAAAGCATCAATTCTTCGGCGCTCAGCCTTCTTCACAGTCCAACTCTCACATCCATACATGATCACAGCAAAAACCATAGCCTTGACGAGACGGACCTTTGTTGTAACAGTGGACAGTTATCAATAGGCCTGTGGTCATACCCCAGTAAGCATAATAGAATGTATGATTCTATTCGGTTACACAGGTAATTTGAGTATTCTTTTAGCAACAGAGCGCCCTGGGGCTCTTCCTTCCAGGGGCCTGGTTTTGCAGTTGGTATGTCGTTTCCACAGATACTGGGCATAGAGCTCAAAGTCCACAGTCCAGCCCAAGATGGAGTCCTGCTTTCAAGATAGAGCCTGTTCTGTTTCCTCCTTCATCTACAGTTTACTTTGAAAATTCTTTAGTGTTTATATGGTGGTGTTTATGTTTGGCGAAGGAAATGGCAACCCACTCTAGTATTCTTGCCTAGGAAATCACATGGACAGAGTCTGAGCCTATTGGGTTACAGTCCTGTGAGGTCACAAAGAGTCGGAGATGACTTAGCAGCAGAGCATATAGCGTATTTCTGTTGTGTATTACTGAGGTTGAGCTAAAATGCAGGTTAGCCAGTGTTGTATCAGAAAAGCCTGTACTTCCGAGAAGCAACTACAAGCTCTTCTGTTACACCCATCACCACCAAGTCATGCTTTTCTAATTAGCATATTGAATGTCAGAAATTGGTTTTCTTTTCTTTTAAGCTTTCTATTGAAAATTGTTGCATGTTCACTAACTTGATGAAGATTAGGTATGTAAGCCCACTGGTGAACTTTAAGATATTTAAGATTTATAGATGGATCAAAAAAAAAATCTGGAGACATTGTAAGCATGCATGAACAGAGTTTGAAAATCCACTGAGCTCTGTTGAGGCTCAGGGCAGGCTGGCCCAAAAGATGTCAAGTAGGCATACTGATTATTTTGAATCAAAGTGGCCTAGGAAATAGCCAGTGCAAGAACACCTGGACCCTACTCTGTCTCCTTGGAAACAGGAGGTTGAAAAACACCCAGAGGTGGGGAATTCAGGACAGAGGAGGCTTTGTAAACAGACTAAACAAACTGCTTTGATTCTTCGCTAATTAGTGCCTAAACCCAACTTTTCTTTTTTTTTGGTCAATTCTTCACAAATTTATTGTTTATTTGCTTAAAAACTATTAAAGCTGCCTGCTTTGGTCATTTCTTTAGGCCCTATTTCTATTAGACCCGTCTATATACAAATTCAGTTTTTTTCCTGTTAATCTTTCTTGTGTCAATTTAATTATTAGACCCACCAAAAGAACTCCAAAAGGGTAGAGGGAACTTTCCCCTTCCACCACAGTTTCTGCTTCAGACTCTTAGGGATAGAGCTTGAGTCTTAAATCTCTTAAATAGTTTTGAGTCTGGTCATTGTCATAAAAGGTTGGTCAGTTACATGATGCTGAATGTCATTTCTCAGGAATACTGTCCGGTTTGCCTTATGTGAAGGAAAACTTTCCTTTTATTGAAAGTGGTGGGCCTCAGAAAAGATTAGAGCACCTCAAGTATTTATTTAAAATGTGTGTGTGTGGGGGGGTGGGGTGTGTGTGTGTGTGTGCGCACGCGTGCTGGAACTTGGCAAGCCACATTTGTGTTTGCCGTCTGGTTCCCTGTCAAATTGGGGCCCAAGAGGCAGAAGGCAAAACTGGAGGTAGAAAAGGGGACTTGCTGCTTCTGATTCTGCTTCCTATTCCTGCCAGTGTCCTGACAGAAGCGGTGTTTCATCCTGACGACAGCAGTTTGTCTCTCGTGGTCCCAGAACAGCTCATTGCCTACTCAGAGGTACTGGTACCAGCTTGCAGCTGCCCTGCAGCGGCCTTCTCTTAGACTTCTGAGTCCCAGCTGTGTTGATCTCTCTTCTGAAGCTCCTGGGATACCAGCACCCGCTGATCAGTTCTAATAATCTTATCCTTTCTTTTTGTTCCTCCGGGTTTAATAATAGGAGCTGCTTTTTTTGAGTTTCTATGTGTTACTTTAGTTCCTTTTACTTTCAGTTGTCCAGTAACTCTGTAACCAATTCCTTACATTAAATTTACTCTGTTAAAATGGCTTGTCTTCATAAATGAATCCTGACTGATACATTCATTATTTATTAAATCAAGGAAAAGGTACAAATTTTAAAGGTTTATTAATGTAGATAGCAGTAAAATATCCAAAATAGAAAAAAATTAAACTGCAATCCTATTTTGGGGGGATTGGGAAAGAAATGTACATTTTAAATAATGTACAATATAATAAAAACTTCATAAATTATATTATGCAATATAATAAAAAATTTAAAATGTGAGATGACTTAACATTTTTTAGTATGAGTTTTCATTAAGATGTAAGGCCAAATAACTAAAACTTTCCGTTTGATTTTCATCCTTTTTCATCCTTTTTGGCAGGCTATACATTTTCTCTGTAAAAAGTTTTGGGACAGTCCTCTTGGTGGTTAGTACTGGTTCCTTATCTTACAGAATCTGTGTATGGTATTAATACTTCAGAGTGGGTTTTGCAAGGCTTGAGGCTTGCAAATGCAGCTGCAACTGTTCCCCCTTCAGTGTCTCTATGGTTATACTTTCCTGAGGCTGGCCCACCATAAACTTACAAAATATAACCTGTGGGTCTGATTTTAATTTCTTTAATCCTAATAAGTGATGTTTTATTTTATACGGCTCAGAAATTCAAGACATTAAGGAATTAGAAGTACACAAAATCGTTGACATTCTGCAGAGAATTTACTCTTTTTTAATATAAATTTATTTATTTTAATTGGAGGCTAATTACTTTACAATATTGTATTGGTTTTGCCATACATTGACATGAATCCGCCACAGGTGTACACATGTTCCCCATCCTGAACCCCCCTGCCACCTCCCTCCCCATACCATCCTTCTGGATCATCCCAGTGCACCAGCCCCGAGCTTCCTGTATCATGTATCAAACCTGGACTGGCAATTCATTTCACATAGGATATTATACATGTTTCAATGCCATTCTCCCAAATCATCCCACCCTCGCCCTCTTCCACAGAGTCCAGAAGACTGTTCTATACATCTGTGTCTCTTTTGCTGTCTCGAATACAGTGTTATCGTTACCATCTTTCTAAATTCCATATATATGCGTTAGTATACTGTATTGGTGTTTTTCTTTCTGGCTTACTTCACTCTGTATAATAGGCTTAGTTTCATCTACCTCTTAGAACTGATTCAAATGTATTCTTTTTAATGGCTGAGTAATACTCCATTGTGTATATGTGCCACAGCTTTCTTATCCATTCATTTGCTGATGGACATCTAGGTTGCTTGCATGTCCTGGCTATTATAAACAGTGCTGCGATGAACAGGTACACGTGTCTCTTTCATTTCTGGTTTTCTTGGTGTGTATGCTCAGCAGTGGGCAATGGCACCCCCACTCC
This sequence comes from Ovis canadensis, assembly GCF_042477335.2. NCBI lineage: Eukaryota > Metazoa > Chordata > Mammalia > Artiodactyla > Bovidae > Ovis > Ovis canadensis. The sequence goes on from NC_091249.1 coordinate 122,859,362, forward strand.
AGTACTCTGGCTTGGGAAATCCCATGGATGGAGGAGCCTGGTAGGCTACAGTCCATAGGATCGCAAAGAGTCAGACACAACTGAGCAACTTCACTTTCACTTTCCACTTTCCTGCACTGGAGAAGGAAATGGCAACCCACTCCAGTGTTCTTGCCTGGAGAATCCCAGGGATGGGGGAGCCTGGTGGGCTGCCATCTATGGGGTCACACAGAGTTGGACACGACTGACATGACTTAGCAGCAAGGCAGTTCTATTTCCAGTTTTTTAAGGAATCTCCACACTGTTCTCCCTAGTGGCTGTACTAGTTTGCAGTCCCACCAACAGTGTAGGAGGGTTCCCTTTTCTCCACACCCTCTCCAGCATTTATTGCTTGTAGACTTTTGGATCGCAGCCATTCTGACTGGTGTGAAATGGCACCTCATTGTGGTTTTGATTTGCATTTCTCTAATAATGAGTGATGTTGAGCATCTTTTCATGTGTTTGTTAGCCATCTGTATGTCTTCTTTGGAGAAATGTCTGTTTAGTTATTTGCCCCATTTTTTGATTGGGTTGTTTAATTTTCTGGAATTGAGCTGCAGGAGTTCTTTGTATAATTTTGAGATTAATTCTTTGTCAGTTGCTTCATTTGCTATTATTTTCTCCCATTCTGAAGGCAGTCTTTTTACCTTGCTTATAGTTTTCTTTGTTGTGCAGAAGCTTTTAACTTTAATTAGATCCCATTTGTTTATTTTTGGGAAAAACTACAAATAACACACAAAGGGATTCCCATAAGGATAACAGCTGATCTTTCAATAGAAACTCTTCAGGCCAGGAGGGAATGACAGGACATACTTAAAGTGATGAAAGAAAATAACTTACAGCCCAGATTACTGTACCCAGCAAGGATCCCATTCAAATACGAAGGAGAAATCAAAAACTTTACAGACAAGGAAAAGATGAGAGAATTCAGCACCACCAAACCAGCTCTCCCACAAATGCTAAAGGATATTCTCTAGACAGGAAACACAAAAAGGGTGTTTAAACTCGAACCCAAAACAATAAAGTAAATGTCAACGAGATCATACTTATCAATAATTACCTTAAATGTAAATGGGTTGAATGCCTCAACCAAAAGACAAAGACTGGCTGAATGGATACAAAAATAAGACCCCTATATATGTTGTCTACAAGAGACCCACCTCAAAACAAGGGACACATACAGACTGAAAGTGAAGGGCTGGAAAAAGATATTCCATGCAAATAGAGACCAAAAGAAAGCAGGAGTAGCAATACTCATATCAGATAAAATAGACTTTAAAACAAAGGCTGTGAAAAGAGATGAAGAAGGACACCACATAATGATCAAAGGATCAATCCAAGAAGAAGATATAACAATTATAAATATATATGCACCCAACATAGGAGCACCACAGTATGTAAGACAAATGCTAACAAGTATGAAAGGGGAAATTAACAATGACACAATAATAGTGGGAGACTTTAATGCCCCACTCACACCTGTGGACAGATCATCTAAACAGAAAGGTAACAAGGAAACACAAACTTTAAATGATACAATAGACCAGTTAGACCTAAGTGATATCTATAGGACATCTCACCCCAAAACAATGAATTTCACCATTTTCTCAAGTGCACAAGGAACCTTCTCCAGGATAGATCACATCCTGGGCCATAAATCTAGCCTTGGTAAATTCAAAAAAATTGAAATCATCCCAAGCATCTTTTCTGACCACAATGCAGTAAGATTAGATCTCAATTACAGGAGAAAAACTACTAAAAATTCCAACATATGGAGGCTGAACAACACACTGCTGAATAAAAAACAAATCACAGAAGAAATCAAAATATACATAGGAATGAATGAAAATGAAAACACAACAACCCAAAACCTGTAGGACACTGTAAAAGCAGTGCTAAGGGGAAGGTTCATAGCAATATAGGCATACCTCAAGAAACAAGAAAAAAGTCAAATAAATAACCTAACTCTACACCTAAAGCAACTAGAAAAGGAAGAAATGAAGAACCCCAGGTTAGTAGAAGGAAAGAAATCTTAAAACTTAGGGCAGAAATAAATGCAAAAAGAAACAAAAGAGACCATAGCAAAAATCAAAGCCAAAAGCTGGTTCTTTGAAAGGATAAATAAAACTGACAAGCCATTAGCCAGACTCATCAAGAAACAAAGGGAGAAAAATCAAATCAATAAAATTAGAAATGAAAATGGAGAGATCCCAACAGACAACACAGAAATACAAAGGATCATAAGAGACTACTACCAGCAATTATATGCCAGTAAAATGGCCAACGTGGAAGAAATGGGCAAATTCTTAGAAAAGTACAAGTTTCCAAAACTGAACCAGGAAGAAATATACAATCTTAACAGACCCATCACAAGCACGGAAATTGAAACTGTAATCAGAAATCTTCCAGCAAACAAAAGCCCAGGTCCAGACGGTTTCACAGCTGAATTCTACCGAAAATTTCGAGAAGAGCTAACACCTATCCTCCTCAAACTCTTCCAGAAAATTGCAGAGGAAGGTAAACTTCCAAACTCATTCTATGAGGCCACCATCACCCTAATACCAAAACCTGACAAAGATGCCACAAAAAGAGAAAAGTACAGGCCAATATCACTGATGAACATAGATGCAAAAATCCTCAACAAAATTCTAGCAATCAGAATCCAACAACACATTAAAAAGATCATACCTCATGACCAAGTGGGCTTTATCCCAGGGATGCAAGGATGCTTCAACATCGACAAATCAATCAATGTAATTCACCACATTAACAAATTGAAAAATAAAAGCCATATGATTATCTCAATAGATGCAGAGAAAGCCTTTGACAAAACTCAACATCCATTTATGATAAAAACTCCCCAGAAAGAAGGAAAAGAACAAACATACCTCAACGTAACAGGAGCTACACACGACAGATGCACAGAATTCACTCTTCACACTGTTCTGCTTTCAAGTTCAGCGTGTGACAGCATGCAGCATTTGGCTAAAGAGGGAGCTAGACCAGATATTTCCACCCACCTGTTAATCCAAATAGCATTTTCCTTCGTGAAATATCCGTTCTCTCTATTGTGCATATGATCTTTCCACTGTGATATTAAGAACTGTTCCTCATTTTGTTATTAGAAACATCCTTCAGAAATTTGAACAATACTTAAGTTTCAGCAGAAATGTTATCAAAGGGTCTGAATAAATATTTCTACATGAAACACTAATATTTTTCCTCTAAATTTCAATCTTTTTGTATTGGAGTTTTTATTTAGTATACATGTGTTATGTACATCAAGTTTAAGCCAAATTAAATTTAAGACTAGTTACTGATTGTAATATTGAAAATGATCATTATTTTATGTTTATAATTCTGGAAAATTAGGGTTTCTGGGAGATTACAGATTATTTAGAAGACTCTACACATGGACATCACCAGATGGTCAACACCAAAATCAGATTGATTATATTCTTTGCAGCCAAAGATGGAGAAACTATACAGTCAACAAAAACAAGACCAGCAGCTGACTGTGGCTCAGATCATGAACTCCCTATTACCAAATTCAGACTCAAATTGAAGAAAGTAGGGGAAACCGCTAGACCATTCAGGTATGACCTCAATCGAATCCCTTATGATTATACAGTGGAAGTGAGAAATCGATTTAAGGGCCTAGATCTGATAGATAGAGTGCCTGATGAACTATGGACTGAGGTTCGTGACATTGTACAGCAGACAGGGATCAAGACCATCCCCATGAAAAGAAATGCAAAAAAGCAAAATGGCTGTCTGAGGAGGCCTTACAAATAGCTGTGAAAAGAAGAGAGGCAAAAAGCCAAGGAGAAAAGGAAAGATATAAGCATCTGAATGCAGAGTTCCAAAGAATAGCAAGAAGAGATAAGAAAGCCTTCCTCAGTGATCAATGCAAAGAAATAGAGGAAAACAACAGAATGGGAAAGACTAGAGATCTCTTCAAGAAAATTAGAGATACCAAGGGAACATTTCATGCAAAGATGGGCTCGATAAAGGACAGAAATGGTCTGGACCTAACAGAAACAGAAGATATTAAGAAGAGGTGGCAAGAATACACAGAAGAACTCTACAAAAGAGATGTACATGACCCAGATAATCATGATGATGTGATCACTAATCTAGAGCCAGACATCCTGGAATGTGAAGTTAAGTGGGCCTTAGAAAGCATCACTACGAACAAAGCTAGTGGAGGTGATGGAATTCCAGTTGAGCTGTTTCAAATCCTGAAAGATGATGCTGTGAAAGTGCTGTACTCAATATGCCAGCAAATTGGGAAAACTCAGCAGTGGCCACAGGACTGGAAAAGGTCAGTTTTCATTCCAGTTCCAAAGAAAGGCAATGCCAAAGAATGCTCAAACTACCACACAATTACACTCATCTCACATGCTAGTAAAGTAATGCTCAAAATTCTCCAAGCCAGGCTTCAGCAATACATGAACTGTGAACTTCCAGATGTTCAAGCTGGTTTTAGAAAAGGCAGAGGAACCAGAGATCAAATTGCCAACATCTGCTGGATCATGGAAAAAGCAAGAGAGTTCCAGAAAAACATCTATTTCTGCTTTATTGACTATGCCAAAGCCTTTGACTGTGTGGATCACAATAAACTGTGGAAAATTCTGAACGAGATGGGAATACCAGACCACCTGACCTGCCTCTTGAGAAATCTGTATGCAGGTCAGGAAGCAACAGTTAGAACTGGACATGGAACAACAGACTGGTTCCAAATAGGAAAAGGAGCACGTCAAGGCTGTATATTGTCACCCTGCTTATTTAACTTATATGCAGAGTACATCATGAGAAATGCTGGACTGGAAGAAGCACAAGCTGGAATCAAGAGTGCCAAGAGAAATATCAATAACCTCAGATATGCAGGTGACTCTTATGGCAGAAAGTGAAGAGGAATTAAAAGTCTCTTGATGAAAGGAAAAGAGGAGAGTGAAAACGTTGGCTTAAAGCTCAACATTCAGAAAACGAAGATCATGGCATCTGGTCCCATCACTTCATGGGAAATAGATGGGGAAACAGTGGAAACAGTGTCAGACTTCATTTTCTTGGGCTCCAAAATCACTGCAGATGGTGATTGCAGCCATGAAATTAAAAGACGCTTACTCGTTGTAAGAAAAGTTATGACCAACCTAGATAGCATATTCAAAAGCTGAGACATTACTTTGCCGACTAAAGTCTGTCTAGTCGAGGCTATGGTTTTTCCTGTGGTCATGTATGGATGTGAGAGCTGAACTGTGAAGAAGGCTGAGCACCGAAGAATTGATGCTTTTGAACTGTGGTGTTGGAGAAGACTCTTGAGAGTCCCTCGGACTGCAAGGAGATCCAACCAGTCCATTCTAAAGGAGATCAGCCCTGGATTTCTTTGGAAGGAATGATGCTAAAGCCTAAACTTTGGCCACCTCATGCAAAGAGTTGACTCATTGAGAAAGACTCTCTGATGCTGGGAAGGATTGGGGGCAGGAGGAGAAGGGGACGACCCAGGATGAGATGGCTGGATGACATCACTGACTCAATGGACGTGAGTCTAAGTGAACCCCGGGAGATGGTGATGGACAGGGAGGCCTGGCGTGCTGCAATTCATGAGGTCACAAAGAGTTGGACACGACTGAGCGAGTGAACTGAACTGAACTGAACCACATAGTAGAAGCAAATATCCTATCCTCAAGGAACTTTTGAACTCCCATGATAAATCATGTAGCCAAGATACAGATTAGAAAATTACGACAAAGATGTATACGTATATATAGTACACATACATATAGATACAGATATTTGCTTTAGAATATTGCTGTGGAAATTCAGACTCAAAAGAAAATTACATCCAATGAAGGTGATGGGAGAAAGAGTTCAATTAGTATGATTTTTTTTACTTTATCTTGGAAAAGTGAGATTGAGGGAAGCATATTCTAGGTAAAGTGAGTAGCACTTGACTAAAGGCCTGGTATGAGATGGCTGGATGGCATCACTGACTCGATGGGTGTGAGTCTGAGTGAATTCTGGGAGTTGGTGATGGACAGGGAGGCCCAGTGTGCTGAGATTCATGCGGTCGCAAAGAGTCGGACACGACTGAGTGACTGAACTGAACTGAAAGGCATGGTATAAGATTGGAAAGTATAAGTATTTTACAAGGGAGAAGGGAGAATGTTATCTGGTACAGTTAAATAAAAAGGATAGAGAACATGAAATGAATAAATTCACAAAACAATTTGTCAAGTGTTGTAGATCAGTTCAGTTCAGTTCAGTGCAGTCGCTCAGTCGTGTCCGACTCTTTGCAGCCCCATGAATCGCAGCACGCCAGGCCTCCCTGTCCATCACTAACTCCCGGAGCTCACTCAGACTCACGTCCATCGAGTTGGTGATGCCATCCAGCCATCTCATCCTCGGTCGTCCCCTTCTCCTCCTGCCCCCAATCCCTCCCAGCATCAGAGTCTTTTCCAATGAGTCAACTCTTCACAGGAGGTGGCCAAAGTACTGGAGTTTCAGCTTTAGCATCATTCCTTCCAAAGAACACCCAGGACCGATGTCCTTTAGAATGGACTGGTTGGATCTCCTTGCAGCCCAAGGGACTCTCAAGAGTCTTCTCCAACACCACAGTTCAAAAGCATCAATTCTTCAGCACTCAGCCTTCTTCAGAGTCCAACTCTCACATCCACACATGACCACTGGAAAAACCATAGCCTTGACTAGACGGACATTTTTGGCAAAGTAATGTCTCTCCTTTTGAATATGCTATCTAATTGGTCATAACTTTCCTCCAAAGAGTAAGCATCTTTTCATGTCATGGCTGCAGTCACCATCTGCAGTGAGTTTGGAGCCCCGAAAAGTCAAGTCTGACACTTCCCACTGTTTCCCCGTCTATTTCCAATGAAGTGATGGGACCAGATGCCATGATCTTCGTTTTCTGAATGTTGAGCTTTAAGCCAACACTTTCACTCTCCTCTTTTCCTTTCATCAAGAGGCTTTTTAGTTCCTCTTCACTTTCTGCCATAAGAGTGGTGTCATCTGCATATCTGAGGTTATTGATATTTCTCCCGGCTATCTTGATTCCAGCTTGTGCTTCTTCCTGCCCAGCCTACTTAGGTGTTATTCTGGTTTAATACTAGTATATAACCCTACTGCTGCTACTGCTACTGCTAACTCACTTCAGTCGTGTCCAACTCTGTGCGACCCCATAGACAGCAGCCCATCAGGCTCCCGCATCCCTGGGATTCTCCAGGCAAGAACACTGGAGTGGGCTGCCATTTCCTTCTCCAATGCATGAAAGTGAAAAGTGAAAGTGAAGTCGCTCAGTTGTGTCTGACTCTTAGCGACCCCATGGACGACTGTAGCCTACCCTGCTCCTCCGCCCATGGGATTTTCCAGGCAAAGTATTGGAGTGGGGTGCCATTGCTTTCTCTGATATAAGCCTAAGGTAACCATAACCTTTACAGTAGCTGTTAACCACAACCATAACCATCAGTCTGACTCTGTGACCCCATGGACCACAGCACATCAGGCCTCCCTGTCCATCGCCAACCCCCGGAGCTCACTCAAACTCATGTCCATTGAGTCAGTGATGCCATTCAACCATCTTATCCTCTGTCGTCCCCTTCTTCTGCCCTCAATCTTTCCCAGCATCAGGGTCTTTTCAAATGAGTCAGCTCTTCACATCAGGTCACCAAAATATTGGAGTTTCAGCTTCAACATCAGTCCTTCCAATGAACACTCAGGACTGATTTCCTTTAAGATGGACTGGTTGGACCTCCCATAGTCCAAGGGACTCTCAAGAGTCTTCTCCAACACCACAGTTCAAAAACATCAATTCTTTGGTGCTCAGCTCTCTTTATAGTCCAATGCTCACATCTGTACATGACCACAGGAAAAGCCATAGCCTTGACTAGACAAACCTTTGTTGGCAGCCTTAATGTCTCTGCTTTTTAATATGCTGTCTAGGTTGGTCATAGCTTTTCTTCCAAGGAGCAAGTGTCTTTTAATTTCATGGCTGCAGTCACCATCTGCAGTCATTTTGGAGCCCAGAAAAATAAAGTCTGACACTGTTTCCACTGTTTTCCCATCTATTTGTCATGAAGTGATGGGACCAGACCCCACGATCTTCGTTTTCTGAATGTTGAGTGTTAAGCCAACTTTTTCACTCTCCTCTTTCACTTTCATCAAGAGGCTTTTTAGCTCCTCTTCACTTTCTGCGATAAGTGTGCTGTCATCTGCATGTCTGAGCTTATTGATGTTTCTCCCGGCAATCCTGATTCCAGCTTGTGTGTCATCCAGCCTGGCATCTTGCATGATGTGCTCTGCATAGAAGCTAAATGAGCCGGGCGACAGTACACAGCCTTCACGGACTCCTTCTCCTATTTGGAATAGGTCTGTTGTTCCATGTCCGGTTCTAACTGTTGCCACTTGACCTGCATACAGATTTCTCAGGAGGCAGGTCAGGTGGGTCTGGTATTCTCATCTCTTTAAGAATTTTCCACAGTTTATTGTGATCCACACAGTCAAAGCTTTGGCATAGTCAATAAGGCAGAAATAGATGTTTTTTTTGGAACTCGCTTTCTTTTTTGATGATTCAATGGATGTTGGCAATTTCATCTCTGCTTCCTCTGCCTTTTCGAAATCCATAACCATAATCATGTTCATACCCATATCCTCTGAATCTTTGAGAATTACATAGGTCTGTGGCTCCCAGTTCTATCATATAGGATTCCCCATTCATTGTCCTTTAATTTAAACTTTAAAGACACTGAAATCTAACAAATATACTTTTGAAAGACCACCATAATATCCTAAATCTACTTAAAATGGAAAATAGTTCATAAAATCACATCCCTGAGGACTTCCCTGGCAGTCCAGCCGTTGAGACTCTGCACTTCCCCTGCAAGAGATGTGAATTCCATCCCTGATGTCAGAAAAGTGAAACCCTGCATGCCAGGTGGTACACATAAAAAGAAATTTTAAAATATATATGTTTCAATATGTAAATACTGAATAAGATTACAATAACAGAAGACATAATGAAGCCAAATATTTGCTTCTTTTTATTCAAAATTAATTAATTTGGGTTTATGAGAAGTTGATCTGACACTTTCAGTATGAGAACACAGGAAAATTATAGAAGAGAGGCAGAGGGGACATAAAAATAAAACCCAGCATTGGGGTAAGTAACAGTAGCCAAAACGTTTTCATATGCAATAAAATGAACTAAACTAATATGGGAATAGTGTTTCAGACAGTCATGGGCTATTATCTTTTGTCTTGGATTCTTGGACTGAGACAGTAGGAGACCCCAGGGGCCACAGAGAGGTGGTGTGGTGGACACTGGAGACATGGAGAGAGAGGGACTACTCCCAGAGAAATAATTTTAATATGTAATTTACCTAGATTTAATCTGTACTGTAATTTGAAATTACATAGGAGCTTTTTCATATTAATATGAAAATTAAAAACTTTTATTAATAAATTCATGATTCCTATGTGTCAAATATTTAGCTGTAAATCTGTTAGAATGAGAATCAGTCTCCTCTATTATATGTTTGCCTATAAACTAAGGATAAGTATGTAGTTCAGCGGTGGTGTATTATATTGTCAGCTTAAAACCACAAACAGCATTGCTCCATAAAATAATTTCCTAAAATGATGGTCAACATTCTGGTTGTGCTCTTGAAAAATATTAAGACCATGAGAAAATACTTTGTGGTTATATTAAAAATTTTTATATGTGTTTATATACCAAATATTTTAAGCAAAGTTGGTTTTAAATTGGCCTTTCAATTGCTTAGGGATCTGGTGGGATATTGGAAAGTTGTGCTGTTATGAGGCTTCTCTCAGTGTTACATGTTGCAGGATGCCTCACCTCTCTTGTCCTGTCCACTATACTCAGTTAGGTCTCTTCAGTCACTGCAATGACCCAAAGCAGCCCGTAAGATCTGGAGAATTCTCCCTAGGATGGGGTAGAACCTTCATGGAAAGCCACTGTCAGGGATGTTAATTATCAGCGTGCCAGAGTCAGACTCAAAGAATAAAAACTTTAAGCAAGAATCTGAAAGATAGCTGAACAATCATCATTCACTGAGCCAAGGCAGTGAGGCAGTCAGGAGGGAAAAAATGCAGAATCTGAGACGCAGGGATGGAATCACAGTCTCATGTGACATGACACAGACTTCGGAAGTTGTGCATCTAATCGTTGTCCACATAGGATTTGTACGTAATTTTGTGTAGGTATTTCATAAGCATCGTTCTAAATTGGCATTTTACCAAAGAAACTGGATTATATAGTTCACAGTTCTCTTTTCTGTTTTATTCAAGGTCTCAATATGCTCCTGTAACTATTAGGTATTCAAATCAAGAATGAGTACTCCTCAGAGCTATAATAGTAAATGTATCGGAGTAAGTTCAGGAAAAAACTGAAAGTGGTTAAATTTGGAGGAGGAAGGGATGATTAGAAGTACATGGTAGGAAAGGAGCAGTGGGTGACCTCCGTGACGAAGTCACAGTATCGGGAGCCCCTGAGAACTCCTCTCAGTCAAGGAGAGGCGCCTAACAGCAAAGATCACACACCAGCTCTCGCCCTGAACAGCAATTAATTTAAAGGCCATGTGGATGCCTTATACACTCACATATAAGTGAGAGATGAAGAGTGTCCCCAGACATTTGGTTCATTAAAAATATTTAATCAACTGTATAAATGGTCTGAAAAAGAAATCAGATTTTCTTTTTAAAAATGTTTTATTTAGTAAAGTCATATATAGTTATCATGCAGGTCAGGAAGCAACGTTTAGAACTGGACATGGAACAACAGACTGGTTCCAAATAGGAAAAGGAGTACGTCAAGGCAGTATATCGTCACCCTGCTTATTTAACTTATACGCAGAGTACATCATGAGAAACACTGGGCTGGATGAAGCACAAGCTGGAATCAAGATTGCCGGGAGAAATATTAGTAACCTCAGATATGCAGATGACACCACCCTGATGGCAGAAAGTGAAGAGGAACTAAAAAGCCTCTTGATCAAAGTGAAAGAAGAGAGTGAAAAAGTTGGCTTAAAGCTCAACATTCAGAAAACTAAAATCATGGCATCTGGTCCCATCACTTCATGGAAAATAGATGGGGAAACAGTGGAAACAGTGTCAGATTTTATTTTGGGGGGCTCCAAAATCATGGTAGATGGTGACTGCAGCCATGAAATTAAAAGATGCTTACTCCTTGGAAGGAAAGTTATGACCAACCTAGATGGCATATTGAAAACCAGAGATATTACTTTGCCAACAAAGGTCTGTCTAGTCAAGTCTATGGTTTTTCCAGTGGTCATGTGTGGATGTGAGAGTTGGACTGTGAAGAAGGCTGAGCGCCAAAGAATTGATGCTTTTGAACTGTGGTGTTGGAGAAGACTCTTGAGAGTCCCTTGGACTGCAAGGAGATCCAACCAGTCCATCCTAAAGGAGATCAGTCCTGGGTGTACATTGGAAGGACTGATGCTAAAGCTGAAACTCCAGTACTTTGGCCACCTCCTGTGAAGAGTTGACTCATTGGGAAAGACTCTGATGCTGGGAGGGATTGGGGGCAGGAGGAGAAGGGGACGACAGAGGATGAGATGGCTGGATGACATCACCAACTCATGGATATGAGTTTGAGTGAACCCTGGGAGTTGGTGATGGACAGGGAGGCCTGGTGTGTTGCAATTCTTGGGGTCACAAAGAGTTGGACACGACTGAGCGACTGAACTGAACTGATATAGTTATCATAAGCTATTCTGATAATGTACTTGTTAAATCATCACTTTTAAACCATGGAAAACTTTATTAACAGAAAGTTGACCTTGAAGTGTGTTCCAGAATGGAATTACCTAATCATGAACTCCTGGAAGGCAGACACCATTCTTGTTTAACCTACTTTGTGTGTGTAGCATCTATTAGAGAAGAAATTGGGTTAGGCACAACCTGTATTCATTTCTATCACAGCACTTATTTCCCTGTGTTATTACTTCCTGTCTGCTTGTCTATTCCATTCCCTTGTTCCCAATAACTCTGCTGGAAAATAAGCTTTTCTGTTAGATTGACCTAATTTTTAAGTGACATATTAAAATCTCCCTCTATAATTTTTGGTTTTCTAGTTGTAACAGTGGTCACCATTCACTGTGTTGTTTGACCCATAAGTAGCCTATTACATTGTGTTAAAGAAAATTTGCCTTTTCTCATTTATATAGTGACCCTTGTGGCTTCCCTGGTGGCTCAGAGCTTAAATGCCTGGTGCCTCCAATGCGGGAGACCCGGCTTCGTTCCCTGGGTCGGGAAGATCCCCTGAAGAAGGAAATGGTAACCCACTCCAGTATTCTTGCCTGGAGAATCCCATGGACGGAGAAGCCTTGTAGGCTACAGTCCATGCGGTTGCAAAGAGTCAGACACGACTGAGCGACTTCACTTTCACTTTCGCTTCTTTGTGGCTAAGTAGTGATTGTATTTTTAAATTGTACCTTATTTTATATGTGTAGGTTTATGCATACATGTATTCCTACATATGTATTCTTTTTATTCTTTTATTTATATTTATATTTTTATTTGTACTTGCCCGTAATTATTTCTGTCATTCTCATTTTAAAATGTATCATTTTAGATGTATACCTTAAAAATAACATTTCGTTGCATTTTTTTCTTTTCTATTGAGTTATGACTAACATCTAGCAGTATATTAGTTTCAGGTGTGCAACAGAATGATTTGATATTTGTATACACTGCAAAATGATCCCTGCAGTTGTTGCAGCCACATGGCCCAGGAAACAAACTCAGAAGGACGGTGCAGATGGTGGAATGCAGTTATGACACAGGCAGAGTCTCCTCTTAGCCCAGGACCCCGACCAGTTTTTGTGAAAACCTTATGTACCCTAAGTGTATGCGCCCAAACCCACCTCCCCAAATTTCCTGAAACTAGTCTGAACGAAGGAAAAAGAAGGATACAATCAAAGTTAACCAAGGATCACATGCCTTAAGCCTAGGTAGTTAACAGTGGACAATTATCAACAGGCCTGTGGTCATACCCTAGCAAGCAATAGAATGTATGATTCTATTCGGTTACACAGATAATTGGAGTATTCTTTTAGCAACAGAGTGCCCTGGGGCTCTTCCTCCGGAGGTCTGGTTTTCCAGTTGGTATGTTATTTCCATAGATACTGGGCATAGAGCTCAAAGTCCACAGTCCAGCCCCAGTCGGAGTCCTGCTTTCGAGGTGGAGCCTGTTCTGTTTCCTCCTTCACAATAAGTCCAGTTAACACCCATTACCCCACATAGTGACAGATTCTTTCTGTGTGATGTGAACTTTGATGTCTAGTCTCTTAGCAACTTTCAAACGTGCAATATGGTATTGTTAGCCGTAGTCACCATGCTGTATGTGACAGCCCCAGAATTTATTTATGTTGTCGCTGGGAGTTTGTAACTTTGAACTCGGTTTACCCTTTCACACCCCGCCCCTAGCAACCACCGGTCTGTTCTTTGTGTCTATGAGTTCCGTTCTGGGGTTTGGTTGGCTGGTTGGTGTTGTTTCGATTACACATGTAAATGAGGTCTTCTGGGGTTTGTCTTTCTCTGTATGACTTATTCCCCTTACCATAACGCCCTCAAGGTTGGAGTTTTGTTTTTGAAACAAAATTAGAGCATTTTGGCTCTCTTACATGTGAAAGAAGAACTTAGGTACTTCTTGCAGTATTAATTTACTATTTATCATTTCCGTCTTTACTTTCCCTTGTTTCTTATGGTATGATAAACTACACTTTATTCTCTTTTTTTTCTCTTGTTAATTTGGAAGTTCAGCTTTTTGTTTCCATTGCACCAGGGGTTACCATATTTCCATTTTGAACACAAATTCTCACTTGTGATATAAAAGCAAAATATTAACTGTTCCTTTTGTGGACAGTGTTTTTTACCTACCCACCTGTAGCGATCTCCCTGCTGAACTAATCAGAATGCAAATTTCTCTGGGGATGAAGGATTTCTTGCAAACTTGATTTCTCTAATTTAGATTAGCAGTGGCCAGGGACCATTTCCTGGCTCATTATATATATGTAGAAATCTACTGGATGGGGCTTAGGAGAACAATAGTATATATACTCGGCTGGCTTTTATTTTTGCCCTTTGCCCTTCCTTTTCTTTATGCCTAAAATGCATACATCATGCCTGAAGGTGGAGCAGTCACCTTGTGTCAAAATGACAGCAGCCGCAAGAATGGGGGCAGAGCGAATCAGGAGGCAGGCCTCTGTGGCCCTGTGATCTGTGCCTGGACTGGCTGCTCGCAGTTTCTGTCCTGGGAGAAACTCGAGGCCCGTTCAGTGCTGTTCAGTTTTGCGCAGCTAATGCAGTCTGAATGGAGACAGTCCCCCGAGCAGGGCACATCTGATTCCTCCCTGCTCCTCCTGTTTTAGGTGGATGAGTGTTCCAGTGGCCTACTCTCCCCGAGTTATGACAGGATTTCTGTTAGTTCTCTCCCTTTTCCCTCATTCTCAACCACAAGTTTTGGTGAAATTATTTTTTGTTTTAATTCTGAACTGATTTTGTGTTATTTTAGAAAGTATTATTTTATTCCAAAGCCCTAAATTATTTTGAGTCACTTTCCTGCACAGAGCAAAAATCATAACCATGTTTGTTCTTCACCTTTGCTAATGTTGAGATTTATGTTCTGATTTCACTCATTTGGCTAAAGCTCTTTATTACACATTCTCCTCAGATGAGACGTGTGCTGATAACTTCTGTGAATTCTTGTTTATTGGTTCACACTTCTTTTCTCTTGCTAGCTGTGAATGTTACTTGCCACCTAAACTCCACAATCAGAGACAAGAAATCTGATGCGTCTGTTCCTTTTTTCTTTGTAATCAATTCTTTCTGTCTAGAAGGTTATGATATTTTGTTTTCTTTTGTTTTATCTTTGGGATTTATATACAGATATTATCTTTTATAAGTCAATCTTGTTCAAATTCAGGGAGCTCTTTTAACCTGCAGAATCAAATCTCTCTTAAAGCCAGGGAATTTTTCTCTTGTACTTAATTATTGCTTCTCTTCCTTTGTTTCTATCTGTCCTGGATCATCTATTATTTGCTTATTTAAACTTTCATGTGTTCTCCAAATCATTTCTTCCTCCCTCAGGATTTACATCTCTTTTCATTATTGCTTCATTTTTGAAGAATCTCTATACTTTGATTTTCCATGACAATGATTCAGTTCTTGGCACTGATCATTCTGTTCTTTATTTCATCTAATGCAATGCAGTTTTCAAAAGATTAAAAATCATACCTCTTATTTCCAGAAAGTATATTTTAGATGGAGACTAGGTACCTTTAAGTGCTCTTATTATTTTGTTGTTGTTGTCTTTAACGATTTATTTGTTTTTGGCTGTGCTGTGTGTCCATTGCTGCATGTGGGCTTTCTCTAGTTGCAGTGAGCAGGGGCTACTCTGTGTTGTGGTGCGTGGGCTTCTTACTGTGGTCACTTATCTTGTTAGAGCACAGGCTGTAGGTGTTCACACTTCAGTCGTGTGGTGTGTGCTCAGTGGGTGTGGTGTGTGCGCTCAGTAGCTGTGGTGTGTGCACTCAGTAGCTGTGGTGTGTGCACGCTACAGTTGTGTGAGCTCAGTAGCTGTGGTGTGTGCTCAGTACCTGCAGTGTGTGAGCTCAGTAGCTGCGGTGTGTGTGCTCACTAGTTGCAGTGTGTGTGCTCAGTAGCTGTGGTATGCACTCAGTAGCTGTGGTGTGTGCACTCAGTAGCTGTGGTGTGTGCGCTCAGTAGCTGTGGTGTGTGCGCTCAGTAGCTGTGATGTGTGCACTCAGTAGCTGCGTGTGTGTGAGCTCAGTAGCTGTGGTGTGTGTGCTCAGTAGTTGCAGTATGTGCGCTCAGTAGCTGTGGTCTGTGTGCTCAGTACCTGCTGTGTGTGTGCTCAGTAGCTGTGGTGTGCACACTTCAATCATGTGGTGTGTGCACTCAGTAGTTGTGGTGTGTGAGCTCAGTAGCTGCGGTGAGTGCGCTCAGTAGCTGTGGTGTGTGAGCTCAGTACCTGTGGTGTGTGCACTCAGTACCTGTGGTGTGTGAGCTCAGTAGCTGTGGTCTGTGTGCTCAGTAGCTGTGGTGTGTGCGCTCAGTAGTTGCACTGTGTGCGCTCAGTAGCTGTGGTCAATGTGCTCAGTACCTGCTGTGTGTGTGCTCAGTAGCTGTGGTGTGCACACTTCAGTCATGTGGTGTGTGCGCTCAGTAGCTGTGGTGTGTGCGCTCAGTAGTTGCACTGTGTGCGCTCAGTAACTGTGGTGTGTGTGCTCAGTACCTGCTGTGTGTGTGCTCAGTAGCTGTGGTGTGCACACTTCAGTCATGTGGTGTGTGCACTCAGTAGCTGCAGTGTGTGAGCTCAGTAGCTGTGGAATGTGTGCTCAGTAGCTGTGGTGTGTGTGCTCAGTAGCTGTGGTGTGCACACTTCAGTCATGTGGTGTGTGCACTCAGTAGCTGCAGTGTGTGAGCTCAGTAGCTGTGGAATGTGTGCTCAGTAGCTGTGGTGTGTGTGCTCAGTAGCTGTGGTGTGTGTGCTCAGTAGCTGTGGTGTGTGCACTGAGTACCTGTGGTGTGTGTGCTCAGTACCTGTGGTGTGCGCTCAGTACCTGTGGTGTGTGCGCTCAGTAGCTGTGGTGTGTGTGCTCAGTAGCTGTGGTGTGTGAGCTCAGTAGCTGTGGTATGTGTGCTCAGCAGCTGTGGTGTGTGCCCTCAGTAGCTGTGGTGTGTGCACTCAGTACCTGTGGTGTGTGTGCTCAGTAGTTGCAGTGTGTGTGCTCAGTAGCTGTGGTGTGTGCGCTCAGTACCTGTGGTGTGTGCGCTCAGTACCTGTGATGTGTGAGCTCAGTACCTGTGGTGTGTGAGCTCAGTACCTGTGATGTGTGAGCTCAGTAGCTGTGGTCTGTGTGCTCAGTAGCTGCGGTGTGTGTGCTCAGTAGCTGTGGTGTGTGTGCTCAGTAGCTGTGGTGTGTGTGCTCAGTAGCTGTGGCTCGTGGTCTCTGGAACATTGGCTCAGTACTTGTGGTGCACAGGCTTAGCTGCTCCACTCCTTGTGGGATCTTTCCAGATCAGAGATTGAACCCCTGTCCCCTGCATTGGCTGGGGGATTCTTAAACTAGGCTGCCGGGGAAGCCCTGCTTTGTTGTTAATACAGTTAAATGTGTGTTCTGTCCCCATGAGAAGCTCTTATTCCCGGGAATGGCTGTTTTGTTGGGAAGCACAGGCCATGCCTGTTCCCCCTCCCTCTGGTGACGGATCATCTCTTTTCTTGCCTTCAGGGCTCAGGCTGATGGGGGTCTTGTGATGGGAGACACGATGTTATACACTCCTGTGAACTGAGGCTAGACCAGCATGGCTTCTTTCTAAGAAAACCTCTTTCCTTTCTGTTATCAGCTACAGAATTCGAGTCAGGCTGAAGAGGTAGAAAGTCAACGTTTTTGACCACGTTGTTTCAGGTGCTGCTGCTGCTGCTGCTAAGTCGCTTCAGTCGTGTCCGACTCTGTGTGACCCCATAGACAGCAGCCCACCAGGCTCCCCTGTCCCTGGGATTCTCCAGGCAAGAACATTGGAGTGGGCTTCCATTTCCTTCTCCAATGTATGAAAGTGAAAAGTGAAAGTGAAGTCGTTCAGTCGTGTCCAACTTTTAAAGACCCCACGGACTGCAGCCTACCAGGCTCCTCCGTCCATGGGATTTTCCAGGCAAGAGTACTGGAGTGGGGTGCCATTGCCTTCTCCTCAGGTGCTGGTCTAAGCAATTTGTGAAAATCAAGGATTCCTATTATAATAGGAATAGCTATTCACAGCTATAGCTCAGTAGCTGTGGTGTGTGCACTCAGTAGTTAAATGTGTGGCCTTTGATTTATACACTGTTATCTCCGTTGTATAAAAGAAGTGTTAAGAAACTTGCCCAAGCTTTTACAATTATGAAGCAATGGAGTCAGGACTTAAATCCAGGTGGTCTTTGCCCACAGCAAGAAGACATGCTATTCTGCCCACAGGAGCATCCCTCGTGTGTGTATCCATAATAGCTATTCCAGGACCAAGCCGACCAGGAGTTCCTACAGGAGGACCAAGGCTCTCCAAAGGCCAAAGTCTCACCAGTAATTCCAGGGCTCAGATTCTTGCCTCAGGCCTCTCCACTACCGGTCTTTAGACTCTGTTGGCCAAAGGAGGACCCATCCTGTACCCACTTTAGAATCCAGGTAAGTCGAAGGCTTTGCACCTGATAACCGTTTTTAAGCTCAGAGGAAGGAGTATTGGAAGCTGGAGCGGAGTTTGAGTGCATTGAAGGCGGAGACATCGTGTTCATATAGCACCATCCTCTGAATGTAACTTGCTTTAGAGTGGCGACTGTTTTCATTGACCATTGCATTCTCAATATCCAGTAAATTATAGGGATCATGGTAATAAATATTTATTGAATGAAATTGTAATAGGACTTAGCCATCTGAAAGCCATCACCCTAAAGTAATGTGTAAACCTAAGAGTCCATCTTCAAAACTTTAACCCTCAAACCAGTTCTAGTCTTAATTTTTTGAAAACCCATCTCTGGGGTGGCTATCTTCCTAGAAGAAGAAACAGGAATTCATCTTTTGGTTATGAGTTCGCAACAATAAAAAGACAAGGCTTTACTTTCTTATGAAGCAAATGAATGAATGAATAAATACCTAGTGTGTGGAATAGCTCTGGAAAATTGTGTGTGTGTGTGTGTGTGGTGGCGGTGGTGGTGGTGGTGGTGGTGGTGATTAGGAGGAAAGGAAGAGGAAGATCAAGCTGATGAAAAGTTATTATGGCAACCAAGCTCATCAGACAGGAAGGAGGAAATGGCTGCTTAGCAACTAGAAGTTTCAAGAGGAAAATTCTAAATTCCAGTTGTAGAAAGTGTGGAAGGTAAGGAAATGTGTATCTAAAGGGAAGTCCTTTGAGATGATTGTTTTGGTGAATAATTTGCTACTTCTTTTCCTCTTCACCCATTGAAAATTGAGCCCTATCTCAAAGCATGAGTGAAAAGTGGCCAGAATGAAGGGAATGGCCAGATTTGGGGGTGAATTTGTCCATTGCAAACAGAAGTGGCCAGGGGTCAGAACGGAAAGTCTTTGCTCTTCATTTCTCTAGTTGTTTGTCTTTTTAATTATTCCATTAGTGCATGAATATATTCTTATTATAAAAGAGCTCATAAACACAGAGACTACGAGCAAACCCTGGAGTGGCCTCTGTAGTGGCCTCAGAACTCTCATTGCTGACTTGGTGCCACTGCCATGTGTCCAGCATGCATTCTCCTGCCCTTCCCCATGCATGTACACATATGCTTCTTAATGCTTAACACAGAGTGGTCACATCTTAGTACTTGAACTTGAAAAAATATGGTTGGAAAGTTTTTGTGTGAGAGGTAAATACACATATATATGTATAACTCATTCTTTTTACACATCATAAATCAAATAACACAACTTCCCTATTTGTAGACATTTCTGTACTCCAGTTTTACACTAATACATAAAGTTATGAATAGTCTTGAACATATCATTGCACACTTGAGAAAATATTTCTTAAAGTGGAATTACTGGAAACAGAATTGCTAGCCCAAAGGAATATAACACTTCAAATCCATACTTCCTAATTGCCTTCCCAAAAAACTTCTATCTACTGTATACAAATCTACCAGGTTTTTTATACATCTTTCCCAAATTTGACATTTGTGCTATCTGATACACGAAAATGCACACACACAGTTGCCAGTGAGAATGCCTGTCCTCTGTGTTTACTGGCCATTTTATTTCTCTTCGTAAGAACTGCCATCTAGCCTCCTTCACTCATTTCAGTGTGGAGTTGTTTGCCCTCTCCTAAATTATTTATAGCAGTCTTTATACATTCTGGTCATTACTATCTTGTCTGCTAAATGTGTTGCAATAACTTATCTCTCCCACTTGTTTACATCTCTTTCTCCAGTTCTACAAAATCTTTTGAGTTTTGGGGAGAAATCTGTGACATACACTTGGTAGTTTCTGGGCTGGAGGTCTCACTTGAGAAGACCTTTGCTACCTGAAGGCTTTAAAAGTTTTCTGTATTTTCCTCTAACACATTTATATTTTTGCTTAATATTTGGTACTTTAAGCCATATGGAATTTTAGTAAATGATATGAGGCATGGATAGTATCTTGCTTCACTTTTTCCATATGAGAGCTACTTTCCTACAATTTAATAAACACATGATTTTTCCTACTGACTAAAAGGCCAAGTAAATAATAAGTTAAAGTCTTGCATATACTTGAGTCTGCTTAGGTACCCCATTCAACCTTGTTTCCCTGTTCCTAAACTCTCTAGGCTCAATTAGCATAGGCCCTTTACTATGTATTCATATATATTTAGAAGTCGTGTCTCACTGATATTCTTTTTCAGGTATATTTAGTTCTTCTAGCTCATCTTCAGAGAAAGATAGATAGATAGTCTTCAGATTAAATCAAAATTTACTCTGATTAAGCAAATTAGATATTTGCTATCTTGGTTTTGTCTTAAACCCAAAAGAGCCAAAAGCAAAATAACCCGTGACAAGGACTCCTGCATTTCAGAATGAAGGATGTTTTCTGAGTATTTTATATTTTTAATAAGACCTATTTTTCTTACTGGAGAGTGCTCATAAAAAGAAATGCTAGCTTTATTGTTGGGCTTCTCATGTTGATACCTCCTGTTTCTTTCTCTCCATGTGTTCATCACACTGAGTAGCTGCAGAAGATCCTTTTTCTTGTGTCTGTAGTCACGGTGCTTCTCACATTTTGCCAGGAAACTGTGGTATTTTCTGTAAATTTCATATAAGCATCCCTTAGATTGAGGATATTTCTCTTTAGTTTATGCTTGCTGATTTTCTGAGTCACTAAAGAGCATTAAATAGAGTCAAATATATATTTTCCTTAGACTGCTAATAGTGATGTGTATACTTATTTTCTGTAACTTATTTTCTGAAATAGTATTTAAGCAAAGAAACCCTGAGATCAGACTGCTTCACATAGAGTGGGGAAGAAAGGGTTAAGTATTAATTCAGAAATATTAATTCAGATATTAATGAAAGAAAAAAGTTTCTCATCAACAGAAGGATGAAACCAATGTAAGAGTATCTGAATATTGTGTAATATCATATTGGCTGTAGACTCAGTGGTCAGTAGAGTGACACCCCATTTCCTAAATTTCTTAATGTCCTCTTTACTGTGTGTGTGTGTCCAGAGAAGCAGATTTTCTAATTTTTCCAAATGCCAACACAGAGATAACTTCTACTTGATTATGGTATTCTTTAAATTCTGCTGTTTTCTAATTGGAGGATAATTGCTTTACAATGTTGTGTTGTTTTTTGCTGTACAACAACACAAATCAGCCATAATTTTATGTATATTCCCTCCCTCTTGAGCTTCCCTCCCCGCTCCCATCTGCTGGGTTTAGAATGCTAATACAGTTGATCCTTGAACAGCATAGGTTTGAACTGCATGGCTCCACTTACACGTGGATTTTTAAAATAGTAAATATTATGGTACTACATGATCTGAGGTTGGTTGAATCCCAGGGTGTGAAACCTTGGATTCAGAGGAACTGCCCGCGAATATACATAGGAGGGCCAGCTCTAAGCTACACATGGATTTTCTACTGTGCGAAAAGATGGCACCCTTAACCCCCACATTGTTCAAGAGTTAGCTATATTTACTTTAAGGTTATAGTGGTCATGCTCATGAGAAGAAAATGGGTTATATTTCTCTCTTTATACACTTTTAGTTCTTTTTTTCATAGTAGAGTTTGGCCTTTGTCAAAGAATTACATACCAAACTTCTTTTTAAAATCTATGTTCTGGGACAGTTTATATATAATGTGGAAAATATCCGCTATTTGAAGTTCTATAGAATCTGTCTGTGAAATTACCTGGACCTAAAGTCTTTTAAAGAGAAGATTTTAATTGCCTTGACCATTTCTTTGCTAATAAAACTTCTATTCCTATGTGTATACTTCTTGAACTATTAATGGTAATATGTACTTTTCTATGAAGTGATACACTTCACATAGTTTCTAAATATAAGAATATAATATTTTATTATAATTCTTATCTGGTTTAATGTAATCCTATATTCCTTTCCCGTCTATAATTTTGTTTACCTGTGTCTGTTTTTTTTTAATAATTGCCAGAAGTTCAGTTTAATGGGATTTTCTAAGAAGAAACTTTTGATTTTACTTATTGTGCTTGAAGTTCATTTAGATAATCAATTTCTGCTTTTGTGTTTATTAATTCAAGTCGGTTTTGTCCTATTTTGTCAATATGTTCTGGCCCCTTCAGTTTATGTGTGTGGCAGGATGAGTAACCGGATATTTGCTGTCTCGGTCTTGTCTGAGACCCAAAGGCCAACATCATAGGCTACAAGGGCCCTTACATCTCAGAACAGCGCTCTAGCTCGTCTGTGTGCAGGGACAGAGGGGGAGCGGAGAAGCCATCTGACCCTTGGTCCCAGCGCAGCTTGAGGGCGTGGAAGCATCGAGGTGGGGGACCCGGGGCGCGCAGGGCCCTGAGGAGCCGGTGCTGCGGGGGGCGGCTTCCCCCTGCGCTGTCCCCGCGCTGTCCCCCGCGCTGTCCCCCCGCGCTGTCCCCCCGCGCTGTCCCCGCCCTGTTCCCCCGCGCTGGCCCCGCGCTGTCCCCCCGCGCTGTCCCCCCGCGCTGTCCCCCGCGCTGTCCCCCGCGCTGTCCCCCGCGCTGTCCCCGCACGCTGTCCCCGTGCTGTCCCCCGCGCTGTCCCCCCGCGCTGTCCCCCGCGCTGTCCCCCCGCGCTGTCCCCCCGCGCTGTCCCCCGCGCTGTCCCCCCGCGCTGTCCCCCCGCGCTGTCCCCCGCGCTGTCCCCCGCGCTGTCCCCCCGCGCTGTCCCCGCACGCTGTCCCCCCGCGCTGTCCCCCGCGCTGTCCCCCGCGCTGTCCCCGCACGCTGTCCCCTCGCGCTGTCCCCCGCGCTGTCCCCCGCGCTGTCCCCCTGCGCTGTCCCCGCGCTGTCCCCGCGCTGTCCCCGCCCTGTCCCCCCGCGCTGTCCCCGCACGCTGTCCCCGCACGCTGTCCCCGCGCTGTCCCCGCGCTGTCCCCCGCGCTGTCCCCCGCGCTGTCCCCCCCGCGCTGTCCCCCCGCGCTGTCCCCCGCGCTGTCCCCCCGCGCTGTCCCCCCGCGCTGTCCCCGCGCGCTGTCCCCCGCGCTGTCCCCGCCCTGTCCCCCCGCGCTGTCCCCCCGCGCTGTCCCCCGCGCTGTCCCCGCACGCTGTCCCCGCGCTGTCCCCCGCGCTGTCCCCCCGCGCTGTCCCCCCGCGCTGTCCCCGCACGCTGTCCCCGCGCTGTCCCCCGCGCTGTCCCCCCGCGCTGTCCCCCGCGCTGTCCCCGCGCTGTCCCCGCGCTGTCCCCCCGCGCTGTCCCCGCGCTGTCCCCGCGCTGTCCCCCCGCGCTGTCCCCGCACGCTGTCCCCCCGCGCTGTCCCCCGCGCTGTCCCCCGCGCTGTCCCCGCGCTGTCCCCGCCCTGTCCCCCCGCGCTGTCCCCCCGCGCTGTCCCCGCGCTGTCCCCCCGCGCTGTCCCCGCACGCTGTCCCCCCGCGCTGTCCCCCGCGCTGTCCCCCGCGCTGTCCCCGCGCTGTCCCCCCGCGCTGTCCCCCCGCGCTGTCCCCCGCGCTGTCCCCCGCGCTGTCCCCGCGCTGTCCCCCCGCGCTGTCCCCCCGCGCTGTCCCCCGCGCTGTCCCCCCGCGCTGTCCCCCGCGCTGTCCCCCCGCGCTGTCCCCCCGCGCTGTCCCCCGCGCTGTCCCCCCGCGCTGTCCCCCCGCGCTGTCCCCGCGCTGGCCCCGCGCTGTCCCCCCGCGCTGTCCCCGCACGCTGTCCCCGCACGCTGTCCCCGCGCTGTCCCCGCCCTGTCCCCCCGCGCTGTCCCCGCCCTGTCCCCCCGCGCTGTCCCCGCGCTGTCCCCGCCCTGTCCCCCCGCGCTGTCCCCGCACTCTGTCCCCGCACGCTGTCCCCGCGCTGTCCCCCGCGCTGTCCCCCGCGCTGTCCCCCGCGCTGTCCCCGCACGCTGTCCCCGCGCTGTCCCCCGCGCTGTCCCCCCGCGCTGTCCCCCACGCTGTCCCCCGCGCTGTCCCCCCGCGCTGTCCCCCGCGCTGTCCCCGCACGCTGTCCCCGCGCTGTCCCCCGCGCTGTCCCCCGCGCTGTCCCCGCGCTGTCCCCCCGCGCTGTCCCCCGCGCTGTCCCCGCACGCTGTCCCCGCGCTGTCCCCCGCGCTGTCCCCCGCGCTGTCCCCCCGCGCTGTCCCCCCGCGCTGTCCCCGCACGCTGTCCCCGCGCTGTCCCCCCGCGCTGTCCCCCGCGCTGTCCCCGCGCTGTCCCCCCGCGCTGTCCCCCCGCGCTGTCCCCCCGCGCTGTCCCCGCCCTGTCCCCCCGCGCTGTCCCCGCACGCTGTCCCCGCGCTGTCCCCCGCGCTGTCCCCCCGCAGGGCGCGCGGAGGCTTCCGCCGACCCCGGGGCTCGCTGGGCTGACTTAGAGGGCCGCCCCCTCCTGGCTCCACACCCCCCCTTCCCCTTGGCCTCAGTGTCTGAGGGGCCCGGGCGGAGCGCGCTGCCAGAGCTGAGCTGACGAGGCGCGGAGGCCGCCTCCCCGGCAGCCTGTGCGGCGGCCCAGACGCGGTCATGGAGGGGCCCAGGCCTGAACAGACCGAGCGGAGCCCTCGGAGGCGGGCAGCGTCCGCCTGCCGAGGCCGGAGGCCGCCTCCCCGGCAGGCAGCGCACGGAGGCCTGTGCCCCGGGCCAGGCGCCGCCATGGAGGGGCCCAGGCCCGAGCAGACGAGAGGAGCCCTAGAGACGGACCCGCGGGCGGAGTCTTAGAGGCCAGGCGAGACGGAGCTCTGCTCACACCCGGAGAGCCACAGCTTGATGTTTCTAGGAGTAGAAACCTACTGAATACTTACGAAGTCAGCCGTGAAGAGTGGGCAAACCCAGAGAGCGTGTCACTGCGTCCCAGCCGCCCTCACCCTCGTGTTGTTAGACGCGTCTCACCCGCCTCTGGCCGCCCCGCCCCGGCCTGCAGGGCCCTGAGGTGGCAGCTGCATGTGCGGGCCTGAATGCCAAGGGGCCCCCAGAGCAGACGGAGCCCCGCCTGCTGCCCACTGCCACCAGCAGGCGCCCGACTGAGGCGGACTGAGTAGCGAAAGGGGAGTGAAGCATCGCATCAAATGCCAGTGTGGACGGTTCCACTAAAGTGGGCCTCTCAGTTAATAAGCGTGCTGTAGCCATGCGCTCCGGGAAACAGGCTCACTCAGGACCGTGCAGATAGTGGGGAGCAGTGTATTACACCGCGGGCCCAAGGCAGAGTCTCCTCTTAGCCAAGGACCCCAACCAGCATTTGTGAAAATCCTTTATACCCCATGTGTACTTGTCTGAACCCACCATCCCAAATTCCTTGAGACTTACATAAATAAAGGAAGAGTAAATACAATCACAGTAACCCCATCATTCACGTGTTGCGTTCAAACAGTTAATAGTCAATAAATCTGAGGTTACATTCCGATAGATACAGAAAATATTCATGACCTGTCCAGAGGCACGGGTGATCAGTGTATGTTTTCTCTGAGGCGATGAGTAACCTGGATATGATCGTCAAGATTCCCCCGTCCAGAGAGGGTCTTATCCTTCCGTCCTAGTTTCCACAGGCA
Source organism: Ovis canadensis (assembly GCF_042477335.2). Classification (NCBI taxonomy): domain Eukaryota; kingdom Metazoa; phylum Chordata; class Mammalia; order Artiodactyla; family Bovidae; genus Ovis; species Ovis canadensis. The sequence goes on from NC_091249.1 coordinate 122,885,098, forward strand.
GTAAGCACAGAGTCCAGGGTCCACTGGAGAGGTGCTCGAGCATGATCAGCATGAACAGGCCTGAGATGGAGTCCAGGCCCTATGAATTCCTTCTTCAAGCTCATAACCATTACTAGAAGTGACTGGAGGATTTTTAAAATTCCCATTTAAGAGCAGTCGGAAAAGCTATGACCGTTTCTCAGTATTTTATCCAAGGAGAAGGAAAGAATGAGACTGTAGATAGGATTTTAAAAGATAGTGAAAAGAATTTGAAAATGAATTTTCTTTATGTTTGCACCCTATCAATTTTTGCTAGTTCAGCATTCCAGTTACTTATTAACTTAATAATAAGTTTATTTATTTTCAAACTTTGTTTACTGACATTTAAAACGATGAGTATTTCTCTGAGGATTATGTTGACCATATTCCACAGATTATTGTAATTAGTGCTTCATTTTCATTCCTTATAAAGGATATAAATTATAATTTATAATTTGAATTTTATCTGAGGGGTGATTAAACAATTTCCACATGTGTGACTTCTTTTGCTATTTTTTGTGTTAATCTCTAATCTGACTGCAATTTGATAAGAAAATTTGTCCTCTGTGATTTCTTTTATGAATACTGGAGATCTTTCTTTGTGACTTAACACACAAATTTTTGTTTAAGGGCTTCAATCCAGCATCAAGAAAGCAGTTTCCATGCCCATAAAGTCTCCCTTATTCAATTTTTTGTTCAGATTCTCTTGATTCAGTAACCTCAGGATCCAAATTCATGGCAGTGCATGTTGGTTAGGTCCTGTAGCCCCTCAGAGTTTAGCTCCCTTCCTTGCATAGCACGCCCAGCACTTCCCTGTTGTGTTTCATGATGTTGTGACTTGATCCTACTTATTGGGTCAAGAGGAATGGTTGGGGGATAGACGCTGAATGAGACGCATATTGTCTTGCAAAGGTGAAGCCTCACTATCATCTCCATCAGTGGAGGTGTAACAGCCTTTAATAGGAGGGGTGGGCCACCCAACATGGTCAGGGCAATCTGGGGTTACAAGCTTCTCCAGTGCATCAGCCGAGATGGTTCCACCGCAAGACTTGCAGTCCCATTCCTTCCGCCAAAGGCTCCACCTCGGTATGCCAGGCTTTCCAGGATTGAGAATTCACTTTTTTATGCAACTAGATAACTTTATACTCAAGTCCTGATTGACAGTTCTTTCTGCTATCCTGCGGCAGAGGCATGAGTCTCTACAGCAGCTATCAAGGAGGCCCACTCGCTGTCTCACTTTGCTTTAAACTGGAGACTAATCATCATTGGACTTTTCTTTTCCCAGTGGCTAGCTGCACTCAAAAAAAATCCATCTTATATCATTGCTATGATTATTTCTCCCAAACCTTTCAAAGATTTGAGACATCGCGCCCGTCAAGGCTTTCGCTCCTACCGTGACCCGCCTCAGTTCGTCACTGGTGAATCTTTAACAGCTGTAGTCTGTGACGGCTGGTTCCCTAAGATGATCCCGATTCTACAGCATGTAAGTGTCGTAGAGCTTATTTTCTCTCCCCTTGGATCTGGCCAGAGCTGTGATTTCTTTGATCAATAAAATAGGATATGTGTTATACTCTTGACCTGGATTTTAGTTAACTGGAAGTTTTCACATCCGCTCTTTTGGAACACTTGTTCTTGGAATGTTCCCTCTTAGAACCTATTTGCCGTTCTGTGAAAATCCCACTTGTAGGCATCCTGGTCGCAGTCCCAGGTGACCTTGCAGTTGAAGCCAGCATCAGCCCATTGGAATGAGCCCGAGTGACTTCCTAGTTGATTGCAAATTCAGTTGACCTCTTCGAAGCTGAAGAACTGCCCAGTTGAGCACACAGTCATGAGAAATAATGAAATAGTTATTTTAAGCCACTAAACTTTTGGGTTACTTGTTATGAAATAGTTTATAATTATGATATGGTGTCATGGTGTGCCAGGAGCTGCTGCAAAGAAAGCAGAAATAATCACTGCCATTAGTGAGATCTTCATTGTTAGCCAGCTGGTGAGTGATTTGTTTCCAAAATTCTATTCTTAAAGTCTGCTTCGTTGGACGACTTGTCTCCAGCTGTCTAAAATCAGGTCCCCTTAGAAACATTTAATGAAATAGAAATGACAAGCGACGTGCATGCAGTTTATTTGATGGTAATCAGAATAATGCCTGCAAGGGAATAAGAAGGGAAGGACTGGGCAGACGGAGGGGCTGAACTGTGATGCATTTGTCCCACGGCGACTCTGAAGGTGGGATGGGCCTTCAGCGTGTCCCTGGACTGAGGCAGGAAGTCTAAGCTGAGTAATTGGGTGTAAGCCGCCCCCAGGGAGGGGGCTAACTTGAGTGAGGCGTCCTTGGAGTGTATACTGTGACATCCACTATAGTGTCACTTAAAATATTTTATAATAGTGTTTTGTTAAGCCCTCTACCTTTTGTCTATGAAACTTGCTTTGTCCTATTCCCTCTGTTCATTATGTTGTTTAAAGGCTCTAAACATTTCTTAGTCTCTTCTCATTGTTATCCTTACATTTTTGAATATGAGTCTAATCTTAGAACTTTTCTATCAGTATCTATATTTAATCATAATATCTATACTTTGCCTGGAAGGGATGGGATTTGTAAGCTACTTCTGAGTGTTTTCTGATCCTCGCCTCTCTCCTCTGCTGCCTCTGTAGAATAATACGTTACACTAATCTATATTATTATATTTTATACTAATAAGTTTTAAACTAGAAAAAAAGCTATAGTTTTTTCCTCAGCACTATTGTATTCTGTATCACTCACTTTCTTGCACATATTAAAGGTTTTATTGCAGTTATCCTATAGTGATTATTTCTGAGAGAATCGAAAGGGTGATACATTTTCCTAGTCCCTTAATATTTGAAAATGTCTGTTATTTTGATTCATTTGAAATGCTAGTTGCTTGGGCATAACATATAGGTTCAAAATCAGTTTTTTCCTTTGAACTTTGAAGTGATTGCTTCATTGTCTTCCAGCATCCAGTGCTGCTGATGAGAAGTGTGATGAAATTCTGACCGCTGTTTCTTTGTAGGTAACCTGGTTTGAAACTTCAGTGTTCTTAAATGACAACAAGATATATCTTGATGTAGCCCATTTGCCTTTACTTTTTTCTTCCCGAATTCCAAATAAATGAAATCATACAATACATACTCTTTTTGAGTCTGAATTCTTTTATGTGGCTTAATTTTTTTTTTGAGGCTCATCCATGTTTCTGTGTATATTAGTTTTATTCCTTATAGGTTAGGTAAACTTTACCTATATGCAGGTACTAAAGTACTACCTATATGCAGATCAGACAGTTAGAACTGGACATGGAACAACAGACTGGTTCCAAACAGGAAAAGGAGTACGTCAAGGCTGTATATTGTCACCCTGATTATTTAACTTATATGCAGAGTACATCATGAGAAGTCCTGGGCTAGAAGAAGCACAAACTGGAATCAAGATTGCCGGGAGAAATATCAATAGCCTCAGATATGCAGATGACACCACCCTTATGGCAGAAAGTGAAGAGAAACTAAAAAGCCTCGTGATGAAAGTGAAAGAGGAGAGCGAAAAAGTTGGCTTAAAGCTATTCAGAAAACTAAGATCATGGCATCTGGTCCCATCACTTCATGGGAAATAGATGAGGAAACAGTGGAAACAGTGTCAGACTTCATTTTTGGGGGCTCCAAAATCACCTGCAGATGGTGACTGCAGCCATGAAATTAAAAGACACTTACTCCTTGGAAGAAAAGTTATGACCAACCTAGACAGCATATTCAAAAGCAGAGACATTACTTTGCCAACAAAGGTCTGTCTAGTCAAGGCTATGGTTTTTCCAGTGGTCATGTGTGGATGTAAGAGTTCGACTGTGAAGAAGGCTGAGCGCTGAAGAACTGATGCTTTTGAACTGTGGTGTTGGAGAAGACTCTTGAGAGTCCCTTGGACTGCAAGGAGATCCAACCAATCCATTCTAGAGGAGATCAGCCCTGGGTGTTCTTTGGAAGGACTGATGCTAAAGCTGAAATTCCAGTACTTTGGCCACCTCATGAGAAGAGTTGACTCATTGGAAAAGACTCTGTTGCTGGGAGGGATTGGGGGCAGGAGGAGAAGGGGACGACCGAGGATGAGATGGCTGGATGGCATCACTGACTCGATGGACATGAGTCTGAGTGAACTCCGGGAGTTGGTGATGGACAGGGAGGCCTGGTGTGCTGCGATTCATGGGGTCACAAACAGTCAGACATGACTGAGCGACTGAACTGAACTGAACTGAAGTTTAATTTGTTTTTTCTTTTCTAGTTGTTTGTTGCCATTATATAAGAATACAATTTTTGAATTGAATTTGGCACATTGTATTTAGTGACTGTAAACTCATTAATTCTAAGGATTCATTTATAGGTTCTTTTGGATTTTCAGCACAAGCATTTCATCTGTAAGTAATGACAGATTCTTTTGAATACTCTTTTAGTATTTTTTAAATCTTGCCTTATTACATGGGTTAAGACATCCTGTACAATGCTGAGTAAAAGTAGTGGTGCTTGCTTTCATCATTTCTAATCTCAGAATAAAATTTCTCAGCAGATTACCATTAAGTATGATTTTTGCTACAGATTCTATCCTAGTTTTAAAATACCATTCTGCTTTTTATGATTAATGAGCTTCTATATTTTCTCTGCATCTATTGAGATGGCTGTATGATTTTTCCGTATCTCATTCTCTTTTGAGGCCAGGATAAACTGGTTTATAACAAAGACATCATAGGGAAAAAATTTTAAGGCCAATGTTGCTCATTAGCTATTTTTATTTTTAATTAAGCAACACATAAAGATTATACTATATCAAGGTCCATTTGGATGTATTCTAAAATACACCTCCTTTTCACCCATATTAGCAAATAGAAGAAAAGTCTCCAGAATATACGAACAGTTCATGCAGCTCAATATGAAAAAACAACCTAATAAAAAAATGGGTGGTGAATCTAAATAGACATTTCTCCAAAGAAGACATGTAAATGACCAAAAAGCATATAAAAAGATGTTCAGTGTCACTAATTATTAGAGAAATGCAAATCAAAACTACAGTGAGGTATCACCTCACACCAGTCAGAATGGCCATCATCAAAAATCTACAGACAGTAAATGCTGGAGAGAGTGTGTGGAAAAGGGAATCCTTCTCCACTGTTGGTGGGAATGTAAATTGATACAGCCACATGGAGAACACCATGAAGCCCTGTAAATAGGCTCATCGATACCATTTTTCTAGATTCTATATATATGCATTAATAAACAGTATTTGTTTTGCTTTTTCTGACTGACTTCACTCTGTAAGAGGCTCTAGGTTCATCCAACTCTGTTCAAATGACTCAAACGCATTCCCTATAATGGCTGAGTAACATTTTATTGTATGCATGCACCCTGACTTCTCTGTCCATTCATCTGCTGATGAACCTAGGTTGCTTCTATGTCCCGGCTATTGTAAGTGGTGCTGGGTGAACGCTGGGGTACGTGTGGCTTTTTGAATTTTGGTTTTCTCAGGGTTTATGCCCATTGTGAAGTGAAAGTTTCTTAGTCATGTCCAATTCTTTGTGACCCCATGGACTATGCAGTCCATGGAGTTCTCCAGGCTAGAATACTGGAGTGGGTAAGCTGTTCCCTTCTCCAGGGGATCTTCCCTGCCCAGGAACTGAACCCAGGTCTCCCACATTGCAGGCAGATTCTTTACTGTCTGAGCCACCAGAGAAGCCCTTACATACACATATTGCACGGATTATTCCACATTTTTTATTTTTGGCCACACTGCACAGCACATGGCAACTTAGTTCCCCAGCCAGGGATTGAACCCATGCCCCTGCCTTGGAAGTGCAGAGTCTGAACTACTGGACCACCTGAGTAATATGCCCGTTACCCAGTCATAAAAAAGAACAAGTTAATGCCATTCGGAGCAATATGGATGGACCTAGAGGTTGTCATATTGAGTGAAGTAAATCAGAGAAGGACAGTATCATATGCTATCACTTACATATGTGATCTGAAAAACATGGCACAAAGGAGCTTGTCTACAAAGCGGAAATAAGATGTAGAAAGCAATCTGTTTACCAGGGGGAAAAGGGAGATTCATAAATTGAAAGATAAGGTTTGACATATGCCCAGTGCTGCATGTGAAATACGTAGCTGCTAACGAGGACTTACTCTATAGCGCAGGGGCTGTGCTTAGTCCTCTGTAACGACCTATATGGGACAATAATCTAGAACAGAGTTGACGTGTATATGTGTAACTGACTGACTTTGTTATACAGCAGAACATAGCACAACATTGTACTGGGTTGGCCAAAAAGTTTGTTCAGGTTTTTCAGAACATCTTGCAAAACACCCAGACAAACTTTTTGATTAACCCAATAAATCAACTATATTTCAATAAAATTTTCTTAAAAATGAACTTTAGTCTTAGGTAGACCCTGTGTTCCTGGGTCTTGAGGATGTGACTTTTTTGAAGCTCTTACCTTTCCACCCTTTGTAGTTCTATTTAGAGGACATACTCCTGCCTCTCTCTTTAGAGTGAAAGAATTTTTCTTGTTCCCCTTCCCCATCTGCTGTGGATTTATGCCCATAGGCACTGTTTGTTGTGGACAGGGCGGCTGTTCTCCTTCTCCAGGTCTGTAAATCAGGCATGCTTCTTCAGGACTTTCAACCATCTTTTGTTGTGTGCGGAGTAGAGTTTGTGGAGAAAAAGCCTGCAAGAAGGTATGAATCCTCCCCACATATGTGGCTCCCAGGCTCAAATTCTTTTGTTAGCCAACACTCAGTTCAGCTCAGGTCAGCTCAGTTCAGTCGCTCAGTCGTGTCCAACTCTTTGCAACCCCATGAATCGCAGCACACCAGGCCTCCCTGTCCATCACCAACTCCCGGAGTTCACTCAGACTCACGTCCATCGAGTCAGTGATGCCATCCAGCCATCTCATCCTCGGTCGTCCCCTTCTCCTCCTGCCCCCAATCCCTCCCGGCATCAGTCTTTTCCAATGAGTCAACTCTTCTCATGAGGTGGCCAAAGTACTGGAATTTCAGCTTTAGCATCAGTCCTTCCAAAGAAATCCCAGGACTGATCTCCTTCAGAATGGACTGGTTGGATCTCCTTGCAGTCCAAGGGACTCTCAAGAGTCTTCTCCAACACCACAGCTCAAAAGCATCAATTCTTCGGCACTCAGCCTTCTTCACAGTCCAACTCTCACATCCATACATGACCACAGGAAAAACCATAGCCTTGACTAGATGGACCTTAGTCGGCAAAGTAATGTCTCTGCTTTTGAATATGCTGTCTAGGTTGGTCATAACTTTTCTCCCAAGGAGTAAGAGTCTTTTAATTTCATGGCTGCAGTCACCATCTGCAGTGATTTTGGAGCCCAGAAAAATAAAGTCTGACACTGTTTCCACTGTTTCCCCATCTATTTGCCATGAAGTGATGGGACCAGATGCCATGATCATGGTTTTCTGAATGTTGAGCTTTAAGCCAACTTTTTCACTCTCCTCTTTCACTTTCATCAAGAGGCTTTTTAGTTTTTCTTCACTTTCTGCCATAACGGTGGTGTCATCTGCATATCTGAGGTTATTGATATTTCTCCCAGCAATCTTGATTCCAGCTTGTGTTTCTTCCAGTCCAGCGTTTCTCATGATGTACTCTGCCTATAAGTTAAATAATCAGGGTGACGATATACTGCCTTGACGTACTCCTTTTCCTGTTTGGAACCAGTCTGTTGTTCCATGTTCAGTTCTAACTGTTGCTTCCTGGCATGCATACAGATTTCTCAAGAGGCAGGTCAGGTGGTCTGGTATTCCCATCTCGTTCAGAATTTTCCACAGTTTATTGTGATCCACACACTCAAAGGCTTTGGCATAGTCAATAAAGCAGAAATAGATGTTTTTCTGGAACTCTCTTGCTTTTTCCATGATCCAGCAGATGTTGGCAATTTGATCTCTGGTTTCTCTGCCTTTTCTAAAACCAGCTTGAACATCAGGGAGTTCACAGTTCATGTATTCCTGAAGCCTGGCTTGGAGAATTTTGAGCATTACTTTACTAGCTTGTGAAATGAGTGCAATTGTGCAGTAGTTTGAGCATTCTTTTGCATTGCCTTTCTTTGGAATTGGAATGAAAACTGACCTTTTCCAGTCCTGTGGCCACTGCTGAGTTTTCCCAATTTGCTGGCATATTGAGTACAGCACTTTCACAGCATCATCTTTCAGGATTTGAAACAGCTCAACTGGAATTCCATCACCTCCACTAGCTTTGTTCGTAGTGATGCTTTCTAAGGCCCACTTGACTTCACATTCTAAGATGTCTGGCTCTAGATTAGTGATCACATCATCATGATTATCTGGGTCGTGAAGATCTATTTTGTACAGTTCTTCCATGCATTCTTGCCACCTCTTCTTAATATCTTCTGTTTCTGTTAGGTCCAGACCATTTCTGTCCTTTATTGAGCCCATCTTTGCATGAAATGTTCCCTTGGTATCTCTAATTTTCTTGAAGAGACCTCTAGTCTTTCTCATTCTGTTCTTTTCTTCCATTTCTTTGCATTGATCACTGAAGAAAGCTTTCTTATCTCTTCTTGCTATTCTTGCTATTCTAGCCCACACTCACTAACCCCCAATTTGCTAGTCTTCACATCTAATTCTTACTGGTGTGTGGCTAAGTTTGCTGCAGGTAAGCAACTGCCATCTTTCCTTGTAGACGCTTGTCTCATAGATTTTAGCCTACTTAGTTGTCTGTCCTCTGAAGGGTTCAAAAAAAGTCTTGACCTTGCATTTTGGCTTTTCACTGATGTATTGTAAGGGTTTGAGCAATGTTTTTTGTAGTGCTCTATATCCTGAGCAAAAACCATAAGTCTTTTAATTTTTAGCTTTTTTTTTAATGATTTTTAAGAATTCTTCATATATTCTATTACATATTCTTTTTAAAGATATTTTGTTTTAATTGATTGATGATGGGCTTACAATATTGGTTTGGTTTCTGTCACACACCACCATGAATTAACCGTAGGTGTACATATGTCTCCTCCCTCTTGACTCCTTTCCCTGCCTCCCGCCCATTCCCACCCCTCTAGGTTATTACAGAGCCCTAGTTTGAGGTCCCTGAGTCACTAGTTACATATGGTTTGTCAGATGTTTCTACTGAAAGTATTTATTCCCAGTTTGTGGCTTGTGTTTTCACTTTCTTAACAGTGTTTCTTGCTGTGCTACTGCTAAGTCACTTCAGTCGTGTCCGACTCTGTGCGACCACATAGATGGCAGCCCACCAGGCTCCCCCATCCCTGGGATTCTCCAGGCAAGAACACTGGAGTGGGTTGCCATTTCCTTCTCCAATGCATGAAAGTGAAAAGTGAAAGTAAAGTCGCTTAGTCGTGTCAGACCCTCAGCGACCCCAAGGACTGCAGCCTTCCAGGCTCCTCCGTCCATGAGATTTTCCAGGCAGGAGTACTGGAGTGGGGTGCCATTGCCTTTTCTGTTCTTGTACTTAAGTGCTAAAATTTTATGAGTTCCAATTTTTAATATTTTCTTATGTTTAGAGCTCATTTGTCCCAAGATATTTTTATCTTGTAAGTTGCTGAAGATAGTGTTTTCTTTTAAAAGTGCTACTGTAGTTTTAGTTTTAAGGTTTATGATCCACCTTAAATTAATTTTTGTTTGTGGTACAAGGAAAACATTGAGGTCATTTTCCCTATGTATTTATCCAGTTGTTCTAGTATGATTTGTTGAAAAAACTTTTCTTTGCCCATTAAATTGCCTTGACATTTTTTCCAAAGATTAATTGACCACATATATATGATTTTACTTCTAAATTTTATTCTTTTATTCCTTCATTCCTTACACCAGTTCCAATTTGTTCTCATTTCTGTAGCTTTATTGTACGTTTTGAAATCGGATAGAATGAGACCTTCAGTTTTGCTCTTAGCTTGGTTTTATATTCCAGATATTTTGCATTTCTTCACACATTTTAGCCTCTTCACGGATCACTGCCTTGTCATGGTGAATGGGCTTGTGTAACTCAATGAAGCTAAGAGTCATGCCATGTAGGGCCTCTCAAGATGGACAGGTCATAGTAGAGAGTCCTGACGAAACATGGTCCACTGGAGGAGGGAATGGCAAACCACTCCAGTATACTTGCCGTGAGACCCCATGAACAGTATAAAAAGGCAGAAAGATACGATGACACTGAGAAATGAGCCCCCCAGGGAGGAAGGTGTTTAATGTGCTCCCGGGGAAGAGCGGAGGACAGCTACTAATAGCTCTAGAAAGAAGGAAGTGGCTGGGCCAAAACGGAAGTGACGTTCAGTTGAGGCTGTTTCTGGTGATGAAAGTAAAATCCGATGCTGCAAACAACACCATTGCTTAGGAACCAGGCAAGTTAGGTCCATGAATCAAGATAAATTGGACATGTTCAAGCAGGAGATGGCAAGAGTAAACATCAACATTTTAGGAGTCAGTGAACTAAAATGGATGGGAATGGGTGAATTTAATTCAGACAACCATTAGATCTACTACTGTGGGCAAGAATCCCACAGAAGAAATGGAGAAGCCCTCTTAATCAGCAAAAGAGTCCAAAATGCAGTACTTGGGTGCAACTTTAAAAATGACAGAGTGATCTCAGTTTGTTTCTAAGGCAAACTGTCCAACATTACAGTAATCCAAGCCTATGCCCCAAACACCAGTGCTGAAGAAGCTGAAGTTGATCAGTTCTATGAAGACCTAGAAAACCTCCTAGAATTAACACCAAAAGAAGATGTCCTATTCATCATTGGGGATTGGAATGCGAAAGTAGGAAGTCAAGAGATACTTGGAGTAACAAGCAAGTTTGGCCCAGGAGTACAGAATGAAGCAGTGCAAAGGCTAACAGAATTCTGCCAAAAGAACACACAGGGCATAGCAAACACCCTTCTCCAACAACACAAGAGATGACTGTGGGGCCCTAAATGGGAAACCTTGAAAAAAGAAGGGCTAGCTTTGCAGTTTAGGGCTAAGATGGTGCCTGGCGGAAGAGATGAGGGCGTGGCCTAAGTTGCTTTTTAAAACTTTTGATTGGCTCTCTTGATTTCCGTGCACGTGGACTGCAAGTGATCACCATAGACTCTTGTTACAATGAAGCACATGACGACTTGACCTTTAATTGGTGATTGGTGCAACTATGGCATATTACAATTTGACCTTTAATGTGATTGGTCCAACCCTCGAAAAAATCCCCTTGCTTGCCTATATAAACCAAGAGTTTGTGGCAATAAAGCGGAACTGCTTAGACGGAACCCCTGAAGCATCTGATTGTCTCTCGCTCGCTGAGGGGCTGGGTTGGCAGACAGCAGGCTCACCTCTCCTCAGGACCCCTTGGCTTTGCTGAGGGAAGTTCCACTGCCTCTCTCTTTCTGCGGAGCACCCCCTGCAATGACTTTATACATAGGCATCACTAAAGGGTCAACACCGAAATCAGATTGATTATATTCTTTGTAGCCAAAGATGGAGAAGCTGTATACAGTCAGCAAAAACAAGACCAGGAGCTGACTGTGGCTCAGAAAATCAGCTCTTCATAGCAAAATTCAGGCTTAAAATAAAGATGTTCTAAGCTGGATTTAGAAAAGGCAGAGGAACCAGAGGTCCAACTGCCAACATTTGCTGTATCATAGAGAAAGCAAGGGAATTCCAGAAAAACATCTACCTCTGTTTCATTGACTAGGTTAAAGCCTTTGATTGTGCGGATCATAACAAACTATGGAAAACTCTTAAAGAAGTGGGAATACCAGACTGTCTTACCTGTCTCCTGAGAAACCTGTATGTGGGTCAAGAAGCAACAGGTAGAACCCTGTATGGAACAACAAACTAGTTCAGGATTGAGAAAGGAGTAGGGTAAGGCGGTTTATGTCACCCTGTTTATTTAACTTACACGCAGAGCACATCATGTGAAATGCTGGGCTGGATGAGTTACAAGCTGGAATCAAGATTGCCAGCAGAAATATCAACAACCTCAGATATGCGAATGATACCACTCTAATGGCAGAAAGTGAAGAGGAACTAAAGAGCCTCTTGATGAGGGTGAAAGAAGAGAGTTAAAAAGCCAGCTTAAAACTCAAGAAACCAAGATCATGGCATCTGGTCCCATCTCTTCATGGCAAATAGAAAGGGAAACAGTGGAAGCAGTGACAGACGTCCTCTTCTTGGGCTCTAAGATCACTGCAGATGGTGACTGCAGCCATGGGATTAGAAGACGATTGCTTCTTGGCAGGAAAGCGATGACAAACCTAGACAGTGTGTTAAAAAGCAAAACTATCACTCTTCTGCCAAAGGTCTATAGAGTCAAGGCATGTTTTTCCCAGTAGCCATGTACAGATGTGAGAGTTGGACCACAAAGAAGGCTGAGCACTGAAGAATTGATGGTTTCAAACTGTGGTGCTGGAGAAGACTCTTGAGTCCCCTGGACTGCAAGAAGATCCAACCAGTCCATCCTAAAGGAAATCAACCCTGAATATTCACTGGAAGGACTGATGCTGAAGCTCCAATATTTTGGCCACCTGATGCGAAGAACAGATTCACCAGAAAAGATCCTGATGCTGGGAAAGATTGATGGTGGAAAGAGAAGAGGATGAGATGGTTGGGTAGCATCACCTATTCAAGGGACATGAACTTGGGCAAACTCTGAGAGATGGTGAGGGACAGGGAAGCCTAGTGTGCTGCAGTCCATGGGGTTGCTAAGAGTTGGACATGGGCTTGGCAACTGAACAACAACACATTTTAGAATAAATTTTTTGATTTCTACAAATGCAGCCTACTAGCATTAGTCTACATCTCAATTAGGAAAAAATTTGTTAGCAAACATTGTAACTTCCAGTAAGTGACCATAGTATATCTTTCATTTACTTGGGTCTTATTTAATTTCTCTTAGATATATTTGTTAGTTTTCACTGTAAAAAATTTGAATATCTTCTGTTAAATTCATACTTAATATTTTACTGTTTTTTATTGTATTGTAAGTGAAGTATTTTATTGCATTTCCAATTTCTTGCTCATATGTAGAGATACAGTTGATTATTTTGACCTTGTAACCTGTGACCTTGTCAAATTAATTTATTAATTTTTGGAGTCTAGTCTTAGTATTTACTATGGAAAAATCAAGTCATTTATAAATGACAACAGTTTAATGTCTTCCTTCTCAGTATTTATGGACTTTTAATTTTACCTAATTCAAAGAATTGCCAATGCTACTATTACAGTTTTTATTTTGCTTTATTGATATACAGTTCCACACAATAAAATTCATCAATTTAGAAGTATTTATAATTGAAAAGTTTCAACAAATGTATGAAGTCATGTAATAACCATCAAACTCAAGATATAGAACTTTCTGTTACCATTCAAATCCCCTCAAACACATGTTCAGTCACTGTGCAGTTCGGTCACTGCATTCTGTCAATTCATTTTATCTCTTCTTGAGTATTATTGACTATTATCTAGAAGGAATTATATTCATTTTACCTTCACATATATTATAAACCATACAATTCAGTTATAATTTTTGCTTTAAACCATGAACTGTCTTCTAAATAAGAGAAGAATATGAAATGTGGCCATTTTATTTACACATATCTCCCATTTTTGCTCTCCTTTTTTTTTTTTTTGTATGTCTGATTTTCTATCTCGTTTATTTCCCTTCAGCCTAGAAATATTTTATTGGCATAGAATTCTGGATCTATTTTTTTTTTCTCTTTCAGTTGTTAAACATCATCAGAGTTAAATAACTTTTGAAATATAATTCCATTGTTTTTTGTCCTATAGTATTTTTAATGAGGCATCCACCTGTCATATTACTTTCTTTAATGTATAATATATCCTCCCTCTCCCTTCTTTCTCTCTCTCAGAAGGAGATACTTTTAAAACTTAAAAAAAAATCTATTGTTGAAAGTATTTGTCTTAGATGAATCTACATGTGGTTTTATTTCTATTTATTCTGCTTGGGTTTCTGAGATCCTTGAATCTGTAAGTTGATGTTTACCTAATTTGAGGAAATTTCAGCCATTATTTTTTCAAATAAATTTTCTACGTCACTTTTTCTTCTTTCCTCCTGGAACTTCAGTTACACGTAAGATACCTTGATTTGTCCAAAAAATCACTCAGAATGGCTTATCTTTTTTAAAAAATAATTTTCCTTTTTGTTCTCTAGATTGGATAATTTCTGTAGCTATATTTAGTTCTCTGTGGCTATATAACAAATTACTCCACATTTATTGACTTGTAGCAGCAATAACCATTAAGCTCTCACTATTTCTATGAATTCAGAATTCTGAATTATCTGAAGTTCTGAAACTGTGGTTTCAGCTGAGGTCTCTCATGACATTACACTCAGATGTTGGCAGGAGACACAGTCATCTGAGAGCTTGACTGGGGCTGAGGAAGCTACTTCAGTTGCAGCCTCGTGGCTGGCAAGAGAGTGCTCCTCCCCATCACATCTCCGTGGGTGTGACATGCTTCTCGAGTGTTCTTATGTCGTGACTTCCATCACATAAGCACCCCAGGAGATCAAGGCAGAGTCTGCCATGCTTTTATGACCTTAGAAACCACATACCTTCACTTCCGCCATATTCTGTTCATTATGAAATAGACATATTCTAGAAGTCAACCCTAATTTAGTGTGGTGGGTAAGCTCAGAAAGGCATGAATTCTAGGAAAAGAAAACCGGGGTGGTCTTGGAGGTTGGATGCCGCATTCTGTTTCCAGGGCCACTCGCCCTGTTTCCCCCAGTCTGCGTGCTTCTGAAGCAGATCGAGTGGTCCTCCCCCCCATCCCCCCGCCAAGTTTCAGGTAGTTTGCTTGTTCAGTTGCTAAATTTCTAATTGTTTATTTTGAATCATTTTCATATCTCTGATAGGAATACCCATCCCCACACTACAACTATATTTTCCTTTAATTATTTGACCATACTTAAAATGTGCTGTGCTAAGTTGCTTCAGTCGTGTCCGACTCTTTGAGACCCCATGGACTGTAGCCTGCCAGGCTCCTCCGTCCATGGGATTCTCCAGGTAAGAACACTGGAGCGGGTTGCCATTTCCTCCTCCAGGGGATCTTCCCAACCCAGGGACTGAACCCGTG
This sequence comes from Ovis canadensis, assembly GCF_042477335.2. NCBI lineage: Eukaryota > Metazoa > Chordata > Mammalia > Artiodactyla > Bovidae > Ovis > Ovis canadensis. Next base: position 122,900,215 of record NC_091249.1, read on the forward strand.
TCTCTTACGTCTCTTGCATCGGCAGACAGGTTCTTGGCCGCTAGCTGCAGAACCTGGGGCGTATGCTCACAATAACTGTTTTGAATAGTTCATGTGTGGATATCGACCTGTGAGCCATCTTGGGGTTGGTTTCTATTGACTGAGTTTTCTTTTGACTCTGGTTCACGTTTTCCTACCACTTCACGCATCTAGCCTATGTGTATGTTTATTATGTGCGTATAGTGGATTGCTAGTGATGCCTTTGAGAGGTTCTGGATTCCATTATCTTTTCCCTGAAGAGATTTTTTGTTTTTTCTTCTAACCTACAGTTACATTTGGTAGAACTCATACTTCAAACCATGTCTCCCCAGTGGTGAGGAAGAACTTAAGTTTTTTCTCAGTGTTCAGCCTTCTAGTCACTGCCGTGTCCTTTTTGCTGGGTTCTTTAGACTCTCCAACACATATACATAGCTCAGAGATCAGCCTGGTATTTGAACACAGTTTACATGTAGATCTTTGGATTCTTTCACTTAAGTCTCTTCTTTCTGGAACTCCCTCCCCGATTTTTAGTCTCAGCCAGGCCTGATTTCTGTTTTCTGACACCACAAGCTGCTAAAAGCTGTGCTGCCTTCTGCACCCTCAGAGGAAGAGCTGAATAAGGGTTTGACTTACTCAGAAGAGTTCCTTTCTTTCATGGGTTTCATCACTTTCAATTTTCTGATTTTGGTGGTTCATTCTGCACATTTAAATAACTGTGTTTATACTTAGTTCAGGGATAATACTTGTATGTGCAGGAAGGTTAGCCACACCAGCGACTCTGCCATACCAGAAGGGCGCCTTGTGCATCTCTGTTTGAGTGAGACGCAGGATAGCTCATTAGTAGCTTTAGGTTCCTGACCCTGTTCAGCAATGGGCTTCACTGTGAGGTGTGGACAGAAATCAAGTTCCTTTGTTGGGGGGGGGGGCGGTTAATATTCACAGATCCCCTCGAGTTCTTTAGTTTTCTCATTGAGGAATCCTCTAATTTCAGTACAGCTGGGACTGTGATAGATAAAAGCCTGATCTTCAGCATCCTGGGAGCCTTTTGGACTTGGAATTCTCACTGCTTTTTGTGTAGAGTTTCACAAATCCCTCTGTTTTCAGTACATTCATAGCTATATCTTGTAATCTAAGACATACTTCATTTTTTATTCAACATTTCTAAAGAGTAAATCTCTCTTTTCAAAGGGAACTGTAGGAACTATGGTTTTGGCTGTGAATAGCAGAAGAAGAAATATTGGGACTAAGGGCTTCTTATTAAAAAAACATTGAACCAATATCTTATTCTCCACTCTACTTTTAGAAAGATCTAGTACTCTGATTCCTAAGCATTTCTGGAACTCTGTAGCAAGAATTATATTTCTTCATATTGGCTTCTCCCAGTTGTGAATCTGGGGTTCAGGTATATCCAGTCTTCTGAGTCAGTGACCATTTGTTCATTTGTTTCAAGATTTTAAGTTTTAGTTGGTATTACTTCTCCTGGATGTATGGATTTGTTCCTTTTCTGTCATTTTAGATGGTGTTTAATAATGAGTGATGATAAACCGCATAGATCCTATTCCTATTCCACCAAACTGCCATCTCTAATTTTTAAATAAACATAAACTGCATTTATGAAATCAAACACCTTCTTTCTAAACTTCAGCTACTAACACTTTTACAAAAATCAGTTGTGAAAAGCTGAGGTGTCAAACAACTAAACCAGTGTTGAAGGGAATGTCAACTCCGCCGTCACCTTTGCGCCACGAAACACTGTCTCCCTGGCCACTGTTCCTGGAGCCGCAGGGGGAGGCTTACCGGCTTGTTTAGCGTAGCGGGCTTGCTTCCAGCTTGTGCTGCAGAGAACTGCTCACAGCAGACAGCTTGCGCACGCAGTGCTGCCACCCAGGCCCGGCCTCCGGGAGGGGCGAGTGAAGGCCTGGCCTCCGGGAAGAGCAAATAAAGGCCTGGCGTCCGGGAAGGGTAAATAAAGGCCCGGCCTCCGGGAGGGGCGAGTGAAGGCCTGGCGTCCGGGAAGGGTAAATAAAGGCCTGGCGTCCGGGAAGAGTAACTAAAGGCCCGGCCTCCGGGAAGGGTAAATAAAACACATGGCTTAGCCGCTGCTTCGTGCCCACCCTTCCACCGGTTAGAGCAAACCAAAGGAAACTTAGTAAGAACTAGAATTTACTTTCAAGAGCTTCATCAGATTGCTTTGTTTGTGAACTTCCATTTTCTAACATGAAGGTTATGGAATTCGTTCTCTGAAGTTACAAATCATGTGAGCATTTGTATTTTACTGAATATAATCTGGTATTAATTGAATTTGTGTGAATCTACATGTACTTGCTGTTCTTTAGGCCATTTCTAAACTGATCATATGCTGATCTTCATAAAATTACCTGTGAAGAATAGTTTCTGAATTTACTTTTAATTTTCAATCAAATGATGAGTCACATTCCTGTCATTAATTAGTTAGATTTTGGGGTTTTTGCTTTTTTATTTTCATTTTGGTAGTCCACCAATATAGCACGAAAGCTCTTCAGCTCAGTTCAGTTGCTCAGTTGTGTCCGATTCTTTGCGACTCCATGAATCGCAGCACGCCAGGCCTCCCTGTCCATCACCAACCCCCGGAGTTCACTCAGACTCACGTCCATCGAGTCAGTGATGCCATCCAGCCATCTCATCCTCGGTCGTCCACTTCTCCTCCTGCCCCCAATCCCTCCCAGCATCAGAGTCTTTTCCAATGAGTCAACTCTTCGCATGAGGTGGCCAAAGTACTGGAATTTCAACTTTAGCATCATTCCTTCCAAAGAAATCCCAGAGTTGATCTCCTTCAGAATGGACTGGTTGGATCTCCTTGCAGTCCAAGGGACTCTCAAGAACAAAAGCATCAATTCTTTGGCACTCAGCCTTCTTCACAGTCCAACTCTCACATCCATACATGACCACTGGAAAGACCATAGCCTTGACTAGACGGACCTTTGTTGGCAAAGTAATGTCTCTGCTTTTAAATATGCTATCTAGGTTGGTCATAACTTTTCTTCCAAAGAGTAAGCGTCTTTTAATTTCATGGCTGCAATCACCATCTGCAGTGATTTTGGAGCCCCCCAAAATAAAGTCTGACACTGTTTCCACTGTTTCTCCATCTATTTCCCATGGAGTGATGAGACCGGATGCCATGATCTTTGTTTTCTGAATGTTGAGCTTTAAGCCAACTTTTTCACTCTCCTCTTTACAAAAGCTCTTAAGAGGGATAAATTAATCAGTAATAGAAGAAATTATTGGACCATGTTTACTGGTATAATCAGGAATGGAGACACACTGAAAAGAGTTTAGTACATGTTGCGAGAAAGAAAAAAAAAGACTAATACGTGTGAAGTGAGTGAAAAAGTTGGCTTAAAGTTCAACATTCAGAAAACGAAGATCATGGCATCTGGTCCCATCACTTCAGGGAAATAGATGGGGAAACAGTGGAAACAGTGTCAGACTTTATTTTTGGGGGGCTCCAAAATCACTGCAGATGGTTGTTATGCCCAGAGTTCGAGTCCCCAAAACTGAGAGAATAAGACGTCCACAGCAATGCAAAAGCATAAGGGGGTTTATTACCAGCTCGAGCCAGGACCCATGTTTCATCCAGCACAGTGGAATCAGACAAAGGCCCGGAGCTCTGAATCACATCTACTTTTATACAGATGGTTTTTTGTTTCTGTAACAGCATAGCTGAGGACTTTTAAACCTCGCATCCCTATCCGGATTGGCTCAGGCCTGGCACGGGAAGGGGGCTACGGGGATTTTTTCTCATTGGTTGAGCTACACTGCCTGCGGGAATTCCCAGAGCCTCAGCTTTTCTCAGGCCTAGCCCGCCGCTTAGAGCCTGTCCTGGCTTCAGTTTGGTCCTAACAATGGTGACTGCAGCCATGAAATTAAAAGACACTTACTCCTTGGAAGAAAAGTTATGACCAACCTAGATAGCATATTCAAAAGCAGACATTACTTTGCCAACAAAGGTCGGTCTAGTTAAGGCTATGGTTTTTCCTGTGGTCATGTATGGATGTGAGAGTTGGATTGTGAAGAAAGCCAAGCACCGAAGAATTGATGCTTTTGAACTGTGGTGTTGGAGAAGACTCTTGAGAGTCCCTTGGACTGCAAGGAGATCCAACCAGTCCATTCTAAAGGAGATCAGCCCTAGGATTTCTTTGGAAAGAATGATGCTAAAGCTGAAACTCCAGTACTTTGGCCACCTCATTCGAAGAGTTGACTCATTGGAAAAGACTCTGATGCTGGGAGGGATTGGGGGCAGGAGGAGAAGCGGACGACCGAGGATGAGATGGCTGGATGGCATCACTGACTCGACGGACGTGAGTCTGAGTGAACTCCGGGAGATGGTGATGGACAGGGAGGCCCGGTGTGCTGCGATTCATGGGGTCGCAAAGAGTCGGACACGACTGAGAGACTGAACTGAACTGAACTGAACTGAAGATTAAATAAAGGGCTCAAAGTTATTTAGCCAGAAAGATGTGATGTAATGTCTTTATATATACAGAGTCATTACATAATATAATGACTAGTTATTGTTCATCTCTGCTGAAATCTGAAAGGAAAAATGTTCAAGGGTAGAAATATTCAATGTAAATTTAACCAATGCTTAGAACCATAGCCTGAAGGTTGATGGACAGACAATAAAGACTTGTGATGGGACAGCTCTCCTGGGAAGAGGAAAGAGCTTTAAATACAGCAGCCTTCTCTGTCATGAATGATGCCAAGTCCCGCGTTAAGGCAGAGAGCTGGACTAGTTGGCTTCCAGAGGCCCCCCTTCCAAACCTGGAATTCTCTGATCATTTCTGTCGCTAGCCTTCGGAAGCTGGAGTCAGCCAGTCACAGCAGATAGCTGCCCTTTCAGGAGCTCCAGCAGTGCCGAGGAGGCAGCGCAAGGCAGCAGCTGTCTCCGCCGGAGACTTCGTCCAGAGGGAGTCAGGTCAGCGCGTCCCTTCCTCCGCCTTCCCGGCTCTGTGCGCGGCGGCTCCGGAGGCCCGGCGGCCGTGGGCCGGACACCCCAGCCCCCGACACGCCCTCTGACGGGGGCAGGCGGGCCGGCTGGTGGGCTGGCGCCGTGTGGAGGGCCTCGCACCGGGCGCGCTCGGGGGGCAGCTCCACCGCCGGGTCCCCGTGACGCCGCCGTGCAGGGCGCCCGGCCCAGGTGCCCCCGGGCGCGCCGGGCGCGGTCCGCTCGGAGCGGCTGCCGCGGCTGCCGGCTCCCGCGGGCGGGCGAGGGCGGGGATGCTCCGGCCGCGGGCCTCACCCAGCCTCCCGCATCCGGAGCCGCCCCGCGGGCGCCGCGCAGAGGAGGGACGGGGGGCGGGGTGGGGCGGCTCGGTGCGCGAGGAGGGCGCGCGGGGCGGCGCCGCTCCCGGCCGCCGCCTCCGCCCCTCCGCGGGCGGCCCGGCTCCCCTGCACGCTCTCCCGGTCCCTCGCGCCCCCGCACGCGCCCGAGCGCCGAGGGGAGCGCAGCCGCGCGGAGGGGCCGGCGGGGGCGCGCTTGCAGGGCGCAGCTCGCGCCGGCGCTCGCGGGCGGGGACGCGCGGGGGCTCCTCGCTCCGGCAAACGGCGGCGGCGCCAGCGGAGTCCCGCCGCGAAGATGCTCAAAGTCACGACGCCCTCGTGCTCCGCCTCGTCCTGCTCCTCGGTCACCGCCACCGTGGCCCCGGGACCCGGGAGCCTGGTGCCGGATTACTGGGTCGACGGCTCCAACAGGGATGCTCTGGGCGATTTCTTCGAGGTGGAGTCGGAGCTGGGACGGTACGGCGGGGCGGCTCGGGGGCCTGGGGGCGGCGGGCTGGGGCGCTCGGGAGGCGCTCGGACCTGGAGGAGCCGGACATCCTGGGCGCCGGCTGGGGCTTCTGCCCGCGGCGCGCTTCGGGCGCTTGCCATCTGCGGCTCCAGCTCCCCGGAATACCGGGGCTGGCCTCCCGGCCCTTGGGTTCTGCCGGGTCCGGGAGAGAGCCCGGGACCGTTCACGAGCGAGCCGGCGTCCCCGCGCGCGCCCAGGCCGGTGCAGCTGCGGGCGGCAGCCCGGGTCCTCCCCACCGCCGCCGCCTCGCCGGCTGCCGCCTCCGTGGGTGACAGCTCCACCGCACGTGGGCCCTGCTTGCCCAAGCGGCGTCTCCGATCGCGATTATAGCTTGCCAGAGGGTCCTGTCTGTCTAGTTATTTTTGGGGGATGAGGGGAGGAGGATGCCTTTCCAAATCTTGACAGAAATATTAGATTCGATTCTTCCTCCTTCCCTTCATCAAGCTCTCCAAAGCAAGTGGCACTGGAGATTAAACTTAAACACCAGCTTCCCCGCAGAGTCTGCTCAGGAGTGAAGGGGAATGAATCATTTAAGGGAGTTGAAGGCAGAATAATGAAAGTGTGGCTTTAAAGGAAAGGCAGTGGTAATTAGTGAGAAGACTTCTGCGGCTCTTTGACGTGCTGGAGTGATTTGTTTAATTATGTATGCAGAAAACCATCTCCCTGGGGTTGCAGAAATGTCCCTCATCCTTGCTTTGAAGATCCAAACAGGTAGTGATCTTGCCATGTGCATGATGCCGTGTGTTCCTATATTTTTATCCACTGAAAAATATTTTCCCCTTCCTTTTTCCTCCTTTCTTTCTGCTATTCATAGGTAGGGAGACCTCTTTGCAATATTCATTTTAGAATCAGACCCTTTATTCTATGGAATCTAAAGATGTAATTTCAACCGTCAACAGGCTGAAGCTTCTATACTTAGCGTCTCTTTGCAGCTCTCTTTTTCCTTTCTTTCTTTGCGCTGGAATAGAGTCAGCAGAGATTTTCTGTTTCGTGTCACTGGGGACCGCATTACGGGCTTCTGGGTGTTGGTCCTTAGTGGGCTGTGTGAGGGCCCCTTCTCCTCTCTGAATGGCCTGTTAATGGCTCACTGAGTACAGAGGTGTGTAAGAAGGGCAAAACTTCTGACAGGAATTTAGAAATTGCCGCTCTTTGAAAAGGTTTGCAGAACATTAGAACATTGAATAATATGTAAAATCCTGTTTTGATCAAGGTTTTCAATGTTCATCTAAAGGTGTGCTATTGCATGCATTCCTTGGTAAAGCTGAAAATAAAACATCTCCTTCTGTAAGGTTGGAAGTCTGCATAGTTGTATGATGAGCTGCAGTGGAACCCTGTAAACTTCTGATTAAAGTGATAACCTGCTTAAAATTGGTGAGTTTCAGAAACTGCCACCTAGTCGAGGAAGCGCCTGACGGTGTATAGGGACTGTCCCACCACCAAATCTGCCTGTTTTCTGAGTCACATTTACCTTAGACGTCCCTCATTGGCTCTGACTTAACCTCAGCACACATTAGCTGTGTGATTAAGGGTTGCAAGCTTAACTCAGGAAACTTTCTTTCATGTAATGAATGGGAAATTGGGAAAATACCAGTTGCATACATATACGGAATGGTAGACTTCATAGGGAAAACCTAAAGAATTTGGAGTTTGTTCTGCTTTTCAAAACCGTGTTGTATTTTGCAGTAATTTTGGAGCCCGGATGTACACCAGTCATATATGCTCAGACTGCCACTCTGCCATCGAGTCATTTGATTGCTGTAAAAGTTGCAGAATCAAAATATTTTGAAAAGAGGTTAAAAATGGCTCTTTCTGTCCTCTTTCTCAGTATTCAAGTACATTAGGCAAGTTCTCTGTAGATGGCAGTATTGGTGAGGTGCATACTACTCCATTGGGTTGAGACTTTGAGAAATACCGGCACTTCATGATCAGAATGTTTTGTTTGTTTCTTTGCATGCTTGCTTGGCTTTTTTGGTGCCGCACGACTGCTTTTAGTTCCCTGAGTGGGGATTGAACCAGCAGTGGAAGAGCAGAGTCCTAACCACTGGACCACCAGGGAATTCCAAAAACTTACTTTTTTTCAACAAAATAAAAGTAAAACAAAAAAACAGCTATATTACAAATATAATTGCTAAGAATCTCTAAAGCCAGAGAATTCAACAGAATTATAATTGTAGGTATTGACTGAGTGACCAAAGTGTGCTTCCTTACCCTCCTAGTGATAAAGTTGAGGCTCAGTCAGTTGCTTTCAAGCCTTTCCTCTCTTTCCTCTCGGTCTTGCGCCAAGTCTGCCTGTCAGTGGTGATGCTAAAGCCCAAACATTTAGTTCCTAGTAACACGGTTGTCATTCAGAGTGAGAGAACAGTATCCCTGGTGCTGTGTGGAGCCACTGTGGTTAGTTACGGGGTGTGCACTGTTCCCTGCAGACTAGTGTAGATTAAGTAAGAGAGTAAGCCATTGCAGCTACCTGTTGTAAGCTAGTGACTCCTGATTTCAAGAATATTGGACATATGACCATCAGGGCATCGTCATACTTTGAGGATGTATTTGGGGATTTCGGGGAACAAAATTCCCGTGGCTGTAACCACGTGGATTCCCCATGTGGTGCTCACGGCACCAACCCACATATAAACAGTCAGGCCGGGGAGATGTCATAGCTTGCTTTTTTCAGATTTCGAGTAAGTCAGGAACGGAAAGGTGTTGAAAGGAATTATTTAAGAGTTTCAGGTAAGCTAATTTATTTTTCTAAAAGCCACATTTGAAAATACTGCTGTGTTTATAAAATTTGTTTAAAAGTTCACGAGAACCAAGGTCACAACAAATTCAGTTCTACTTAAAAAGATGAATTGGCCTTGATCCCATTCAGGACTCCGTATCCTAGAGAGTGGTTGGTCCTTTGCCCAGTGATTTGAGAAACTGGTGTTTTAAAGGTTTTTCCAAGGGAGAAGTGAGCTTCCCTGTGGCCAAGATCCTGCCTGGTGGTTTGGCAAACAGAGGGACAGAATTTGGCCTGGGCTGCTCTGTGGTTCGGGCTTCGGTTCTTTCTCAGCTTCTGTTCCTGTCTTTGGTGTGAGATTGAAAGGGTATTTGTCACAAGATCAGGTGTGTGTCCCCCACCACCCTGCAGCACACACACACACAAGTTCAGGGAAGCAAATGAAAGATAATTAGGACAAAAGAATAAGAGTGTGAAAATCACATAATTAAAGTATTTTGGGAAAAGGTTGAAAAATCTACTTCTGTTCTCATTTTGAGTAGAAATTGATTTTTGTGGAATCAAAACTTTAAAAAAATTTTCATGCCACTTCACTATAATTTTTTCAGGCTAATGACTTTCAGTACCTGCTCTATGCCTCCCCTGAGTTGGTTCACAATTTTTAAAAAACTTATATAGCAACCCCATATAACTATAATTATATAGGGTCCCTTGCTATGTGTATCCTTGCTTAGGAACCAAATAGATTTAGATAATGAGTCATATGTGTGTGTAAAATGGGGGGAAGTTAGATAAAATAATGTTTATTCTTATTACCAACAATGTGTTCTGATATTTCCTATTCTATGCTGTTTGATTTTATCCTAGTTTCTTAAAAATATTGACTGAACCCATGTGATTCCACATCCCACCAGTAGGTTGTGACTCAGTTTTAAAAGGACTGTTTTAGGCCTAACTCTGTGTGTGCTGGATTAAAACATAAGACAGTCCTTTTGAGAGGAGCCGTGCGGACAGTTGGTGACACTGAGTCCTGCCTGATGGCACAGCTCTGAGAAGAAAAACTCCCCTGTCTTTATTTCCAGCATGACTGGGTCTCCCTTTTCAAACACTTTGAAAAACTCTGATGTCTCTATAAGAGAAGACTGGAGTATCTCCTGGACTGACTGAGCGTTTCAGGAGGCTGGCCCAGGAGCATCTTCACTGTGAAGCAGAGGGATCCAGAGGCCTGAGCAGGGCTGTATTCCACTCAGTAACACCTAACTTTCTTCCTGGGTGATGGTCAGCAAATGCTTCCTGTAAGGGAACAGCAGAAGGTGCTTCTTCTAAGGGAACGGCTGCAGCCTGTGCTCCTGGCTGAGAAGGACTCAGACCCCCTCTGCCCTGCCCTTCTGTTTGTCTGCGCCCTTCCGCCACTCTCCACCGGCGCTCCAGAGTTCTCCATCCTCTCTGACACTGGTCTGTAGGCCCCACAGCTGCCCGAGGGCCTCCTGCCGCACTCGCTGCGCTGGGTTTCTTGAGCTCTCAGGGGATGCTGTGGTTTTTATTTTTTAATCTCACTAAGAATTTAAAGTGTACCTGTTCAGGCCCTCTCTTGTTCTTGGTGCACCTGATTCTTTTCTCAGGCAGTTGACTCCGGAGCAAGGTGGGGTTGCAAGTGGGAGAATAGCAATTGGGGCTGCGCACGCCCTTTGCACCAACACTGAGGGTCTGCAGATCTGCCTGATTCACTGCTGGGTACTCATTGCCTGCCTCAGTGCTCAGTACCCGGCAGGTGCTCGATAAACGATTTTGAAGAGAATGGATGAATGGTAACAAAATGCGCCAGCACCGTGGGTCCTGCTACGACCGTCTCAGTTCTGGGAACCCTAAGGAAAGGATAATCTGGTGACCTGCTTATCTTCTCCCTAAAACGTATGCAACCGTGACCCTAATCTCACTCAGCATTTGGTTTTCTTTCTTGGTAGTGTGAGTGTTGATAACTGCCACCTCTGTAACTTTTTCCTGGTCAGAACAATGCTGCTTTGCTGTTGGCAGAGTGCTTTCTGGCTCTGAAATGAAAAGGATTCAGTTTCACCTTTACCATCATTTTACCGCAGGCATGTCAGAGTTAAGAGTTAAACCAGCTTGAATTCAAAGGCATGAAATACCTCCAAGGTATGCCAGCTACTAAAGTTAATAAATAGTAAATGCTAAATTTAGAAATACTGTCATTATAAAGAACCTTTAAGTCAAGTGAAGATAATGATAGCATCATTACTTTAAGAATACAGTATTTTTCCTTGCTTAAATACTGTTGCAAGGGTAAAAATAACTTTAAATTTGGAAAAAAAAAAACAAAAACATAAAAAGACCCAGGTGCTGTCTGCTTCTAAGTTGCTCTGGTGAACTCTACTTGGAAAAAAAAAAGAGAAAGAACGAAAACACTAACCACAAAATAGCTTCAAAGATCTTTCTTGTAAACACCCTCAGACACATCTGTGTGGATTATGTATTTGCAATAATAGTTTTGAGAATAAAGTACTGAGTGGTAGCCAAGTGAACTGTTTCAGCTACTAACAGTTATATTGTTTTATGTTAATGATTTTATTTTTGCTAGATTAAAAAGTAGTTCTCTTTAGACTGCCTTTCAGGAAAGTTAATGTATCTAATAAAAAATATTGAATTAAAAAAATTTCAAGGTCAAGTTTATTCTGCAAAATATAGTATTTGAGTCAATGAAGTATATAATTCAAGTCAAAGAACTTTACATGAAATCAGTAGCAGTTGGAGTCAAGGTTTTACTGAAATTGTATTAATCTTTACCTCAATTATTTTAAAAAATCTATTTGATAATGTAGGATCATCTGAAAATGTCATAACTTCCATGGTTTAATTAGGAAATTTGATCTAAATATTGATGGCATAATATTAGCATATAAAGGATCTGCCCCAGTGCAGTCTGTTTTTAAAACCCTAATTGCTGATGGAGGGCAGCAGCTGTGCAGGCAGTGTAAGGTAATGAAAGGTTTGGGTGGGAGATCCCTCAGCAGTCTCATCTGTGACAAGGATCGAATAGGGACAGCGTGCTGCACAGAGGGCGGCTCATAACTGTGGGCAGAAGCAGGGCATGCTCAGCTTGCTCTTTTTCTCTGAGCAGTTTCTCAGCCTTGGCACCATAGAGGCTTAGGCCAGATGACTCTGTGTTGTGGGGCCGTCCTGTCCCTTGGGGGATGTTTAGCAGTATCCCTGGCCTTTACCCATTAGCTGCAGGTAGCCCCCCACCCTACTCCGCCAGTTGTGACTACCAAACGTGTCTGTGTGTGTGTTTGTGTGTGTGTATGCTCAGTCGTGTCTGACTCTGTGACTCCATAGAGCATAGCCCACCAGACAGGGAAGAATAGTGGAGTGGGTTGCCATTTTCTCCTCCAAAAAATGTCTCTAGACATTATCAAATGTCACCTCCTCTTCTTTTGAGAACCCCTGTCTCAGAAGCCGGAAGCTCGTCTTTTGCGTGATTTTCTTTTAGTGATGTAGATAGTTAACAAGGAGTTTGATGGATTAAAGTCATTTGGCTTTATTGATTACTTGCTACAATCGAATGTTTCTTCCATTTTTATGTAATACCGTTGATTTCTGTTGTATATGCATAACCCTTGTGCTATAATTTGGTTAATATTTTTGTTTAAATCACCTCATTTTGGTTAACCTAAATTTACTTACTGAGATTACTCATTTTCATTAAATTGAAAACCAGTATTCATGCCATAAATAGAAGCAATAAGAACAAAGCATTTTTACTAAATTGTAGCAGAAATGCTTGCCTCCAGAAGGCTCCAAGCCTAGAATTGTTTTTCTCTTTGTTAAAAAGGGAGATTATCAAAGATTAGAGAGTTTAAACCATAGTAGCACAAATTGAGGTTTTCTTCTTGATGTTATCAGAAAGATTGAAAATAATTGAAAAGAGAATGATGTTGTCATCTTTTGATTTATTATTATTGAATTCCATATCTTCGTGCCACTTGAAGTCCTCTCTGTTACAAGTCTGATCTTTTGAATATTATGAACTGGACACTTTATGGTGTGGGGACAGGGTGTGGACAGGGAAGAGGTTAGTATGAATAGTGAAGTGAAGTCATTCAGTCGTGTCCAACTCTTTAAGACCCCATGGACACCAGGCTCCATCCATGGGATTTTCTAGGCAAGAGTACTGGAGTGGGTTGCCATTTCCTTCTCCAGGGAACTTCCCAACCCAGGGATCGAACCCAGGTCTCCCACATTGTAGACAGACACTTTACTGTCTGAGCCACCAGGGAAGTCCAGAGTATAAATGAATGTGATAAATAAAACCCTGCTTGGCATCCACATACATAGTTTACTGATAAGGCACCAACAGTTAATATGAGATAAACAAATAAGACTAATACCAGATGGAGGGGCTTCCCAGGTGGTGCTAGTGGTAAAGAATCTGTCTGCCAGTGCAGGAGATGGAAGAGTCGTGTGTTCGATCTCCAGGTCAGGAAGATCCCTTGAAGGAGGGCACAGTAACTCACTCCGGTATTCATACTTGGAGAATCCCACGGACAGAAGAGCCGATGGGCTCAGCATGCGTGCAGGCATGCGTGCGCACCAAGTGGAGATGATGAGAGCTGCAGCAGCGGAGCAGGGGCTCCGGCTGTAAAGCCTCTGACTACAACGCGGGAGACCTGGCTTGGATCCCTGGGTCGGGAAGATCGTCTGGAGAAGGAAATGGCAACCCACTCCAGTATTCTTGCCTGGAAAATCCCTTGGACTGGTAGGCTACAGTCCATGGAGTCGCAAAGAGTCAGACACGACTGAGCAATTTCACTTACAACGAAGTGATAATTTTGATTGGGAAGATTGAGATGTCTTCTTTGGGAGGGGTGGATCTTGAAATCTGGCAGGATTTTAATGAGGTAGAGCTTTGGTGAAGAGTATCCCAGGTGGAAACTACATTCTAAAAAAAAAGGCAAAACTTGGCAGAAAAATGTGGAGTATACAATTTATTTTGCAAAATTTATAAAGTATGAATATTGTAATGAGAAATAAGGTTAGAAGAGTAAGTGGATATCAGAACAAAGAAAGCCTGTGAAAAAAATGACTGAGTTTGTATCAGCTGAAAACCAAAATTATACTTAAAACAGAAAGTAACCATTATGAGAGCGAAAGGTGGCTATAGAAGCAGCTGCGTCTTAGGGTAGAGATGTGAACACATTTGCCTCTAACTCTTAATGCAGATAAGTGAGGGGGATGGGTAAGAGAGAATTTACCATGTTGGTTTAAAACAAACAAGCAAACAAACCTTCCTGCACTCCACGGATAGGATAAGAAAGGGAAGTGTGGGACTGAGGGGATTAAGATCAGTTGCCTGTACTGGGTAAAGAGCCTGGAAAGGGACAGATGGCACTGCTTTAAGTTTTGAGGGTCACAGGTCTCTCTGGCAACTCTCAACCCTGATAATTAACTGCAGTCAGCCACAGACAACACAGAAACCAATGCACATGGCTGTGTTCCAATAAAACTTTATTCAGTTCAGTTCAGTTCAGTCACTCAGTCTTGTCCAACTCTTTGCGACCCCATGAACGGCAGCACACCGGGGCTCCCTGTCCATCACCAACTCCCGGAGTTCGCCCAAACCCATGTCCATTGAGTCAGTGATGCTATCCAACCAGCTCATCCTCTGTCATCCCCTTCTCCTCCTGCCCTCAATCTTTCCCAGCATCAGGGTCTTTTCAAATGAGTCAGCTCTTCACATCAGATGGCCAAAGTATTAGAGTTTCAGCTTCAACATCAGTCCTTCCAATGAACACCCAGGACTGATCTCCTTTAGGATGGACTGGTTGGATCTCCTTGCAGTCCAAGGGACTCTCAACAGTCTTGTCCACCACCACAGTTCAAAAGCATCAGTTCTTCTGTGCTCAGCTTTCTTTATAGTCCAACTTTCATATCCATACATGACCACTGGAAAACTATATTAATGACAGTGAAAGTTCAATTTCATATAATTTTCATGTCACTTAATATTATTCTTCTTTTGAGTTTTAAAAACCATTTTAAAATGTAAAAACTATTCTTCAGTTGCAGACTGTTCAAAAATAAGTGGCTGCTATCTTAGGCCCTTAGCCTGTGGTTTGCTGACCCAATACATAGATCAGTCAAGGTAAACTTCTACTCCTCCTCACATACATGAAAATTTCAGATTAAAATGACATCAAAGCTTCATTTATTCAAGTAACTACCTTTAGTCTCCCTTTTACTTGGGACAAGTCAACCTGATAGTGTTTTCAGTGGGCACAGTCTTTAAATGCATTCTCATACTTTTTCTATATCTGTTGAAACTAAATCAGTTGCAGTTCTTACATGTATAGTACATTGGTTAGTTTCATTCATCATTTTTGCTTTTGAAAATGAAGTAACTCTACTTGAAAGGTGTACTTTAAGCTAAATTTCCATACCATAAAATTTAAAAAAATTTCCACATCATGATCAGCATTCACATTCAAAGATTATTGGAGTGCATTTATTTTGTGTGTAATAATGAAATCAATTTCAATTGATCATTCTTCTAGTTATTTGAAATGATAGATATTACAAAAGTAATATGCTAAATAATCTATTTGCTTCTAATTAATAAAGTTTAGTGCATTTTTCTATTTACTAATATATTATCTGCATGTTGAATGATCCTTCTATCATGCATATATCACAGGTGGACTAACTAAGGTCCTTTGAGACTGTTTTAAGCATTAAAAATATATATATTTTTCTTTTTCATTTGATTAGACTTTAGAGCTAAAGTAAAGCAGTCCCTCATATCTTAACTAAAGCAGAGGTCTCCAAAGTGGGAGGTTCATATCCAGGGGGTGAATAATATATTGGGATGTTAAAAGAATGTAGGAGAGAATCTATTTTTACTTATTTTTCTAATTTTTGTGTTTTATAAATGTTTTGAAAAGAACATCACATTTTGGTTCAGCAGCATATGTGTTGAATTTATAGGTACATAAGTATACACAGTTTGGGAGCATGTGCTCAAAACATTTTGTTTGATGATTACTGGGTCAAAGAATAGTAGTTTTAAGTGGCTATTGAGTAAGTTTTTTACTTAAATACTAACCTTTTACTTTATGAAAATTATTTTAAAGCAAATATATAGATCAAAATGAAAACAAGAAATCATATTGCAAGGTGTGACTTTGTGCAGAAAAGGGGAAGTGGACTCATATGTGCACTTGTTATGCATTTTAAGACTACCTGATGAAAGGTTTTGATAAGAGCTTAACTGCCATTATAACCAAAAAAAGTCATATAGCAAAATAAAAAAAAAAAGAGAGAGAAAAGGAATACAGTTTGCCCATCAAGCAGAGGGTTAAATGAATTTTGGTTTTGACATTTGTTTTTGTGGGTGCGTGTGTGTGGTTGTTGAACCCAGAATTCATAAGCAAGAATGTCAGTTTCAAAATAGGCAACTTACTTCATGGTAAATTTTGTCAACTTCTGGCTTAGGCTATTGACTGCATTTTCCTGAAGTGTTTGATGGTCAGGGCTTGAAGAGGTGTGGGCAATTCATGCCAGGATGCTGAGTTTACTTGGTTAACAAATGCATTGTCATCAGTTAATTACTTTTTAAGTCATGCTTCAGGGTGATATAGTTGAAAAATTCACCAGGTGCAAAAAAAAAAAAAATTTTTTTTAATAGCTAGACTTGAGACAACATTCTGATTACAATGAGTTGCTAAAAAAGCAATGCATATAACGTGTTCTTCACCATTTTCTTTACTAGTTTGTGGTAGCATTTTTTGTTAAAACCATACTTTCTTTGATTTATGTCATGGAGAGTATTTGACTAATATTACAAGCCAGAACAGAGAAGAGTAGGGGGTCGCAAATCTGTTGTTAAGTTCACACGTTTGTTGTGACTCTAATGCAGTGTTTGAATGATTTTTTCCCACTTTCAGTCTTCATGGACTGTTTAGTAGGTTCTTTGCTTGCACTTTCCCTTTCATTGTACCATAGTTTGCCCTTTTAAGCTTGGTCTGCTTTACCTCTTGTACTGTCTTGAAGGGACAGTTAGTTAGTGACTCTAACTGAGTAAATGACAACTTTCCATGTGGGACTTTCACATACAAAGTTGTTCTTTAGTTGTAACAGCTAGTCAGTCCAAGTGTTACCTTTAACAGGATATAAATGCACTGCTACCTCTTCATTCAAGTGAATCTTATTGCTTCAAAGCTCCCTGTTAGGACAGCCAGTAAGAAAATAAGATATGTTATTAAATGTATCCAAATTCAAACTATATAATTCAGTAAATTAGCCTGGCCTGGAGGGTTCCCTTCTTATAGGCCTCTGAAGTTTTCTTTGTGACTGGAAACATTTTTAGTGGCTCCTATCGGAGAAGGCAATGGCACCCAACTCCAGTTCTCTTGCCTGGAAACTCCCATGGACGGAGGAGCCTGGTGGGCCTGCAGTCCATAGGGTCGCTAAGAATTGGGCATGACTGAGCGACTTCACTTTCACTTTTCCTTTCATGCACTGGAGAAGGAAATGGCAACCCACTCCAGTGTTCTTGCCTGGAGAATCCCAGGGACAGGGGAGCCTGGTGGGCTGCCGTCCATGGGGTCGCACAGAGTCGGACACGTCTGAAGCGACACAGCAGCAGCAGCATAGGGCTGGGTCCTTCCTCTCCCTTTTCCCTCTGTGAACACAGAAGGTAATAAAAATGTTCAGTGAAGTTAACTTGTGAGTTCTCAGTGTAACCTGTTTCTAGAAGCAGTTGCTGCTGCTGCTAAGTCCCTTCAGTCATGTCTGACTCTGTGTGACCCATAGACAGCAGCCTACCAGGCTCCTCTGTTGGTGTGATTTTCCAGACAAAGAGTACTGGAGTGGGGTGCCATTGCCTTCTCCGCTAGTAGTTTAGTTCAGTTCAGTTCAGTCGCTCAGTCGTGTCTCTTTGCGACCCCATGAACGACAGCATGCCAGGCCTCCCTGTCCATCCCAACTCCCGGAGTCCACCCAAACCCATGTCCATTGAATCGGCGATGCCATCCAACCATCTCATACTCTGTTGTCCCCTTCTCCTCTTGTCTTCAATCTTTCCCAGCATCAGGGTCTTTTCAAATGAGTCAGCTCTTCACATCAGGTGGCCAAAGTATTGGAGCTTCAGCTTCAACATCAGTCCTTCCAAAGAATATTCAACTGGTTGGATCTCCTTGCAGTCCAAGGGACTCTCAAGAATCTTCTCCAACCACAGTTCAAAAGCATCAATTCTTTGGCGCTCAGCTTTCTTTATAGTCCAACTTTCACATCCATACACGACCACTGGAAAAACCATAACCTTGACTAGACAGACCTTTGTTGACACAGTAATGTCTCTGGTTTTTAATATGCTGTCTAGGTTGGTCATAGCTTTCCTTCCAAGGAATAAGCGTCTTTAATTTCATGGCTGCAATCACCATCTGCAGTTTAAACATGTAATAATAAACAGAACCGGTCATGTGTATGGATGCCACGTTAGCAGAGTGGGAATCTGAGCATATCCTCTGGGTAATTCACGGCACGCGGTGCGGTTCTGTCCGGTCTCGAGGTTCTGAGGAGGTGGCGTGTCCAGGCCGAGCGGGGCGCCCAGGGCGGGTGAGGCTTAGGCCCGGGCCGAGGGGCCGCGGGGGCCCAGTGCCCGCTTGGGCCCTGGGGATGGAAGCGAGACCCTCAGGCGGCCTCAGCCAGGGGACAGCGGGGCAGGCAGGGACTCGGGGCCGGCTAAGGCCGGGGCAGCAGGCAGGGCGTCCTGGACAGCAGAGCCCGGCGGGGTGAGGAGGCCGGGAGCCCGAGGCGGGCGCTGAGCGCGCGGGTGAGGAGGCCGGGAGCCTGAAGCGGGCGGTGAGGCGGGTGAGGAGGCCGGGAGCCCGGCGGGCGCTGAGGCGGGTGAGGAGGCCGGGAGCCTGAAGCGGGCGGTGAGGCGGGTGAGGAGGCCGGGAGCCCGAGGCGGGCGCTGAGGCGGGTGAGGAGGCCGGGAGCCCGGCGGGCGCTGAGGCGGGTGAGGAGGCCGGGAGCCTGAAGCGGGCGGTGAGGCGGGTGAGGAGGCCGGGAGCCCGAAGCGGGCGGTGAGGCGGGTGAGGAGGCCGGGAGCCCGGCGGGCGCTGAGGCGGGTGAGGAGGCCGGGAGCCTGAAGCGGGCGGTGAGGCGGGTGAGGAGGCCGGGAGCCCGAAGCGGGCGGTGAGGCGGGTGAGGAGGCCGGGAGCCCGGCGGGCGCTGAGGCGGGTGAGGAGGCCGGGAGCCTGAAGCGGGCGGTGAGGCGGGTGAGGAGGCCGGGAGCCCGAAGCGGGCGGTGAGGCGGGTGAGGAGGCCGGGAGCCCGGCGGGCGCTGAGGCGGGTGAGGAGGCCGGGAGCCTGAAGCGGGCGGTGAGGCGGGTGAGGAGGCCGGGAGCCCGAGGCGGGCGCTGAGGCGGGTGAGGAGGCCGGGAGCCCGGCGGGCGCTGAGGCGGGTGAGGAGGCCGGGAGCCTGAAGCGGGCGGTGAGGCGGGTGAGGAGGCCGGGAGCCCGAGGCGGGCGCTGAGGCGGGTGAGGAGGCCGGGAGCCCGAGGCGGGCGCTGAGGCGGGTGAGGAGCTGGGAGCCTGAAGCGGGCGGTGAGGCGGGTGAGGAGGCCGGGAGCCCGGCGGGCGCTGAGGCGGGTGAGGAGGCCGGGAGCCTGAAGCGGGCGGTGAGGCGGGTGAGGAGCCGGGAGCCTGAGGCGGGTGGTGAGGCGGGTGAGGAGGCCGGGAGCCTGAAGCGGGCGGTGAGGCGGGTGAGGAGGCCGGGAGCCCGAGGCGGGCGCTGAGGCGGGTGAGGAGGCCGGGAGCCCGGCGGGCGGTGAGGCGGGTGAGGAGCTGGGAGCCTGAAGCGGGCGCTGAGGCGGGTGAGGAGGCCGGGAGCCCGGCGGGCGCTGAGGCGGGTGAGGAGGCCGGGAGCCCGGCGGGCGCTGAGGCGGGTGAGGAGGCCGGGAGCCTGAAGCGGGCGGTGAGGCGGGTGAGGAGGCCGGGAGCCCGAGGCGGGCGCTGAGGCGGGTGAGGAGGCCGGGAGCCTGAAGCGGGCGGTGAGGCGGGTGAGGAGGCCGGGAGCCCGAGGCGGGCGGTGAGGCGGGTGAGGAGGCCGGGAGCCCGGCGGGCGCTGAGGCGGGTGAGGAGGCCGGGAGCCCGGCGGGCGCTGAGGCGGGCGCTGAGGGCGGTGAGGCGGGCGCGGGCGGGACGCAGTGAGGTCGGCGCTGCGCCGGGCGCGTCTCCCTGGCGTGGGCCTGGCCCTCACTGGGCCTCCGTGTGAAGTGAAGATCGGTGGTGCCTCCATCTCAAGGTTGCCATGAGGATGAAGGGAGGTCACGTGTGTAAAGACACTTAACCGCAGGGTCGGCACTTGAGCTCAGTATCATCCCCAGGTGGAGCAGAAGGTAGGAGGTATTTCTCTACACAGGTCCTTTGCTAAACCAGCGCATTGTGAAATTACTGGTTCATTGTCTTTTCCCCTCTGTTTAGAGTGTGAGCCTCTGTGGGCCAGACCTTGGTCCTGTCTCTTTGTTCACTCCTGTGTCCTCAGACCAATTGCAATGCCTGGTGTAGTGAGCACTCATTAAATATTTGTTGAGTGAGTCAGTCTTACCAGCAGGGCCTCTGCAATTCAGAGTCCTTCTTAACATTCTGGGCTCCAGTCTTTTATCAGGCTGCTCTGTCTTAAAGGGCCTCATGGTGGCTCAGTGGTAAGTATACTGCTTTGCAGGAGATCTGAGCTTGACTCCTGGGTTGGGAAGATCCCCAAGAGACAGAAATGGCAACCCACTCCAGTACTCTTGCCTGGGAGATTCCATGGGCAGAGGAGCCTGGCAGGCTACAGTCCATGGGGTTGTAAGAGTAGGAAATGGCTTAGCGACTATACAACAGCCGCCTCTGAATGACTGGGAATAATGTGACCTTCTGTGATTAGATCATCTACCTCAAAGTTACCTTCTAGCCACAAGCATCTGTGCATCTGTGTTTTCTTCCAGTTGATTATCAATCAATCTCCAGATGATTGCCTTAGTTCTTTACTGTGTGTTCAGGAGACAGAACAGCTTTTGGAGTAAGGGCTCTAAGCCCCAAAGGCTTTATAAATGTGCTAGAAGATCTTGAATAATTTTTTCTTATTTTGTGCTTTTTAAATGCTTCATCTCTTTTTAGAGACATGTACTTACTGTTATTTACTTCTTTTAGTGGAAGTAAAAATGGTGAAAGGGGTTATTTAAAATTATTCACATTTAAAAGTAATGAAGGAATAGCTACTTTGAAGAGGCTTGACTCATGCCCTGTTTGTGGCTGTGTGAGCAAGTCCTGATGTCCTGATGTCCTGTGCGCACATCCTGCCTGCCCGAGGGTGGAGGAGGAGTTGAGGAGACAGGCAGGCAGGAGAGCGGGAGCAGCTCGCCATGCGTCGGGCTTTATTTGTGCTTCTTACCTAAAAATCATCTATTGGGATGTCTAATTCTTTGTCTACTTCTTTATCAAAAAAGTCACCCTTTGACTTGACTTCTAAGTAGGGTCATTAACTTCACAGTCATGACTTCTATGCTCTGTCAAAAGAAGTATTCTCCAGTGTTTGTTTGTCCTCATCTTGTGTTTGATGGCAGAGAGAGGGGGCGGTATGGTGAAAGAAAGACTCCAGGCGGGGAAGGAAGGAAGGTCACTGCTTGCCGAGGACTGAGCTGGCTGCGCCTCAGCCCACAAGCACCTCCCTATTACTGTTACCTGACTTCTCCTTGTTCCTGTTGTCCCACCAGAGCCCAGGTCCACCTCATTTTCCTTGTATCTTCCTTGTGACGGCCTGATGCTTGTGTCCCCACTATGGATCTCGTGCTGAAGTCCTCATCCCCATTGTAATGGTTTTGGCGCAGGGCCCTCATGATCTGATCTGCACTCTCATAAGAAGAGAGGTTGGAAAGCGTGCTCTCGCGCTCTGCCACATGAAGACACAACGAGAAGTCAGCTGTCAGCAAGCTAAGGTGCAAACTCACCAGAACCCAACTGTGCTGGCCCCTGATCTTAAACTTCCAGCCTTCAGACCCGTGAAGAATAACTCTCTGGTTTAAGTCCCCCAGTCTGTTGTGCTGTGGCAGGTAAGGCAGCTGGGCCTGCCAGAATCCCATATGCCCCTTTTCTCCACTTTGACACCCTTCCGACTTCGGTCACAAACCTCAGAATCGGCGTGCTGTGTCTCAGGAGCCAACCTGAGTTAATCTAGGTTAGTGGGGCAAGTGTAGCTGGAGGAGAGTGATGCGCTTTTTCTTTCTCAGATGCCCAGCGTTGTTCCTCTCCCAGCTGTTCGGGATGGATTTCTGAGGCAGACTTCATGGGAAGGTGATGGTGCTTTGGCTTTGTCTAGGAGCTGCCTTGGGCACCACCCCCATGGTATCCACTCTGTATCTGTGTCCAAACCTGTGGGCTTTCCAGGTGGCCACGCCTGCCAGCTCCTGGCTTGTTGTTTCCTCAGCAGCTGGCACAGGGATTTTTGTTGTGAACTAGAGGCTCAGCTATCAAAACATAAAACTTGGCTCATCTTGAATATTGTATGTTTCCATCAGGACTTGGACCTGGGACAGCTCATGTGGTCACTTACACACCTGTCTCAGGACTGAGAACCCAGTGTTCCTCTGAGTTCTGTCCTCACTTTCACCTGCTGGTTCCAAGTGCAGTTTCCAGCCTGGAAAACCCTGTTAATGCTTTTGATTTGTTGAGCACCAGTTTATTAACATTTACTTAGTCTTTGTTGATGTTGTTCAGTCACCAGTTCATGTTCAACTCTTTGTGACCCCATGGACTACAGCACACCATGCTTCCCTGTCCCCCACTGTCTCCCGGAGTTTGCCCAAGTTCATGTTCATCAAATTGGTGATGCCATCCAACCATCTCATCCTCTGTCACCTCCTTCTCCTCCTTCTTCTCCTGCCCTCTGTGTTTCCCAGCATCAGGGTTTTTTACAATGAGTTGGCTCTTTGCATCAGGTGGCCAGAGTATTAGAGTTTCAGCTTCAGCATCGGTCCTTCCGGTGAGTATTCAGGGTTGATTTCCTTTAAGATTGACTGGTCTTACTGTATTTATAAACTTGGTCAGTGTTTCTTCAACACTTGATTCCCTTCTCTGATAGTCGGTGTCAATTTTATATCTTAAACTGTTAATTTTTAAGAATCAAGTTCACATTACTTTGGCTAGTGAGAAGCTTACATACAACGTAGAGTCATGGAGTAGGCACTGCATGACTTTGTATGAGCTTGAGGTGATCCAAGAAGGATCTTAATATTTGTAAATAACTGCTATCCTTTTGCATTTCACATATTGAAAATAATGTGTGGAATAACCTTAAGGTTTTCAATATCTGTAGAGAAAAAGATGGTTGAGGGAGATTAAAATAACTGCTATAACTGCTAACTGTCTTTCTGTATAGTTTTTAGTTTGCTTTTCTTATATGAGGAGCATTAAAATTAGGAAATATTAATCATTTTGTAGCTTTCAGATCTCGTTGGCGCTAACTCTAACTTTGTCACATATTCATTCAGTTCAGGTCAGTCGCTGAGTCGTGTCCGACTCTCCGCGACCCCATGGACTGCAGCTCACCAGGCCTCCCTGTCCGTCACCAACTCCTGGAGTCCACCCAAACCCATGTCCATTGAGTCAGTGATGCCATCCAACCAGCTCATCCTCTGTCGTCCCCTTCTCCTCCTGCCCTCAATCTTTCCCAGCATCAGGGTCTTTTCAAATGAGTCAACTCTTTGCATGAGGTGGCCAAAGTATTCAAGTTTCATCTTCAACATCAGTCCTTCCAATGAACACTCAGGACTGATCTCCTTTAGGATGGACTGGTTGGATCTCCTTGCAGTCCAAGGGACTCTCAAGAGTCTTCTCCAACACCACAGTTCAAAAGCATCAATTCTTCGGTGCTCAGCTTTCGTCACAGTCCAACTCTCACATCCATACATGACTACTGGAAAAACCATAGCCTTGGCTAGACCAACCTTTGTTGACAAAGTAATGTCTCTGCTTCTCAATATGCTATCTAGATTGGTCATAACTTTCCTTCCAAGGAGTAAGCATCTTTTAATTTCATAGCTGCAATCACCATCTGCAGTGACTTTGGAGCCCAGAAAAATAAAGTCTGCCACTGTTTCCCCGTCTATTTCCCATGAAGTGATGGGACCGGATGCCATGATCTTAGTTTTCTGAATGTTGAGCTTTAAGCCAACTTTTTCACTTTCCTCTTTCACTTTCATCAAGAAAAAAAGCTGGGCAGCACCTTAGAAATTGAGCACAGAAAGGGCACATGTCTCTCCCGGCTCTCCAAAGCTTTGGCAGTAGGAGTGGACTGGAACCTTGGCCTCTGTCCTCTGACTTTGTGACACACTTCCTACCCTAGTGTCAGTGAAGAGTCTAGGGCTTAAATTAAGCCACTCCTCTTTCTTCCTCCAACAGCTTTCCTGAATTATTTCAGAATACAATATTTCTTAATCTCTAAGAAACTGTTAATATTGAGATTTTTAAATTGACACTATTTTCTACTTTATATAGTGCTTTTTTTTTTTCTTTTTTGAGGAGGATATAGTCTTAAAAAGTAAAATGCAGCAAAACTATTAAACGTCGGATAATGTTTTACACTCCATTTCTTTCGCATTTTGGACAGTGTTCATTCATGTTGTGAGAAACACTTCTGTCCCTGCAGGTATTGTTATCACATTTAGAAGTCTTAGCATGCATGTTAGAGTGCACTCTGTTCCTTTTGGTCTTTGCTGGGGCTGAGATTCTCATTCTTACACAATGCATGAAGAAACTAGCTGATGTGTGTGTCCCATCCACTTTAAAATGGCTACCTGTGTTAAACTATAGTGTTAGTAAGTAGCTTTATTTGTTCTTTCTGACTCCAGGAAAGCTGAATGTTTGAGCAGATGAATTGATTAATATATTCAGTTCACTTCAGCTGCTCAGTTGTGTCCAACTCTGTGACCCCATGAACAGCAGCACGCCAGGCCTCCTTGTCCATCACCAACTCCCAGAGTTTACTCAAACTCATCTCTATTGATGAGATGGAGATGCCATCATTGATGGTGATGCCATCCAACCAGCTCATCCTCTGTCGTCCCCTTCTCCTTCCACCCTCAATCTTTCTCAGCATCGGGGTCTTTTCAAACGAGTCAGTTCTTCGCACCAGGTGGCCAAAGTATTAGAGTTTTGGCTTGAATTAATATATTAGTGCAGTATTTAACAGTACTTGCACTGGAAAAATTACGTGGAGGTATTCTTATGGTGCCATCAGATGTCATGAGATCAAGGCTATTTTCTTACAGCTGGGGATGCTATTGATTCTAGAAGTTATTTATAAGAGAAACATACTAGATATTTATTCTTAATTTCAGTTAATATTGCCAAGATCAGGTTTTCTTTAAATAAATACTCTTTGTCTTTTTTCCCTAACCCCAGTAGTTTTGCTGACTCTAGTGATAGGTTCTCCCGTTAGGTTTGAATTCCTTTAACTGATAAGAAAAACTGCTTTTATTTATTGTTGATAGAAATGGCAGAGATTTTCATTATCTGTAACAGGGAAAATTGGAACAGTGTGTTATTTTTTTGTTCACATGACTATATTTAAGCCTGTGCTGAAGAATGCAACGCTAACAATACTTAATGCTGTATCTCATTTTCTTTTCTTAGTCTGCTGTCTCTGACATGAGTCAGCACAGCCAGTTTTAAATTTCTCTCAAACAACTTCTACTTTGGCCCCTGTAACTCTTTTTTATCCTCGTAATTCCATTAAGAAGTAACAGGTGAGTTCCACTTGACTTCCACCTCCCAAATTGATTCTTTGATATCACTTTCTAAACCTCTTAACCTCCTGTCAATCTGCTGATCAATTTTCCCTTACCTTTTTTAAAGCTGTAACAACTATGCTCTGCGTGCCATGAAATGCTGAGCATTCATAGACAAAGTTTACTGATGTAAATAAAACTTAAGATTCTGTTGCGGCTACTGCTACTGCTAAGTCGCTTCAGTCGTGTCCAACTCTGTGCGACCCCAGAGATGGAAGCCCACCAGGCTCCCCCGTCCCTGGGATTCTCCAGGCAAGAACACTGGAGTGGGTTGCCATTTCCTTCTCCAGTGCATGAAAGTGCAAAGTGAAAGTGAAGTTGCTCAGCCATGTCCGACTCTCAGCTGACCCCATAGACTGCAGCCTACCAGGCTCCTCCATCCATGGGATTTTCCAGGAAAGAGTACTGGAGTGGGGTGCCATTGCCTTCTCCAAAGATTCTGTTAGGTGTGTGTATAATGTCATGTGAACAGTGTTATCAGTCCCAGGAGTAAATGGTTCTCACAAATAACTGTAGTTTGTATAAGCTGTGTTCAGCCAAACCACATTTCTAGTTCTATTCCATATCTGTTCACAAACATGAGTGTTGATGGGTTTTCCTACCCCTGGGTAGATGTGTAGAGTAGTGGTTCCTAACTTTAATCCATAGACCTCCTATGTGGTAGGACAACATGAAACTCATGAAATTAAAACGAAATATTACGTGCAGTCTTTTTTCTGATGGACGTGACCACAGCTTTCATCAGGTTTTCAAATATGTTCAAGGAGCCCTGATGTTTGGGATTCCTTCATTCTTTATCTGTTCTGGAGAGCTGGGCAGCACGAGGCTTGTGTTGATCTAATCATTTAGGGGATATCATTTTTCCCATTTCTGCTGCCCTTCCTGGTATATTTATGCTTAAACAGAGCTTTTTATATTTTTACATACTGTTTTTACCTCTTCTGTGTTCCCTTTAATTACTTAGGATACTGTTACGCGTGCGTGCTAAGTTGCTTCAGTCGAGTCAGACTCTGTGTGACCCCATGGATTGTAGCCCCCCAGGCTCCTTTTCCATGGGATTCTCCAGGCAAGAACACTGGAGTGGGTTGCCCTGCCCTCCTCCAGGGGATCTTCCAAACCTGGGGATCGAACCCTGCCTCCCTTATGTCCCCTGCAGGCAGGTTCTTCACCACTAATGCCACCTGGGGTGCCCCAAAGAAAAAGTGAAAAGTCAGAGTCGCTCAGTGGTGTCTGACTTTTTGTGACCCCATGGACTATACAGAATTCTCCAGGCCAGAATACTGGAGTGGGTAGCCTTGCCCCAAAGGATACTGTTATATGCAGGTGGTATATATTGAAGTGTCAAAAGAAAGCCAGCTCAGGTTGTCTTTACCAATGGAATGGATTAATTGGCTGAAGTAAGTAAAGTCCAGAGGTTGTTCAGCTTTTACCTGTGGTTTCACTTGGAACACAGTTGTTTTCCTTCATTTCTTTCAGTGTTGCCCTTCTAAGTTTGTTGGTCTGTCTCCGTGCCAGCATTCCTCATGGTAGCAAAACGTAGCAGTCAGAGTCCTGATGTTGGGAACTGACCGCCGTCATCCAGGGCAGTAGGGATCTTCACTTCCTTCTACCACTTAATATAGCAGAATCAGTGTGGCAAGGTCACCAGTGCATTTATTGTCTTCAAGTCCAGCTCACTTGAACACGTCATGGTGACAAAGTGGAAGAGATTACAGTTTTTGACTAGTGCTAATCCAGTATTCTTGCTGGAAAGTCCCATGGACGGAGAGACCTGGAGCACTGTGGTTGGTGGGCTCGCAGAGTCGGCCGACTGAGTGAGTGAGTGTGCACGGTCAGGGTCTGCCTTTAGGGTTCTGGTGGTTCCAGCCCGGGTGTGGGTGCTGACAGGACAGAGGCTGAGCGGCAGCTGGCAGTGTTTATTATGTCCCTTAAGTGGGGTTCAGGAATACACTCCTGATGCCTGATTGCAGTCATGCTGTGGAAGGTAGGAGTTTATTGCTATGGAAGATGGGACTGTATTGTAGTCTCTAAAGAAAGTTGTGTAAAATGTTAGTTTCTTGAGGTGTTTTATCAATGAGTTCAACCAGAGAAACAGAACCAGTGATTAATACACACACACATAAATGCACGTTTAAGGATTTAAGTTATAAGTATTACAAAATTTAATGCATATTTAAATATTATTTATTTATTTCGAGGAGTTGGCTTATGTGACGTGGAGGCTGTCTAGCCCCATACTGAAGGGCGGCGGGCAGGAGCAGCTGCTGACTCTGTAGTCTGTTTCAGGGAAACCTCAGTTTTGTTCTTATGAGCTTTCAGCTGGTGTGATGAAGCCCACCCACACTGTTGAGGATAATCTCCTATACTTTAATGTAAACTAATTATAGACATTAATGAGATCTACAAAATGCCTTCACAGAAACATCAAGACTGGTGTGTAATTGAGCAGCAATCTGCTACAGTCTAACACAGTTGATGTATGAAACTGTCATGGGTGTTAATAATTGTAATACCAAAGAAGGGGTATGTGTCTAAATAAATTTGAGAAATTCTATATTAAACATACATTAATGTACGTTATGTTGACATATAGGTTATATTTCATTCTTTACTGTGCTCCAGTATACTATGTTTTGAACTGTTTCTCATACTTACTTGATTAGGAATGTTTTTGTCTTCCCCTGAAGACTGTCTCACTGGACTAGTGAATACATTGTGGGAAACACTGGATCAAACTGATCGAGAAAACAGGTTTTACTGTAATTGTGGGCAGTTTCATTTGTCTGTATGTTTCTGCTGTTTGTGTTCTTAAATGTATTAGTATGGGCTCTTTCTCTGTTAAATTATAAGACTCTTTGGGATCACACTTTGTGTTTTCACCAAGTGGAGATTCAATAATGTTGATGGAGAAATACTTTTAGATAAGTGAATGGTTATTAAGTGTTGAGTTAATGATCTTCATATTTGCTCAGAGCCATCGCTTTCCTTTGGCAGATATTAAATTGTAATAACTTGAAAATGTTTTCTTCCCTTTGGAGATTTTCTCACTGTGGGAAACCATTCACTATGGTAAAGTAGGTTCTTTGTTCTGGACACAATAAGTCTCATTTTATTACTTTTTTAATGTGACAGGTTATATGTTTGTTCCACTTAAGAGATTGTTTAAATCTATAGAAAACAAGTGAAAGAATGGACAGGACTGGTTAGGCCCTGAAAGTGACGCTGATTTGACTTTGTTCCGTCTCACTCCGCTCACCGTGTTCAGCACGCTGCTGTACTCTCAGTGGGCGTGGCGTGTGTTATGCCTGCTTCGTGGAAGAGGAAAATATTCCTTCTTAACTCTGTTTAAATCCGTTCTCACTGTGATGAATTCTTAGATCAGACAGAGCTGAGATTCTCTCTGCTGTACCCCCTCAGGACTGTCACCTGATCTAGAGATGGTTTAAAGTCTAGATGTGGCTTCAGGTCCCGGCGAAAGACTGTGACCTGTGATCAAATCATGTTGTGGGTAGAGCCATTTGTCTGGAGTGCAGTGGAGCGTGAGAGGCAGGTGTGATCGTCAGCTGCGTGTCCCTGTGCGTAAGAGCTGTGTCTTGGATTCCTGCCAAATCCTCTGAGCTGCTTCCTGTATGAGCGCCACCCGAGCTTGTCTGCATGGATGTTGTGAACAAGGAAACATATTTTTGGAAAACAAATCAAAATTTAAAGTCTGATATTATTAGAAAGGTACTAGTTGAATCAAAAGAAACTGTTTTAAAATAACAAGTGTGATTGGATCCCACCAGAATGCTGGCAAGCAAGCAAGGGAACTGTTGTTTGTTCTCCTTTCCACCTACTGCGGCAGGGGCCCCACTAAAGCCTTGCCTGAAAAAGAGCCAGTTTCCGTGAGAAAAAGTGACTAGATTAATTTCCTATTCCTTTCCTAACTGTTCTAAAGAAAAGAGGCTTTAAAGCTACTGTAGGTCAAGAAGTTGGGGTTAAAGCCCAACCTTGTAAAACTTCAAAGATTTCTTCTTCCTAAGGACAGAGGCAATCCTAAAACGGTTTTGCTTGAAACAATAGCCTGAAAACTGGAAAGAGCTGTCTTTAAAATCTTCTTTCCTAAGATTATGCAGTGAATAACCTAAATATTATACGTAGATAATATTTTTGTGTATATTTATTACAAATAAATACAGTATGTTTAAATGTATTAAACATTAAATAATTATAACAATTTTTTTGAGTGTAGAAATTTTGAAAATGATAGATAAACAAAAGGCAGACAATAAAAATTGCTGTCAATCCCATTACTCAGAAATAATCACTATTCATATTATGCTCATTTCTTTTTGTGTTTGTATATGTGCATAATTGTTTTCATCTAGTTATTTATCTTCCCAAACAATTATTTGTTTCAGGGTTATAGTTAATGTTTTATAAATTTACAAATATATTTATTGTTGATTGACTTTAATATGCTTTTGGATAGTTTATATGGAGAAGGGAATGGCAGCCCACTCTGGTGTTCTCGCC
Organism: Ovis canadensis; assembly: GCF_042477335.2. Lineage (NCBI taxonomy): Eukaryota > Metazoa > Chordata > Mammalia > Artiodactyla > Bovidae > Ovis > Ovis canadensis. Next base: position 122,930,132 of record NC_091249.1, read on the forward strand.
TGGAGAGTTTCGCGGGCAGAGCAGCCTGGTGGGGCGATGGTCCATGGGGTCGCTAAGAGTCAGACACGACTGAGCACACTCATGCATATAGTTTCTGTAAAACATAAAAGCATATCTCACGTGTTCTTTCGTGGAGTAGACAAAATCACATGCAGTAATTGCAGCTGGCCTTTAACAGGTATGTACCATGAGCTGAGAATGGTATCTTTGTTGTCCTCAGCACTCACAGTAACCTGCCAGGTAGGCGTTATTAACCCGGGGAGTAGAGCGGGGGCGAGCAATACCCCGCCAGGTCAGACAGGCAGGAAGTGCCATGGTGCAGCTTGGTCTAGGAATCAGTCTGATTCCAAGCCAGTTCTCTTAAAACTATCATGTAGCCTCTTCAAAGTGAATTCCATGTTGAATTTACTAGGTCCCAGACACAATATCTAAGATATAATGAAATTATGAGCACATTGGCCAAGCACACCAATTTGGTTTTCAGGACCCGGCCCAGGCAGTTCAGAGTGCTCTCACACTGCAGAGGTGTGATGGGACTGTAGGTCAGGAAGCTGTGGGAGCTGGGAGAGTCCTTTGGCCTGGACCTACCTGATTGATGGTGTGGTGCACTTCTTTAAAGAAAGGTTTTCTTTATAGGGTTTTCTTAAATATCATGTTTGTTTCTGATAACGGCCTCAAAATAGTATCAGAGAACCCAAATTGGTGACTTTGTTATTATATTTTGTTATCCATTATTAGTGCCTAAGTGCCAGCTTTTTTTAATTGGCATGTAGTCGTTCCCTTGGACTGCAAGGAGATCAAACCAGTCAGTCTTAAGGGAAATCAACCCTGAATACTTGTTGGAACGAATGATGCTGAAGTTGAAGCTCCAGTATTTTGGTCATTTGATGCGAACAACTGACTCATTGGAAAAGTCCCTGATGCTGGGACAGATTGAGGGTAGAAGGAGAAGAGGGCATCAGAGGATGAGATGGCTGGATGGCATCACGGAGGCAGTGGACTAGAACTTTGGGAGATGGTGAGGGTCAGAGAGGCTCGGCGTGCCTGTCTGTCCCTGGGGTCTCAGAGTCGGACACATAGTTGCTTTACAGTGTGTGTTGGTTTCTGCTGTGGAACGCGGTGGCTCTGCTGTGTGTGCGCGTGTCCCCTCCTCCTGGACCTCCTCCCCGCCTCCCCTGTCCTGGCTGTCTGGAGTGCAGCGTTGAGCTCCCTGCTCACTGTCTGTTTTCACGTGGTCATGCATCTGTGTCAAACCTAACGTCCCGATGTATCCCCCCTTCCCTCCCCCACTGGGTCCACACGTCCTTTACATCTTCATCTCTTTCTGCGCTGGAGCTAGGTTCATCTGAACTAGAGAGAACCATGTACTGCAGTGTTCATTGCAGCACTGTTTATGATAGCTGGAGCGTGAAATGAAGTGAAGTGAAGTTGCTCAGTCGTGTCCAACTCTTTGCGACCCCATGGACTGTAGCTTACACGGCTCCTCTGTCCATGGAATTTTCCAGGCAAGAGTACTGGAGTGGGTTGCTGTTTCCTTCTCCAGGGGATCTTCCCAACCCAGGGATCGAACCCGGGTCTCCCTCACTGCAGGCAGACACTTTACTGTCTGAGCTACCAGGGAAGCCTCCCAACCTAAGTGTCAGTCAACAGATGAACGAACACTCAAAATGCGGTACATGTACAATGGAATATTACTCAGCAATATAAGGAATGAAACTGGGTCATTTGTAGTTTGGGTCAGATGTGGATGGACCCAAAGTCTGTCATACAGAACTAAGAAAGGAAAAACAAATATCATATGTGAGATCTGGAAACATACACATGTATGTGAGGTCTAGAAGAACGCGCCAGCTTGTTAATTCTAGAAAGATGGACACACAGCTGAGGGCTCAGTGCTGTCTTCCAGTGTGTGGGCAGGCATGCTCAGTTGCTTCAGTAGCTTCTGGCTCTGCGACCCTGCAGCCTGCCAGAATCCTTCGTCCGTGGGGATTGTCTAGGCAAGAATGCCAGAGTGGGTTGTCATGCTCTCCTCCAGGGGATCTTCCTGACCCAGGGATCAAACCCAGGTCTCCTGCCTCTCCTGCATTGCAGGCAGATTCTTTACCACTGAGCCGCTGGGGAAACCCATTTTCCAGTGTACTGTTGCTTATTTGTCCATTGTCTCTACCCCTTCAACATTCAGTTTTTACTCTCATATCTGGTTTATTTTTCATCCTCTCTATTCTTACCTGGTTCCTGTTTTACTGTCTCTGTCTTCTTTTTTCTTTCAGGTTTCCTTTCCTAGTCACCACTATCTTTTGTCCTGACTACCGTTTTATCTTCCATGCTGGCCTTCGACTTCTGTGCCAGGCAGTACTGAGCCCTGTCCTTGAGTTTCCTCATATTTTCCATCCTCTTTGTCTAGAACTCCCCCCACCCCCACTCAGTGAAGTGTGACTTTTGTCAGATGCTTTCACTTAGTAAATTGTTGGATGTTCTTTGCTGTTGCCTACTGAGCTTAGATCATTTAACTTATATGCAGAGTACATCATGAGAAACGCTGGACTAGAAGAAACACCACCTGGAATCAAGATTGCTGGGAGAAATATCAATAACCTCAGATATGCAGATGACACCACCCTTATGGCAGAAAGTGAAGAGGAACTAAAAAGCCTCTTGATGAAAGTGAAAGAGGAGAGTGAAAAAGTTGGCTTAAAGCTCAACATTCAGAAAACAAAGATCATGGCATCCAGTCCCATCACTTCATGGGAAATAGATGGGGAAACAGTGGAAACAGTGTCAGACTTTATTTTTTGGGGGCTCCAAAATCACTGCAGATGGTGACTGCAGCCATGAAATTAAAAGATGCTTACTCCTTGGAAGAAAGGTTATGAGCAACCTAGATAGTATATTGAAAAGCAGAGACGTTACTTTGCCGACTAAGGTCCGTCTAGTCAAGACTGTGGTTTTTCCTGTGGTCATGTATGGATGTGAGAGTTGGACTGTGAAGAAGGCTGAGCACCGAAGAATTGATGCGTTTGAGCTGTGGTGTTGGAGAAGACTCTTGAGAGTCCCTTGGACTGCAAGGAGATCCAACCAGTCCATTCTGAAGGAGATCAGCCCTGGGATTTCTTTGGAAGGAACGATGCTAAAGCTGAAGCTCCAGGACTTTGGCCACCTCATGCAAAAAGTTGACTCATTGGAAAAGACTCTGATGCTGAGAGGGATTGGGGGCAGGAGGAGAAGGGGACCACTGAGGATGAGATGGCTGGATGGCATCACTGACTCGATGGACGTGAGTCTGAGTGAACTCCAGGAGATGGTGATGGACAGGGAGGCCTGGCGTGCTGCAATTCATGGAGTCGCAAAGAGTCAGACACGACTGAGTGACTAAACTGAACTGAACTAAACTGAGCTTAGATAAAATTTGAGCTTCAAGAGTGGTGGACATTTCTGTCTTTAAGAAATATGGGTAACTGCATTTTCTATTTTCCACTTCTCTCAGCTTCACTTTCCTGAGGTGATAGTTCTATTACCAGTGGAAAGGCTCTTGCATTGTGGATAATCTGAGTATATTTTACTCTTAGTAATCTTTTGTTTGCTGCACAAAGGCTTTTGACCAAAACAAGCGACATCCAGTCACCGACCAAGCCGAAGCACTCCAGAGGAAGAGGCGTCTGTGTTCGGGTCTTTCTCCAGGAGCGTTCAGCCCAGTGGAGGCCTTGTCTGCGGGGATGTCCAGGTTGGTCTTGGAAACAGAGAAGTGCACTGGTAGTAGGCAGCAAGCAAGCCAACGGAGGTCATGACGGAAAGGAGCTGCCCAACAAGACACCGCCATGTGCTTGGCATGGCCACACGTCACAAGCCTAGAAGGGAGGCAAGGCTGGTTAATCCCAGCCATCTCTTCAGTACAGTTCAGTGCAGTTCAGTCGCTCAGTTGTGTCCGACTCTCTGACCCCATGGACTGCAGCACGCCAGGCCTCCCTGTCCGTCACCAACTCCCGGAGTCCACCCAAACCCATGTCCATCGAGTCAGCGATGCTACCAGGGAAGCCCGTCTCTGCATTTAGCTTCTTTTTAAAGTGAAAAATGGCAGCTATGAGGATTCAGTTTGAGAGAGCTTTTTTTCTTTCTCTGATTTTTTTGATGTCTGTGCTTTTCTTTAATTGTCTCCATTTGCCTTTAATTTTTGCCCTTTCTGTCTAGCCTGTCCTTGCCTTTAAATGCTTCTAAATTTCAAGTCTAAATAAGGAAGAATGTAATATGTAACTGTGACGGAAGGGAAGCTTCAGGTGTGTTCATGAGGGAAGAATTCCTGGTACAGAAGTGTCCTGAGGAAGTTCGTACTTTTCAGCTCATTTTGTGTAGTGTAAGTGTGTGACTTTGTGGCCTTGGGTTTGAGGCTCACCAGCTCTTCTGTGTTCATGGATCCTTGCCAATAAGGGAGTCAGATTTGATGGGAGAGAGCAGGGACTCGCTGTGAGTCCAAACTCCTGCATATATTTGCATTTTCTTTTCTTTCTGCTTGTGTTACTTCTCAGTTCATGTGAGCGCAGCAGAGAGCATCTGGGGTAGGGCAGAGGGTTGTGGGAGCCAAGGCACCATCATCTTCGTGGTGACTCTGGGGGTCACTCCCCACACCTAGCTGCATGCTTCCCAGGAATGGACCCATTTGGAGGTGCATCTGAAGCTCTGTCACTTCGCCTGCCTTGGCTTCTTGGTCGATTCACGTGGGGACTCTGACTGTTGGCTGCTGAAGCACCATCTGCATGTAGAGATGTGGGGCTCGTGCTGTGAATGGCATGGCACATCACAGAGCCGGAGAGCACAGTGCCTTCTCACGTGGTTTTGTTTAGTATGGGGAAATGTGGAGGGACGCAAATAAGACAAGTTCCTCCTTAGGCCTTCATGACGTATATTCGAGACCAGCGTCTTCTTCTGTGTTTTCCCCTGGATCTCTCCATTTAGCCACTTTAAATTGAAAAGCACTTTTGGAGAACTTTGGAGTTAGCAGATGGAGTGGAGTTAGTAGAACAAGATGCTATGAGCCTCACTCACAGGTCTCAGTGAGCGTGCATTTGTTGCTGGCTGTTCAGTCACTGAGTTGTATCTGACTCTTCTGCAACCCCATGGACTGTTCCCTGCCAGTCTCCTCTGTCTGTGGGGTCTCCCAAGCAAGAATAACTGGAGTGGGTTTCTATTTCCTTCTCCATGGATCTTCCCGACCCAGGGATCAGACCCGTATCTCCTACACTGGCAGGCAGATTCTTTACCACTAAGCCCCCAGGGAAGCCCAAGAATGTATTCATAATGTTAAAAATCTGTAATGACATTCTTAGCAACAGGCTAATGACTAATCATCATAATAATAATATTGTTATAGTAAGTTAATTGTGATGTAATGCTTATAAAAAGAATTTGCTAGAAAAATTTAAATATTTTGTGACTCACTACATGTTTTTTGTTTGTTTGTTTGTTTTCTGGAGAAATTCTTTTATCTTTGATTCTACTGATTTTCAAAATAAGGACTCGATAAGGAACTTGCCCCTAACATAATGATAGTTATTGATGTAGCATTGCATGGACTAAAAAATAATTCCAATAGTCTACAAGTTTTCACCAGTCTGACAACTACTTATCAATAGCAAGTGGTGTATTCAGAGAAGGCAATGGCACCCCACTCCAGTACTCTTGCCTGGAGAATCCCAGGGACGGGGGAGCCTGGTAGGCTGCAGTCCATGGCGTCGTGAAGAGTTGGACACAACTGAGCGACTTCACTGTCTCTTTTCACTTTCATACTTTGGAGAAGGAAATGGCACCCCACTCCAGTGTTCTTGCCTGGAGAATCCCAGGGATGGGGGAGCCTGGTGGGCTGCCGTCTGTGGGGTCGCACAGAGTCGGACACGACTGAAGTGATTTAGCAGCAGCAGCAGCTACCTATATTGGTGAGAGCTCTGCATAGACAATGTATGAAGAGAGAGAGCTCAGTCTGTGGATTGTATTTGCATTTGCATTATTTTCCTTATTTTTGTGAAGCCTATTCCCTTGTCTACAGAGACTTCTTTTATGTCATCCTGACTTTGCTGATTAAATGGCTATACACAGACACAGACTCAGGCATACACTCGTGGTGGTAATGTGTGCGTCTCTGATGTGAAGGGGCACGCTCTGCTCTGCGTGGGTGGTATTTCCGTGTGTCTTTTCTGCACCATCGTTCCTGCCTCTGACCATTCTCCAGAAGCACCTTGGGTTCTGGCAGCGTTTCTGAGTGGGTCTCCCTGCCCACGGCGGTGCTGGCTGTCCACTAGCCCTGGGCGCTGGGAGGAGGGACGCTGCCAGGCCCGACAGGGCCGGGCAGCTCTGCCTCAGTAGATGGTCAGTCAGCGTTTGCTTTTCCCAGGCCTGTCACCTGGAGAACTCCGACAGTTATGTGTTCTGCTACTTACTTTTCCCTAAAAAGAAGCAGAAAAGGGGAACACAATGCCAGTTCAAAATAGCCAGCAGCTTCAATGTTGATAAGCGTGAAACATGATATTTTAAAACAAGGAAAAGAACAGAAATGAGCGTAGCACGTTAGCTAAAATGCCTCACTGTGATAATCTTGACAGCATTTATTTTATGGAAGTCGAAAAAGATAATTAAAAAGATATATCTACTGAGTAGATTTTGCACATTTTTTTTCATTTTTCAAAAATGTGTGCCAGAAATTTCCACTTTAATTTTCTAATTTTGTGTTCCTCTATGCACACTGATATTTCATCTGATTTTCAAAATAAGGACTGGATAAGGAACTTGCCTTTAACATAATGATAGTTATTGATGTAGCATTGCCACTTTTGCCATTATCAAACTCCATTAAGCTGCATAATGACAGGTCAGTTTATTATTCTAATAATTTCCAAATAAATTTCAGTTATTTAAATAATAAATTTCTTTTCTTTTCACCTGGAAAGCATTTCAGAAGACTTATGCTGCTCTGATACAGAACTCTTGGCAAACGGTCAGGTTAAGATCTGAACATTTAATCTGACCTATGAAAACTAGAAGCCTAATGTGAATGCTCTTCTTCTAGACTATTTCTGCACACAGAGATGGGAGGGACTCCAGTTCTGTTCTCAAATGTAGTCAAGGTCCGTTTTGGAAGTTGAGGGCAAGGGCTTTAGTTCTGTCTCCTGGGATGTAACTGGCTCTGTTGCTGCATCAGATCAACTCATTTTACGAGACTGACACAAGAAGAGAGGCTGGCAGAGAATGAGAACCAGGGTGGGGAGCCTGTGAGACCCAAAGGGAGGTCCCTGTGGGCAGACCCTGCGGGAGGCTGGTGTGGACCGTGGCCCTGGGACCCTCGCGTTGTGGGCTGCAAGGTGACCGCAGATCTCTCTTCTGGAATCCTCTTCTGCATTGTGAGCAGGGTTGACACCCTTGTTGAAACACAAGAAACAGATGTGTTTAACTCCATCTTACTTGGTGATGACATGAACTCATGTTAACATCAAAATACAAATTTTAAACTGTGGCAGAGATGTATGATGTTCATGTAAGGTATGAAAAATTAGCATTTTCTGAGAAAAACTGAGGAACCAAGAGATTGCTTTCTCTCAGGATTCAGAAATCCCTTCTCAGAAATACATCTGCTCATTCCTTCGCCTCTTGAGTCCATAGATTGCCAGCATCTACCGGGAAAGGGATTGTCGCTGCTAGTTACTCAGCGTTGCACCAACATGGGCCTCTACAGTTCTTTGGGTGATGGCGGTAAAAATGAAACTAAGTATGTGGTTCGCTGAGTAATGAAGGCACTGGCCTCAGTTCCCTGTTTTCCTCTGAGGCGGTAGCTCCTAGGGGCCATTTCCGTAGCCCGTGCAGCTGCTTGTGTTGACTTTGAGGGCCTGCATCAGGTGCTGGGGGGCATCTGAAGCTCCCTGTAGCAGTAACACTGCAGCGGGCTCTGCGGCCGTGAAAGAGCCCAACAGAGCCTCAATTTCCCTGAAGCTGCACCTTGTCCGACCTTTACTTAGAACTTTGAAAGAAAAATCAGAGTGTTTTTTGTGTCTTCTAACTTGGGGCTGTTTAGTGGAATTCCCTGATGTAAATGAAGCGCGTTTCTGATTGACTTTATTGAAGGTCTGATAGCACAGAGGGAGTTTCCCTGAACCGCTCGTGATGGTCAGCGGACCCGCTTCCTCTGGCTCACGAGTAGCTGTGATCTGCCCACCTCACACTCTCAGTACCCCCATCAGATTTACTCACCTGGTTAGCTGAGAGTAGAGGACTGCCACCAAGCGATTATATTTCTCCTTATGAAGAGAAAATGTTGCAGCTGTCTTGGTTATAATCTGAGTGTGTTTTCTTGGACTCATGCCCAGCAAGTTTATTTTTGTGTAGAGAGGTTGATTTTCTAATTTTCTGTATATTTCTTGGTAGAGTTTACCAAGCTGTTTATCTTTGCTGATAGCTTCAGCTAGGTCATAGTTTGAGTAAATGCAGTGGAGCCTTTAAAAAGCTATTAGCTAAAGTTCTGTAAGCTCTCTGTTGCCCTCTTTTAGAGTATTTCTACAGCACCTTAGCTCAGCCTGTCTTGGGAATGAAGACAAGAGCTGAATTACGTTTGTATCCCCAGAGTCCCAAACTGTGTTTGTAAAGTTCCCGTTATTTATTTATCTTTTTAGCCTTAGAAGCTTTGCCTTTATGGATTCATTGTATCATCATCATCTTATGATCATTTGGAGTCTCTGATGGTGTTCTCATTAAAAGCTCACTTCCTCTTTACCAGCACTGTTTTACCAGCCTCCTCAGGGTATTTTTGGCTATGTGGGTGATGGATTGGAATCTGCAGTATTGCAGGAACTAACTGATTTTAAAGCTGAGTGTAAAGATTAAAAATGATCCTTTTAAAGTAAGTTTTCTCATCCTTAGAACACAAACACATACACACTCCATATATAGCCTATATGTATTTTTATATTGACTAATCATTCTTTCCAAACTGAGTGCAGCCCAGGGAAAAATTGCAGCAACTAATGGATCCTCTTAGTGTAATTTGATTTGAAGTATAGAAAAAAAAAAAAAGAGTGATTTTAACCCAACTATCCCCGAAGTTGTTCTTATTGAGCTCATGATATCCATGGGAAGAATCCTGAAGGCAACATGGGCAGGTTTCCAAGAGTCCACTGGGGGTGACAAGGGTCTGTGTTCTCTAGAGGATGGGATGTGGGTAAAGGGAGACGGCCCTGAGTTCTCTTCACCATGTCGTGACAGTAACCCACATGTATTGCTCCATGTAATTAGAAGATGTTGTAATTTTTAAAAATGACATAGCCATATGTGTGATCTCCTGATTGTTCTGGTACCCATTTAGAAAGTGTGATTCACAAAATTTCCATTGTATAAAACTAATTAAAAGTATTTCAAAAGAGCTTCACATTATCAAAGTATTTCCCATGACATTCATTTAAGAGTGAACTCCGTTATGTGAAAGAGGGATTTTATAGATCGTTAACAAGTTGACAAGTTCTGGGAGTAGAAGAATATAAAACTGACGTGTTAGGAAGCAATGCCAATTAAAGATCGATCAAAAGCAACATAAATTATTCTTGAAACCTTTAGATGAGCTATGAAGAAAGTGGCTCAATTTATAAGCCATTTTGCAAGAAGCTATCAGTTATATACTCTTGTACATTGTCTATAAATTCTTTTAATATTACCAGAAATAATAGCTGAAAAAAAATTTAAAGGACAAAATAAGTGTATCTCCTTTTTTGTTTTATGGCTAACATTCTTGAAGGAAAAATCAGTCCACTTGTTTTCTCTTCATCTTGGTCTCTCATTCTTTTTTCCACCTGGGTCAGTCTTGAGTCTATCCTGTCTGTAGCCCACCAGGCTCCTCTGTCCATGGGATTCTCCAGGCAAGAAAACTGGCCTGGGTAGCCGTTTCCTTCTCCAGGGATCTTCCCGACCCAGGGACTGAGCCTGGGCCCCCTGCACTGCATGCAGACTCTACGCTGAGCCGCCAGGGAAACCTGACCCTGCCCGACTGGGCCAGTGCAGTTAGCTCAGGGCAGCCGCTCAGTCGCGTCCGACTCTGCAACCCCATGGACTGCAGCACGCCGGGCCTCCCTGTCCATCACCAACTCCCGGAGTTTACTCCAACTTGTGCCCATTGAGTGAGTGATGCCATCCAGCCATCTGATCCTCTCTCATCCCTTCCCCTCCCACCTTCAATCTTTCCCAGCATCAGGGTCTTTTCTTTCCTTACTAGGTCACTAAAACTTACACACTTAAGTCTCCTTTTATTAGTGAAATTTAACAGAACTGTTTCTGTTGTTTATATTTGTTGACTTCTTTCTGGCATTTAATGGCTTTGATCAAACAAAACATTTTCTGTTGGTCCCACTTACACCTTGTCTCCGGTGAAGTCCCCTCCATCCCTCACTGGCCCTCCTCGCTCCTTCACTCGCGCTTCCTTCTTTGTTTCTCCCTGGAGTGTAGGCGCCCCTCAGCCTCCATGTCTTCATCTGCAGCTCTTGCTTGGTAATCTTATATGTGCCAATATTTTTGGTTATAACTCAGTATTCTTGTTTATATTCAAAACACATATTCAGTGTCTGATTTTCTAAAGTAAATTCTCTAAGGAAAGGGAGGTCAGGAGACTATAGTCAGAAGGAAATCTGTCTAAAGTGTAAGCAAACAATTTTGAATCCATATTGGTTAGATGGGTAAGCATAATCTAAAAGGTGAATAACGACCCACTTCACTTGCTTTCATGTGGGTTTTCATATTTCATCAATAACAGTGAAATGGGTTGTGCAATAGGGCAGGTACCATTATTAATACAGTTTATGTATATGTAGCCTAGTAATATGCTACAGTTGTGAATAATTTCCCTCTTAGGTTATGTCAGTTTGAGGAGAAATGAAAAAGCACTTCAAAATAAATGCTTTGCAGTTATCACTCTGTTTGTTAAAGGTGTATGCATTTAGCACACAGGCAAATATTTGTGATTTGATTGATTTGTATTATGGCTTTCTCTTTACTGTGGAAGTACCTATTAGGATAAGTCTTTTTTGTAGTGTGGACAATAATGATTTGGCGCTCTAGTTGGACTGTTTCTAGTACAAGCGAATCCCATGAATCCAGAAGGCAGGTAAGTTAAAGCAGGCAGAGCAGTAAGATGGCACAGAGAGGTCACAGTTCAGCGTCACTGCCTTTCTGAAAGGTACACTTTCAAGGGTGATTCTTGACTACACCAGGTGATTTTTCTTTTCCACTTGGTGGAAACGTGTTTGACTTAGTTTCCCATGTCTGCTTCGTGAAATCAATTTCATAAATACAGCTAATGATTTCAAGGCAGTATTGATCTTTGAATTATATTACATATATCATAATTTTCATTGTGACCTGACATTTTATATAACGTTTGCATGAAGTGGGGAAGATAAAGGAAATCTATGAGCTTATCAGGGTACTGAGTGGAGTGGTCAGGAAGGCCTGACTGGGGACAGTCAGTAACTGGGACTCTTTAGGAAACACTGCGGCTCACTCCTTCTGTGGCTGTTGGTGCTTGGGGCTTGTTCACCACTGCAGTTCTTTCCCGCCACATTGCTCTGCACTAGGCTGCCTCTCCAGACCCCATCACCAGCTCTCTCTCTGTCTCAGCCCAATTCCAAGCAAGCCTCTCACATCTCAGATGCGTTATAGCAGTTTTTTGGCCTCTCTAATATTTTTTACAGACTGAGTGTTTAAAAATGTGAACCAGACCACATTGTTCTTAATGTCTGTAAAACTCTCCCATTGCTTCCCAGTATGCTCAAAATCAATTGCAAACTGTGACCCTCAGAGCTCAGTGCACTCTACACTGTGCCCACCCATCTAAGTCCTCACTTCTTACCACTCTCCCCTGGGCCGCAGGCCCAGGCACACTGTCCTTTCTGTCTCTTGAACCTGCCAAGCCTGGTACTGCTCCTTCTCCCTGGACAGCTTTGCCACTGGATCTTTGTGTGGCAGGCTTATTATTCCCAATCATCTCTCGGAACAAATGTCCTCTCATCAGTGAGGATTCTCTGACCACTCAGTCTGTGTTAGTCCCCTTCCTCCCATTCTGGTTTAATTTTCATTTTAATACTTATAGTTACCTGGAAATTCTCTTGTTTGTTTCCTTGTTTCGCTTGGTGAGTTGCTTTGAGACTATAAGCCCCATGAAGGCAAAGATCTTGCCTGTAATTATATACTGCTGTAACCAAAGCACCGAGAATACTCCTAGAACATTGATATGTTCAGTAGAAACTTGAGTGAGTTAATTACTCAGTTTTCTAAGTAAATATAACTTATTGATATCCTACTGTCTGCCAGGTCCAATGCAATGTTGATTGGGAATAAAAAATGAGTTTTGCATGGGTCTATACATAGATAGCTTACTGGCTGGTTTGTGTCTTTATCTGGGCATTTGCTTATCAAGCTGTCTTTTCAGGTTTATGTTTTACTTTGGAGAATCAGAATGCATTGATGATGTTCATGGGTAGTCAGATAATTTTGGTCCTCTAAGTCTGCATGCATGCCAAGCCACTCAGTCAAGTCCAACTCTTTGTGACTCGTGGACTGTAGCCCGCCAGGCTTCTCTGTCCATGGGATTGTCCAGGCAGGAACACTGGAGTGGGTTGCCGTCTGCTCCTCCAGGGGATCTTCCCAAGCCAGGGATTGAACTCCTATCTCTTTCGTTTTCTGCACTGGCAGGCAGGCTCTTCACCACTAGCGCTGTCTGGGAAGCCCTATAAGTACACTCTATGTCTGTTTCCAAGGACTCTCTTAAAATTTAGCTCCTCTCATTATGCACATGTTATTTATTCACTTGAGTAAGGCTTTATCCAGCAGGCGCACACTCAAGCTTTTTACTGCTTATTATGGAGTGTACACATGAGAGTGAGATGCTTGCCCTGGCTTCAAGGAATGCGAAATTTTGTAGGGAGAGATAAACTTTATAGTCTGATAAACATGAAATAAAGCTGTATCATATAAATTTCACTGCAAAGACAACAAATGACACAACAGTCCAGAAAAAGGAGCAGTCACAACAGATGAGCTTCCTCTTGGGTTTTAACAACTGCATCAGTTTTGAGGCACATCTAAAGGAAATGGCAAGGCAAGTCAAAGGAGCTTTTCAGCTGCAAGTTCTGGAATAGACCTCTAGCTGGAAGGCCCTGAAAGGTTTTGGTAGGTGATGGAGCCCCTGGGGTTTTCTGAGCCGGGGACAGTGTCTCAGCAGTGTAGGCTAGATGTCTTTTAGTGGGATAGCTTGGAGTGAAGACTGAGTGGAACAGGCAGACCAGTCGTTAGCAGCCTTTTGTGAAAGGAAGTCCAGAGGTAATGGAATAATGGTTTGGTAGAGTGGTAGTTTCCCTAAACAAATATTTTCAGGACACATGTGGAGACACCATTGTGTACCCACAAGGGACATGTTTATCCTGAATTAGAGTTGATCCATTCTTCAGACCTAGACTTTTTTACCTTTTATACTCATGAGCTATCTCTTCCTGTAGGTTACATCAGGAATAGATTTTGGAGTCCATTTTAACTATTTTTATGGGTTTGAAGACATGTTCACTATTTCTGTGAATCTTCAAAGTGTTTCACATTTTTGGCAGAGTTGAAACATCCAGACTTGAATTTGGTCTTTATTTCTTATGAGTTCTGTCTTGCTGTTCATTAGGCCTTCACAGATTGGCATAGTTGGACTAATTTTCTATGTAAGTCTCTTACTCCTTCCCCCTCTTCTAAGACATACACACACACACGTCACACACACCAGATTGAATCATACTTGTCTCAGAAATATTTTGCCATACAAATCACACGTCTAGCCCTGTGATGTTCTGTTTATATATTGCGTTCATATATTTTAGTTGAGCCATGTACCAGTTTATTAATACCATAGCCCCGGGTAAGAGTGTCAAAGTGCTAAATCAACTGGATATGTTTCAATTCCTACCTTATTTGAATTCTTGGAATATTTGAAACGGATGACCATTTTGTGCTTGAAACACTTGTTTCCATTAGTTTTCGTGATATAACATCCTCTCTGCTTTCTTTTACCTTTGCCTTTTAGTCTCTTTCTTCTCTAGTAAAGTATTCTCTACTTGTCCATTAAATAGTGATACTTCCCAAAACCTAGGAAAAAAGGAGAGTGAAGAAGCTGGCTTGAAACTCAGCATTAAAAAAAAAAACTAGAATCAGGGCATCTAGCCCCATCACTTCATGGCAGATAGACAGGGAGAAAGTGGAAGCAGTGACAGATCATATTTTCTTGGGATCCTAAATCACTGCATACAGTGACTGCAGCAGAAATTAAAACACGCTTACTCCCAGGAAGAAAAGCTATGACAAACCTAGAGAGCATACTAAAAAGCGGAGACATCACTTTGCCCACAAAGGTCCGTCTAGTCAAAGCTATGGTTTTTCCAGTAGATGTGCGTGAATGTGAGTTGGACCATAAAGAAGGCTGAGCACTGAAGAATTGATGCTTTTGAACTGTGGTGTTGGAGAAGACTCTTGAGAGTCCCTGAGATAGCAAGGAGATCAAACCAATCCATCCTAAAGAAATCAGTCCTGAATATTGACTGTGTGGATTACAATAAACTGTGGAAACTTCTGGAAGAGATGGGAATACCACAGCACCTGACCTGTCTCTTGAGAAACCCATATACAGGTCAGGAAGCAACAATTACAGCTGGACATGGAACAACAGACTGGTTCCAAATAGGAAAAGGAGTACATCGAGGCTGTATATTGTCACCCTGCTTATTTAACTTACATGCAGAGTACGTCATGAGAAACGCTCAGCTGGAGGAAGCACAAGCTGGAATCAAGATTGCCGGGAGAAATATCAATAACCTCAGATATGCAGATGACACCACCCTTATGGCAGAAAGTGAAGAGGAACTCAAAAGCCTCTTTATGAAAGTGAAAGAGTGAAGAAGTTGGCTTAAAGCTCAACATTCAGAAAACGAAGATCATGGCATCCAGTCCCATCACTTCATGGGAAATAGATGGGGAAACAGTGGAAACAGTGGCAGACTCTATTTTTCTGGGCTCCAAAATCACTGCAGATGGTAGCTCCTTGGAAGGAAAATTATGACCAAGCTAGATAGCATATTCAAAAGCAGAGACATTACTTTGCCAACAAAGGTCCGTCTAGTCAAGGCTATGGTTTTTCCTGTGGTCATGTATGGATGTGAGAGTTGGACTGTAAGGAAAGCTGAGCACTGAAGAATTGATGGTTCTAAATTGTGGTGTTGGAGAAGACTCTTGAGAGTCCCTTGGACTGCAAGGAGATCCAACCAGTCCATTCTAAAGGAGATCAGTCCTGGGTGTTCATTGGAAAGACTGATGATGAAGCTGAAACTCTAATACTTTGGCCACTTGATGCAAAGAGCTGACTCATTTAAAAAGACCCTGATGCTGGGAAAGATTGAGGGCAGGAGGAGAAAGGGGATGACAGAGGATGAGATGGTTGGATGGCATCACTGACTCAATGGATATGTGTTTGGGTGGACTCTGGGAGTTGGTGATGGTCAAAGAGGCCTGGTGAGCTGCAGTTCATGGGGTCGCAAAAACTCAGACACAACTGAGTGACTGAACTGAACTGAGCTGAAAGGAAATCAGTCCTGAATAGTCATTGGAAGCACTGGTGCTAAAGCTGAAAATTCAGTACTTTGGCCACCTGATGTGAAGAGCTGACTCATTTGAAAAGACCCTGATGCTGGGAAAGATTGAAAGCAGGAGGAGAGGGGGACGACAGAGGATGAGATGGTTGGATGGCATCACCGATGCAAGGGACATGAGTTTACACTGTCTCTGGGGGATAGTGAAGGACAGGGGAGCCTGGCGTGCTGCAGTCCGTGGGGCTGAACAGCAACCGCAGGAGCCTCGTCCTCTTCTTTTCTGGTTCTGCCTGCTGTCCCAGCTGTTGTCTTCGCTCCCCTTTTTCTGCCAGTAGGATGCTCTTTAGGTTGGCTCCTAAGTCCTTTTGAAATGACCCTGATAGTCTTTGATAGCTTCTTCGTTACCTCCTTTGTTAAGATATTCTAGGCTCTTCTTATATGTTTCCTGTCCCAGACCTGGGATCAATCATTTATCCAAAAAGTTCTGTTTCTTTAAAGTGGTAAATGCTGTTTCAGGATCATAATTTGGGCCCAGTAGTGCTTGTTGAGACAGAATTTGCCGTTGTTTCTAGGCTTTTTCATTTTATATGTATAATAAATATATAATGAACCCAGGTCTCCCGCACTGCAGGCAGATTCTTTACCAGCTCAGCCACCAGGGAAGTCCATGAGTACTGGAGTGGGTAGCCTATCCCTTCTCTGGGGGATCTTCCTGACCCAGGAATGCAACCAGGGTCTCTTGCGTTGCACGTGGATTCTTTACCAACTGAGCTACCAGGGAAGCCCATATATATAATAAATATATATAAATTAACACTAATACTCATAATTCAGATTTAGGACTTTGTGGCTCTTATTTTATCTCTTGTATATTACATCTGTGTTTTCCTTCTTCTGTATTGAGAATCTTGGTTCTGAAGGGTGCAGGGGATAATAGAATTAGAATACCCCATATTCCGAACACAGTATCCTCAGAGTAAGTTCTAACACTATCACCACTAGTATGACTTATATATTGTATTTGATTTAGGAGGTGTTGGCAAGAATACTGATGACTATGTTGTGCACGAATTCTGGCTGATTTAGAAAGTTACAGACCACTGTACTATTTGTGTAACAAACAGTACTGATTAGTAGAAGTGATTTTTCCTCGGTATTCTCTTCTCTACCCATGAGGTTGTCGGTGGTTTCCAAGAGAAACCTAGTGGGAATTCCACACTCAGCACGTAGAGTGCTGTAATTAGGCCCAGTATGTTTCACTGTCAGAGGCACCTGATAAGGCTGGAGGTAGGCCCTCTGCAGCTCATTCTGTTGGCTCCTCTTGTAGTAAAGGGAGCTTCCAGATTCATGAAATTATTAGGTCCATTAGGGATCAGCAATTCTCCTTTTACATGTTTTCCTTCCAGTGAACATAGTACTGATTTTTTGTTTCTTGCTAAGGTATATTTTAATGAGTAATTCCTTGAAAGCTACTTTGAGAGGATCTTAATTGTTGTTCAAATAAAGATGGAGGTATGTCTGTGATAGAGCTAGAGTAGAAATGGGGTTTGATGGATTCAGATCAGAATGACACATACAAGTGTCCATCCTTCAGGAGAAAAAGGGAAGACGAGACAGGCTTCAGCAGGAAAAGTGAGGCTGGGGTTGTCACACCATCAGGGTTTTGGGTTCCAGCCCATGAAGGATCCCTGCTCCGTTTTTTGTTTGTTTGTTTTAACACTTAATATTTTTAGAGAAGCCTTAGGTTCAGGGGCTTCCCGGGTGGTGCTGGTAGTCAGGGCAGGAGATGTCAGAGAGGCAGGCTGGACCCCTGGGTTGGGAAGGTCCCTTGGAGGCAGGCCTGGCAACCTGTTCCAGTGTACTTGCCTGGAGAATCCCGTGGACAGAGGAGCCTGGCGGGCTATGGTCTGAAAGCAGGGTTGAAAGGAAGGTGCAGGGGTTTACCATATACGCTTCACTCAGCTTTACTGGGTAAACTGTTATATTGGATAAAGAAATCCTATTATTTGCAGGAAATTAATGAAAAGGCAAGCTCTTTTGAACTTTTGTGCAACAAGTTTTGGGGCAGCTAAACTCTAACTCTGAAAATTTAAGTATGAAGGAAATGGGAATGGTGGTGGAAATCATACTGTTTACATTTATGCTGTGGTTTAGTAGCTGAGAAGGCTGATGTGTGGTATGTGGCATGTCAAGGATAATTTCTTTTTGCTCCATTTTAATGAGACATCACTCACTAGGTGTTCCTTTCTAGCTGCTTCTAAACTTGAAAGATACTAAAAGAAATGACATGTAGAGCAGGAAAAAGTCGAATTCTAAGGAAACATAGGGATTCATTTAAAAGGAAAAATGATAGAAGTTAAATATATACATTTTCAATTACATCAGTTTAAGAAAGGATTTAACATACAAATAATGATAAGCAGTAAAGGAAAAATCTAAAAGCAAAAATTATTTGATGATTTAAGAGGTATGCAACTAGGAGAAAAAAATGAAATTAAAGTATTGGAAATTTAGTTTAAAAGTATTTTCATGTGTATCAATAATGATAACTTTAAAGAAATACTCTTCAATGTTTCTATGCATTGAAATTGTAAATTTACACGCTGTGTGCATGTTTGCCGAGAAATTGGAGATACTTAGAATGTCTTGTTTTTGAGCTGATTTGACTTGAGTAGTGGAGTTTGTGCTGGGTTTGACTGAGGGGAATGGAAAAGGTAAGCCTTAAACTTGACATTTTTTTGTATCATATTATCTTCTGATTTAAATAACCTATTTTGGATAGCTCAGTCTTTTTGAAGTAAAGTATTCAATCTCTTAGGTATTTCTTCCTTTTCTTCTTTAACTCTCCAAAGCGGCGACTGGTGGTGTGAGGGATGGGACTGCTGGGAGTCACGTAACCAGTGCACAGCCTTTGGCTGTTGCTGGGCCCTTGCTGTGCAGGGGCCAGCTTGGTTTGCTTTTGGGACTGGTGGCTGTTGAAGTCTGTCTGCCTGACTTACAGTGTGGGCTCCATGTGAGCGCGGACAGCTGCCACGCCAGGCCCGTATTCTCTGTGGTTGCTCACGAAGCCCCTGCACACCGCTCATCTGGTCCCACTCCAGCCCCGCTGCAGAACCCGCCTGCATTGCAGGAGACCCGGGTTCCATCCCTGGGTCAGGAAGATCCCCTGGAGAAGGAAATGGCAACCTGCTCCAGTACTCTCTCCTGGAGAATCCCATGGATGGAGGAAGGACTGAGCAACGCCCCTTCCTGCTTCCCGCCCCTCGAGCACCTTCTCATCTTCTCCTGGGCCCCCTGCGAGCCCTTGTAGAGGACCCAGGGGTCCCGGAGCTCTAACTCAGCCCACCCATCGAGCCACGTTTTATCTTTTAGCTACCCTAGTGAGTCTTCTTTGAGTGTCTCTCAACCCATAAACTCTTGGAGGGAATTTTGTTGTTTCGTCGCTCAGCAGTGTCTGACTCGTGTGACCTCGTGGACTGTTGCCCGCCAGGCTCCTCCATCCATGGGATTTCCCAGGCAAGGACACTGGAGGGGGTTGCCATTCCCTTCTCCAGGGGATCTTCCCAATGCAAGTCTAACCTGCGTCTCCCTTGCATTGCAGGCAGATTCTTTACCGCTGAGTCACCAGGGAAGCCCTTCTCTGGGTGTTTTAGAAGAATTTCAGAATCACTGTTGTTTCTTCTGTCCGTGCCCCCTCCTCTCTTTCTCTTCAGTCCTTGTCTGTGTTATGCTGTAGGGAAGGCAACCAGCAGACAGATGCCAGTGATGGTGTTAACATTTTCATATGTTAGGTAACCACTTAATATGATTCTCACAAAAAATTGATTACTGTAATAATAACTCAAGAGGTAGGCTGAAGCCCAGAGTAGCTAGATAAATTTCCAAAGGACATACAGTTATTAAGTGTCAGGAACCTAGGTTTAAATCTAGATTTGAAAAATATGTTTTGCGACCATAATCATGAGAGACTACAGCTTAAGTTGACATAAAACTTAACACTTGACTTAAGATATTCATGTCATGCACTGATTGCCAAGATTGCAAATTAGGAATTAGATAATGGTACAGATTCCAGTTTTTGTAATTAAGATAATTACTTGGAAATGTTATAAATAAAATTATTTAAGTATTTCAACAAAGTTGCAAAATATCTGAGTGCCAGATTGAACGAATTAAATTCTAATGGAAAATGTGGCTTTGGTAGAAAGACAGTCATGGATATTTCCAAAGAGTTTACAGAAAACTTTTGAAGAAGTCATTGTTTTAAAAACATTTTGTCATTTATCTGTGTATCTTTGTCTCTCTGCACAGTGTTTATGAAATAGTTGGCAGTAAGAAAATTAATTGTCTAGAGCCTTCCACACCCAATCCTTATATTGTATATATCACTTTTCCTCACTCTGATGCATTCAGGTATGATTTATGGGACTGTGGTTTCTTAGCTACCAGTATACATCTAAAGGGTTATTTTCTAATGAAGGTACACAGCTTCTAGGTCTATTTCTGTGCTTCTCTGAGTCAGGAATCTTTGGAAGAGCTTCCTCACTGTGACTCACCTTTCTATAAGCCTAGAAACTTTTGTCATGTTGGATGCGTTATTGCGTAAGTAAATTGTATGACTGTCACTTTGCACAGATCCTCACTCAGATTTCATCATCACTTCTTTCTTCATCATGTGTTTCTTGCTCTCTCCTGCTGACAGTATTACACCTTTCACAGGACACACACACACAAGTGAAAGGTCGAATTTTCCAGAAAAGGTCACCTTTTATGGGTAATTATACTCGTGTACCATTTATATAGAAATTTACTTGTAATATTTCAAAGATCCCATCTGGAGAAGATAGCCACAGAACTCGTTCTTTCAGGATACAACGTTTTGCTGAATGGTTAAAGATGATCAGTATTTTTCTTTGTCTGATTTTCAGTGTAACAAATAATACATGTATTCTTTCTCATTGTAAAGAAATTAACAACATGTGGATAGGTTTACTGAAATCTCTCTTGACTGCTTCTCCCGTTCCATAGCTGTCCCCAGTGTGTTTCCCCTTTGGAGTGTATCCTTCCAGCTTTTAAAAACTGTGTTTATGTACATATATACACACACACGCACACACAGGACACTTTTAGCTTGTCTTGTGTTTGTCTTGGTTTTAATATGCAAGATGTTACAGACATGTACTATCCTGTACCTTTTTTGTTAGTCTGTGTGTTCTGCAGACTCTTATCGGGACGCACAGCTGCATGGTATCCAGTCAGCTGAAAATGAAGTCCTGTGTCCTTCCCTGATGGGATCGTGGAGTATGCAACCCCATCTCTCTGTCTTCCTTATGCCCTCTTTCCAGCCCACTGGTTGTGCCTTAATGTTTCTGGAACATGCTGAGAATACTTGCTTTCCTGGCTCCTGCTTGAAATGCTCCATCCCTGGGTATGTTCTTGATTCGCTCCCTTACTTCATTGAGGTCTCCACCCAGAGATTCCTCTTCAAAGCTCTCTGCTGTTCCTCTCCATCTCCAGCTACCTCCAGTTCAGCTTCTTTCCTCTCCTTTTTTTCTTTTCTCTGTCTCTTCAGTCTGCATCTCCTTAACCTGCTTTATTTTTATTCCTAACACCCACGCCTGGCATACACTAAGCTCATTTCTTCATTGTCTGTTTTCCTCCGCTACAACGTAGAAGTTACTTTCAGAGTTTGTTCACTGATACATTCCCAAGACCTTATCGTAGCTGGTCCCATAATTGGTGTTCAAAGTATTTGTGAATAAATGATTAATATGGAAGTTTATTTAACTGTTCCTTCCTGCTGAACATTTAGGATGTTTCCAAGGTTACATAATGACAAGCAATGTCAAGTGAGTTTTTTCTTATTTGTCTCCATGTATACAGTGAGTGTATTTAGGGGGGATTCTGGTAAGGAGCTTCATGAGAAACGCTGGGTTGGAAGAAGCACAAGCTGGAATCAAGATTACCGGGAGAAATATCAATAACCTCAGATATGCAGATGACACCATCCTTATGGCAGAAAGTGAAGAGGAACTAAAAAGCCTCTTGATGAAAGTGAAAGAGGAGAGTGAAAAAGTTGGCTTAAAGCTCAACATTCAGAAAACGAAGATCATGGCATCCAGTCCCATCACTTCATGGGAAATAGACGGGGAAACAGTGGAAACAGTGGCTGACTTTATTTTTTTGGGCTCCAAAATCACTGCAGATGGTGACTGCAGCCATGAAATGAAAAGACTCTTACTCCTTGGAAGAAAAGTTATGACCAAGCTAGATAGCATATTCAAAAGCAGAGACATTACTTTGCCGACTAAGGTCCATCTAGTCAAGGCTATGGTTTTTCCAGTGGTCATGTATGGATGTGAGAGTTGGACTGTGAAGAAGGCTGAGCACCGAAAAATTGATGCTTTTGAACTGTGGTGTTGGAGAAGACTCTTGAGAGTCCCTTGGACTGCAAGGAGATCCAACCAGTCCATTCTGAAGGAGATCAGCCCTGGGATTTCTTTGGAAGGAATGATGCTAAAGCTGAAACTCCAGTACTTTGGCCACCTCATGCGAAAAGTTGACTCATTGGAAAAGACTCTGATGCTGGGAGGGATTGGGGGCAGGAGGAGAAGGGGACGACCGAGGATGAGATGGCTGGATGGCATCACGGACTCGATGGACGTGAGTCTGAGTGAACTCCAGGAGTTGCTGATGAACAGGGAGGCCTGGCGTGCTGCGATTCATGGGGTCGCAAAGAGTTGGACGTGACTGAGTGACTGAACTGAACTGAACTGTTAAGGAGCAACTCTGGGCTAACATGTATGAATTTTTAAAATTTTAACAGGCAGGGGAAATAGCCCTTTAAAAAGGCTATTCCAGTGTGCACCTGCCCCTGTGGAAGGGTATGTTTCCTCGTGTCTCATACACCTTGCCGGTCTGTATTTAACTTCTCAATGTTTGTCTGTTAGGCAAACTGGAATTTGTTACTGAAGAAGAAAGAGAAAGTATGATTGCATAGGAAACCATTAGTTTCAGCCTTAAAATTAATTTTCTTTTCAATATTACATCACTCTTTTCTTTTTTCTTGACTTATAATGCAACTTGAAAAAGCTCAGCATGCTGTTGGATAACAGAAGAGACAGGGGTATCCGTTTCTTATTCCCGGCCCTAGTTTTCACCAGTACATGTGGTTATACTTGTTTTCTTGTAGCTTCCATATTGAGTCAAGAACGTTTCTTAGTTTGCTTTGTATTCTTAGTTTGCTGTGAGTTTTGTTTTTCTTTTAATCAGAGATGGGAGCTGTAGAATGTTGCCTGAGGTCCTCCTGTGGGTTTTTTTCTCCTTTTGTATGTACTATAGTGCATCGCACTAATACATTTTTAGTATTGAAACACTATTACATTCTTGGAATAAATAATGGTTATGGTGAAATTGATTTGCTAGTATTTTTATAGGATTTTTATAAATTTTATTGAAGTATAGTTGATTCAAGTTGCTACTTTTTTCCTTTACATTTTTTACTATATGTTTGTAGAGAAAATTGACTTGTTTTCATATTGCCCTTGCTGGCTTTGGCATTGGAGTTATTTTAGCATTATAAAATAATTATGATAGCCTTTTCACTTTTTCCATACCACAGAACAGTTGCTGCAAGCTGGAAATTATCTTCTGCTGAAAGGAGTATGGAAATTCATTCAAACTGTTTTAACAGCTAACTTTTTGAGGGTAGATATGTTCCATCTCTTCTATTGTTTTTGAACTTTTTAATGTTTCTTATTTTATGCCAATTTTGATAATGTTTTCCTAATAAAATTATTTGCCTCAATTTTCAAATGTATTGAGTAAAACTTCTCATACTGTTCTATCATTTTTATAAACCTCACAACCATTTTTAGTGTTCCCTTTTTTTATTCTTTGTTTCTTCTCCCTTCCTCCTTTTTTTGAAATTGATTTGCCAAACCATCTGGATTTTATGTAAATACTTCTATTTTTAAGTGTTGGCAACTAATTTGATTTTTTAAAAAATTAACTGAATTGTCCTGACAAAATACTGGCACTAGCCAGATTTGAACTGCTAATGATTCAAAACTATATTCCTTCTTCTTTCTAGTAGGAAAAGCTTCATTTTTAACAAATGTTTAAACGCTCATTTTACTTTCAATGATGAGTTATTCAGAAGCTATAGTCTCTCCAGATAAGACCAGAATCCAAGGAAACTTTCAGTTTTTCCTTCCTTTCTTTCCTTAACATTTCTCGTGTTGATTGCACCTGGGATTTAAATTAAAATTTGTTATTGCAATTAAAAAATTTTATAATATACATTTATTTGCACTTAACCTTACAATTTACTGTTTTCTTTGCTCACCATACTTCCATGTTCCATTTTCCTCTTAGATTTGTTTTTCATGCTAGTGTAGTAATTCTTTTAGATAGTGTCTGAGAGTGATAACCTTTGAGTTTCACATACTTGAAAATATCTTTATTTTGCTTTTACATACAAATTACATAGCTTAGGAGCATCAAATTTTAAGTTCAAAGTAGTGTATCTCATAACTTTAAAGATACATTTCCATTATCCTCTTGTATCAATTATTATTGAGAATTCTGTTTAAACCTGATACTGATCTTGTTTTCTTCAGTGTTTATAATGGAAGCTTAGTGGGTTTTTTCTTCTTTCTTTTTATTCTTAGTGTTCCCAGACTGACTGTCATCTGTATCCTCTGTACTTATCATCTCTTTGATTTTGAGGGTTAATGTCTTTATTTATATTTGAAAAATGTTGTGTTAATTTTTTTTGAAACATTTCCTCCAGTTGGCTATATCTATTCTGTTTCAGGAATTATGATTATATAAGTGTTTAAAGATTTATATCCATCATTGAAGTCTCCATGTTTTTCGTTCAAGCTCTGATTTTTTTTCTTGTTTTGCTGCTTTCTTATATACTTTCTTTGCTCAAAAGAAAGTATATCCTGCAGCCCACAAAGTCTGCACACTGCAAGGAATATCAGGGATCCCGTGCTCTGCAATGAAGACCCAGTGCAGCCAAATAAATAAAATGCTGTAAAAATAAAGCATACAGATCCAAAGTGCTTAACACTAATTAAGATACAGAGCAGTGGTCTGATTCCAAGAGGTCTCCTGGGGCCCCTTTCCAGGCAGTCTCTGCCCTTCACTGGAAACCACCATTCTAAGAGCTTGCCTGGTTTGAACTTCACATGCATGGAATCAGTTCACTCCTTTGCATCTGGTTTCTTTCTGTGAGGCTTTTGCTCATGGTGTTGCCTGTCTCAGTAGTTTGTTCCTTTGTGAGAAGTGTGTCATTACATGAATATAATTTGTTTGTCTAGACTTACTGATGAGGTTTTGGACTATTGAGAAAAATCACTATGAACATTCTTGTACAAGTATTTTATGGACATATGCACTAATTTCTCTTTAACTATTCACTGTTGTGTCGCGTTTGTTTCTTAGCCAATCCAATTTTTAATTAAAAAAGTTTTGGGTCATTTCTAAGATCTCTTTTTGGTTTTCTATGTATGATATACATGAAAGGTGATTTGTTCTACTGAATGTATTATTTCTTTTTATTCTCTTTTCTCTGCTATGGACTGGGTTATTTTTGTGAGTCCTGTTTGGGTCTCTTTTTCATACGGTAGTTCTGCATTGTGTTTTCACCTTTGTCTGAGTTTAAGACCATTTAGAGCCCCTGGTGCATCTCTCCCCTCCAGTGTGAGAAAGAGGCAGAAGAGCTTGATGATGCTGTGGCCAGCTCTGGGCCCCGGGCTCCGGCTCTGGGGACTCTCCTGGACATGCCTGCTCCTGGAGCCCTGCGGCTGGTCACCCAGCCCCCTCGGGTGTGAGGGAGGCTCTGTGGGGTGTGGGGGTGCCCCTGGGTCCCCTCGGGGGTGAGGAGGCTTCGTCGCCCTGAGGGGGTCGTTGGCCACGGACGCACAAGGCTGGCGCTCGCGAGCAACGCACCTGCTCCCGCCACCCCGGCTCCTCGCGCCCTGCAGCTGTCCTTCACCTCTTTTTGTAGCAATCTAGATTTTGTCATTTACGTATTTCCTTTTCACTTAGATCGAGTTCTGTTTTCTACCAGCTTTGTGAATTTTTTGTTTTCGAATTTATTTTTGATGTTTGTCTGGACTTGGAGCCGCGGAGAAGGCATCCATGGGCTTCCTGGTTGCTCGGGTAGAGTCCCCCCACGGGGGGGGGGAGCGGGGAGCTGCAGGGGATGAGGGCTCAGCCCCTCGGTCAGGAAGCCCCCCTGGAAGAGCATACAGCAGCTGCTGCAGAGGGGACCCAGTCGGGAAGCCCCCCTGGAAGAGGGCACAGCAGCCCCTGCAGAGGGGACCCAGTCGGGAAGCCCCCCTGGAAGAGGGCACAGCAGCCGCTGCAGAGGGGACCCAGTCTGGAAGCCCCCTGGAAGAGGGCACAGCAGCCCCTGCAGAGGGGTCCCCTGGAGAACCCCCGGGGCAGGGGAGCCCAGCAGCCGCAGCCCCTGGCGCCACACAGAGGGAGATACTGCCGGCAGGAGGCTGCAGGCTGTTCTGCCGTCTTGATCCCCTCCCTCCGTTAATGAAGGGTCAGACAATAGCCATAACTTATGTTATAAACATGGTTAAACACTAGAGATATTAAGAGAGAAGGCCCTTTATTCAAAGTTCTTAAAAATGTGAGTTTTGGCCGTCTTTCTGTTAACATTTACCTGTGGTGGTGGTTTAGTCGCTAAGTCCTGTCTAACTCTTGCAACTGATAGACTAGCCTCCAGGCTTCTCTGTCCATGGGATGCTCCAGGCAAGAATACTGGAGTGGGTTGCCATGCCCTTCTCCAGGGGATCTTCCTGACCCAGGAATCGAACCTGCAGAACTTATGTCTCCTACATTGCAGGCAGATTCTTTGCAGACTGAGCTATGAGGGAATCCCAGAGTTTACTTGTAGTCCTTCCCAATTATAAGAGTTTCGCTCTTTAACCTCCCAAGGCTGTATGTAAGGCAGCAGTTCCCAACCTTTTTGGCACCAGGGACTGATCTCATGGAAGACAGTTTTCCCACGGACTGAGTTAGGGGGTATGGTTTTGGGACGATTCAAGCACATTACATTCTATTATTATTACATCAGCTCCATCTCAGATCATCAGGCATTAGATCCTGGAGGTTGGGGACCCCTGCTATAAGGCATTGGGTCTTCAAATTGAGTGCATATTTCTGTTCCTTTTGCTGTTGCTGTTGCTGCTGCTAAGTTGCTTCAGTCGTGTCCGACTCTGTGCGATCTCATAGACAGCTGCCCACCAGGCTCCCCCGTTCCTGGGATTCTCCAGGCAAGAGTACTGGAGTGGGGTGCCATCGCCTTCTCTGTTCCTTTTGCTGTAAACAATATTTTGATAGATTGAAAGTATCAGTTTAAAATGAAAATCTCCACTTGACTGAATTTCCATTTTCAGGAGATGTACTCACATACCCCACAATATACTATCGGAAAATTATCTCCTAACTATTTAATTTTCATTAAGATTTTAACATGTGGATGATAAACTTTGAGAAACTGGATTTTATGGATACAACACATGAAGTTCCATGAGTAATGAGATATTTGAATCCTGGCGATGTCAGCTGTGGTTTTGGAGGCTTCAGGCTTTTAGCACTTAAACTGGAATCTAGTATAAGTTGAAAAAAGTCCTTGGCTTGTTCTTATAGCAACTGGCTGAAAAATATCCATTGACTAAGACAGTGGCATGTGGGTATGCTATGTCATAAAGCATTAGGAGCATAATACATCATAGAGACTCCCTGCAAACTGATTTTCTGGGATTAGAGGTAATGTTTCTCTCAGCCAGTTGCCTGTTACAATTTCCACTAACTTGAAGCCATTTTATTTTTATTTCCCCTTTTACCTTCCTTTCAAATTTACCTCTAATAAGATTTACAGTGACTTTCATTTTGGTAAGGAATGATAAATTTCAGCAGCTCCAAAAGGATAAAGAATCAGTATTAACTTGCAATCAATACAGTTTTTAGGTATTCCCCCCCCCATTGTGAATTTTTAAATACTTGTTATTAGCAGCAGCAGCAGCATCAAACTCAGTCACGTTTTTCTTTTTGAATTTTATGTTACAGAAGTCTTTGTATCTCTCAACTTTGGCTTCTACACTGCATGTACCATTTCATACATTTTAAAGTGTCATTTTACTTTTATTGATGCTTAGAGGACCAAATGGTCACAAACTGCTTCTTACTGGTGAGAGCCAGGCGGCACTAATGGTAAAGCGCCCCTGCCGACGCAGGAGGTCAACAGATGCGCGCCCCATCCCCGGGCCAGGAAGACCCCCCGGAGGCGGGCGTGGCAACCCTCGCCAGTGTTCTTGCCTGGAGAATCCATGGACAGGAGAGCTTGGCGGGCAACCGTAGGGCCGCAGAGAGTCTAGCACTACGGAAGTGACTTAGCAAGCATGGATAAGGATGCTGCTGCTGCT
The DNA here is from genome assembly GCF_042477335.2 of Ovis canadensis. Classification (NCBI taxonomy): domain Eukaryota; kingdom Metazoa; phylum Chordata; class Mammalia; order Artiodactyla; family Bovidae; genus Ovis; species Ovis canadensis. The sequence goes on from NC_091249.1 coordinate 122,958,216, forward strand.
GCTAAGTCGCTTCAGTCGTGTCCGATTCTGTGCGACCCCATAGACGGCAGCCCATGAGGCTCCCCCGTCCCTGGGATTTCCAGGCAAGAGCACTGGAGTGGGGTGCCATTTCCTTCTCCAATGCATGAAAGTGCAAAGTGAAAGTGAAGTCGCTCAGTCGTGTCCGACTCTTAGCGACCCGATGAACTGCAGCCTGCCAGGCTCCTCCATCCATGGGATTTTCTAGGCAAGAGTACTGGAGTAGGGTGCCATTGCTTTCTCCTGTAAAAGGCTACATACATATAAAAATATATGTACATATACAAATGTGAATCTGGAAAGATTTTAATTCAGTATTGCCAGAGGCACAGAGGACGAGATGGTTAGATGGCCTCACCGACTCCATGGACATGAGTTTTGAGTAAACTCTGAGAGTTGGTGATGGACAGGGAGGCCTGGCGAGCTGCAGTCCCTGGGTCGCAGAGTTGGACACAACTGAGCAACTGAACTGAGAGGCAATGTTTAATTATTATGGGTAATAATTACTTAATTTTAGGATGTAGTATTACTCAGAGAAAGAGAGAAAGCTTATATATGGCGAAGCTCTCTGGTGTTAGAACTTAAAGAATTGAGTTATTCTGTTACTTTATGTTTCAGGAGCTGTAATAATGTTTTTAGGTTATTCCTCTGTGTGCTTTATTTCTCCCAACTGAGATGGTAGTGTTCACAAAGGCAAGAGTTTTGCTTTTGGTTACCTTCTGTATGAATAGTACAGTACTTTAAACTGTGATCAGTAGAGAAGATGCTTGGGAACTTTAAAGTCACTTGTATTCCGCTGGACAGTCGTGCATACCTACTTTGTGTGGGAAGAGGATATCAGCATAAACCCACATAATCATTGAATTTCACAACTTTATGCAATAATGAGTTTCAGTAAACAATTTGGAGATTGAACATTTGTTTGATTGTTTTCTCTTGCAGTGACACTTAAATAGTTCAGAATAATTTGAGAAAGGCCTTTCTCAATGATTAAAAATTTTAATGAAAAGTTTAAAAGAAATGTACTTCTATAACATTCAAATAAATGTGCACTTTATATATTGTATTATTACACTGTAATATTATGGACAGAGACCCTGTTAGGTCTATGTGAATAAATAGTTAAGAGAGCTAAATATATAAGTATTTATTAAGTGCTGTGAATTTATGGTTGATTATTTTCTCAGCAAGGCTTACCAGACATCTTAAAGAAGTCTCTGCCTTCTGCAGAAAAAGCACTCAGTCCTTTACTTTCTGAAGAAATTAGAGGGAGAATAAAAAGGGATGGTTTCAAAGTGACTATAGAAAAATTTAAAAATATGTATGTATGATAGATCTCCTTTCATAGGAAAAAAGCAATCATAGAGAGTTCTAGAAAGGACTGTAAAATGCCTTGAAACATGAACTCAGTGCCAGTAGGGTATCTCAGGAATGTAGGGCATCTCAATGGGGAGAACCCTCAGAGTGCCCTAGTGAACGGCGCCTCTGGAGCACAGCCTCGTGTGAATGGCACCCGTAGGTGCCTCTACAACAGAGGGGCTGGCCCAGAGAGATGAGGTTTTGTCATTTGCCTGAAATGAATACAACTTGCACACACCTCCCTTTGTTTGAAGTAAGTTTAGTCATAGGCTTGAACTGATCATGTTTTGTTGTTCAGTTGCTCAGTCGCGTCCAACTCTTTGTGACCCCATGGACTGCAGCATGCCAGGCTTCCCTGTCCTTTATTATCTCCCGGAGTTTACTCAAACTCATGTCCATTGAGTCGATGATGCCATCCAACCATCTCGTCCTCTGTTGTCCCCTTCTCCTGATCATGTATGTTGACCTAAGAAGTCAGGGTATGATAATGGATACTAATGGGGGAAAGAGTGAGGTCAGGCTAAGGTTCAGAAGGACCTGGATTCCTGGCCCAGTAACTGCAGGTTCACACCCTGACTGAACCTGCTGGAAGCAGGAGCTCTGTCTCCATAGCAACAGTGGGACCACTTCTGCAGATCTTAAGCTGTCTCTGCCAATCAGCTTTTGCCCGGAGCCATCAGATCCATAACGCCGGATGCCGCACACTGAAGGATGCACAAACCAAGCACAGATGAGCTGGAGGAAGGAAGGAAGGGAAATTGTCTCTGAAAGTGATTTTACCCTTCACAGGACAGAAGTGATTAATGATCATAGAATATAACTATTCCATCTTTGTGTCAAAATACGATTAATTCCACTAATTCTGGCCCCCATTGCTAATGAACTACTTCTTTTTAAGAGCACCTGTATAGCTTTCTTTTTCATGCTTCATGTATGGCACTCATTATTATTGTTTTTTTGTTTGCAGTGTACATGCAGACATACACGTGAATGTATGTTTACTGTGTGTTTGTGGGTGTGTTCATTAATAGATGTCAAGTGCTCTAAGGATGAGAATTTCATGGTATTTATCCTTCTGTCCTTTGTACCTGTTTCCGTGTTTGGCGTTTAGCTCAGCCTCTGTAAGCCCTATTTGAATTGTTGAATATAATTGGGAATGGCTAAACTTAATGAATTGTAGAGCTACTCTTGACTGGATTTAATTCCCAAGTGGACTGGAGGTGTTCACTGGAGGAGAGGAGTGTTACAGAACCTGTGTTTAGAGTATTATTGATGTCAGATAGTTTAGAAACAGAACTGTCGGTTTTATATGTACAGCTTGTAAACAAAAACGTTAGAAGGTGGTTTTTATAAAGAGCACAACAATGTCTTTCAAAATAGGTATTTTCATAAACCCAGACACCAGTGGTCAATTAATCTTCAACAAAAGAGACAAGTATAACTAATGGAGAAAAGACAGTCTTTTCAGAAAGTGGTGTTAGGAAACTGGACAGCTCTGTGTAAATAAATGAATTTAGAAAACACTCTCAAAATAAACTAAAAATGGCTTAAAATATAAGATGACACCATAAAATTCTTGGTAGAGAAGTTAGGCAAACCATTCTCTGACATAAATCATACCAATATTTTCTTAGGTTAGTCTACCCAGGCAATAGAAATAAAAGCAAAAGTAAACAAATGGGATCTAATCAAACTTATGAGCACTTGCACAACAAAGGAAACCATAAACAAACCGAAAAGACAGCCTATGGAATGGGAGAAGATACTTGATAATAATATGACCGACAGAGCTTAATTTCCAAAATATACAAAAACAGCTCATAAAACTGAATAACAACAACAAAAAAACCAAACAAACCAATAAGTGGGCAGAGGACCTAGATAGACATTTCTCCAAAGAAGACATACAGATAGCCAGTAGGGACATGAAAAGATGTTCAGTATCACTAATTATTAGAGAAATGCAAATCAGAACTGTAGCGAGGTACCACCTCACGCCAGTCAGAATGGCCATCATTGGAAAGTACAGAGAGCAGATGCTGGAGAGAGTGGAGAACTTGGGACCCTCCTGTACTGTTGGTGGGACTGTACGTTGCTATAGCTACAGTGGAAAACGGTGTGGAGTTCCTCAAGAAAACTGAAAATAGAATGACTGTAAGATTCAGCAGTCCCACTTGGGGCATGTATCCGGACAAAACTGTAATTCAGAAGGATACGTGGAACCAACCTAAAAGTCCACCAACAAATAGATGAATGAAGAAGATGTGATACGAATTAAATAATGCTATGGATGGACCTAGAGATTATCATAGTAAGTGAAGCAAGTTAAAGAGAGAAAGACAGGTACCATGTGATGTCACTTATATGTGGAAGTGTAAGCGCGACACAAGGGAACTCGTCTATGAAATAGACTCACAGACAAAGCGCAGACGGTGGCCACCGCAGAGGCGGGGGAGGGGGCCTGGAAGCCTGGGGTGTGCACGGCATAGCTCGTCACGTGACTGCACCCCAGAAACTAACACAGCCCTGCTTCAACAGTAGCATTGTTTTTGGCTTTGAATATTTCTTAAAAAATTTTTTTTATTAAGGATAATTGCTTTACAGAATTTTGTTGTTTTCTGTCAAACCTCGACATGAATCAGCCATAGGCATAAATATATCCCCTTCTTTTTGAACTTCCCTCCCATTTTTTAAATTTGTGTTTTCATATGTCTGATTGTGATTTACTAATAGAATGAGGACATTGCCCAGACATCATAGAAGGGGGCCCATTTTGAAACAGGACAGGCTTTTAAATGATTCTTCTAATAGTTTGTCAGGTAATAGTGATAACCTCTTAGTTTTAAAAATCAGGAAATTACAGCTCCAGGAAATTACAAGCTTGATAAGATGCCTTCTGAAGTCACTGGAAGCATTATTGTATCTTAAAAAAAGGCAGAAGAAAACAATTTCTTTCACTGTTTTCTGAGATTCAGAGTAAGTCTGCCAGTTACATAACCTGGTTATTAACCAGAAAGACCTACCAGCAGTCTTGTGTTCAATACCCGTGCTTCTTCTCCTACATTATGCTGCTTTATTATAATTAAAATTTATGCAGATGATCAAGAACTTGGCAAAGAAAACGAACACTCCAGAATTCTAAATACAGTTATTTCTATAAGAAAGCCAACTGTTCCGTAAAAAATCTAGGCTGAATGACCTAGATCACAAACTGAAAGGTTTGCTGAGACACGTGCAGCCGTGTAAGTCTCTGAGATGTGGGTTATTCAGACAGATGGTGACTGTGACATAGTCGGCTCCGCATGCAAATTGGCAGAGACCAAAGCCAGAAAGGAAGCAAGCTAGAGAGGAAACATTATCTCACTGTGGACCTCTGAAAGTTTTTATTTTTTTAATTAAAACACAGAGCAGAATTCAGAATGCTTGAATATATTGCTTCAGAATATTAATTGAATATCAGTGTTGATTGTATTGTTGCTATGATACCAATAGGGGAGAGGGCTAGGGATTTTTTGCAATCTTCTTTAGACTTAATTTCTGGACGTGATGGTCCTGCCTGTTCCATATTCATTCAGATAAGATCTGGAAGGGGAGAGGACTGTGGGGGCAGTGTTTCTGCAGTGCTGTTGATATCGGCAAATACGTTGTGGAGAGGTCTTGTTTGCTTTTTCTATTACCTCATTCTGTGGCCAGGGTGCTGCCTGGGTAGGTGTCAAGAGCTGAAGCAGAGGCATCTGTGACCTCCAGGCCTGTGGATCTGGGTCCAGGCCCGTGCGGCTGGGGTCCAATAATCCTTGACGGCGATATGAGGAGAGCTCTGCCGTCTTATCCTGGGACCCAGCCCCACGGGCCTGGCCAGAGACTTCTCAAACTCTTAGTGTCTTGTTCTAACTTTCTAACTTAAAAGCATTTGAATCCATTTTCTTTCCCGAAACCCTAGCCTAACTGATGCAGCTCCTGTGATAAAACACAGCTGTTTCCTCGCGCCCCCTTCCGCCACATCTGTATCAAGTCTTGTATGAGCCCTGATTCCACGTCAAATTTCAAAACAAGCATCATTACCTCATGCGTCTCTCTCTAGAAGGAAGAGAAGAATAACGTTTCAGGAGAAGCGGGTTAACCTTATTCATTAAAACTCAGATCATTTTGGAACATGAGAAGATTATCAAGAGAGAGAAAGGTAAAAATCAAGTTCGTAAAGATTTAAGGTCATGTTTGCAACTTAAATGCATCAAGACAGAAGATGAAAGAATGGTTGCTTCTCACGAAGAGCGGTTATCTCAAACTGACAAAGAAATTTCCTGGAATTAGGGCAATGAAGTTTCAATTTACTGCATTTTTTCCTCCCAAGAGAGTTGAGGGACACTGAAGGATGGCCTCATAGTGCTTGGTGGCACTGATGGAAAGCTGAGTCGTCTAGTTCATACCTGATTACTCTGTCTGATGTTGAAAATGTATGTGTAATTTCCTAATGTTAATTTACTTTCAGAACTTTGGAGGCTAATGTGGAAATTGAAAAAAAAAAAGTCCAACTAAAAAATAAAGAGAGATAGTCTTATTAACCACTGGTAATTCACCACTGGTTAATATTTATATGTATTTGCTTTCAGTCAGTTTTTCTAGGTTTGCAGTACTTGAAAAACAATATCAGTAATGTAAGAGTGTATTTCCCATTTTAGAAGCAGAACTTTATAAATGATTCAGTTAGATCCCGGGCTTCCCTGGTGGCTCAGTGGTGAAGAATATGCCTGCCAAGTAGGAGGTGTGGGTTCACTTCCTGAGTTGGGAAGACCCCCTGGAGAAGGAAATGGCAACCCACTCCAGTATTCTTGCCTGGTGAATCCCATGGACAGAGGAGGAGCCTGGTTGGCTACAGTCCACGGAGTCACAGAAGAGTCAGACAGAACTTAGTGACTAAACAACAACAACAACATTAGATAACATTTTCCTGTTATCCCTAGTTTTGATTCCTTCACTTCCACTTGGCCCCAAATAACTTCTATAATTAGCTCTGTGTGTTTCCTTTCAGTTCATTTTTAACATGTTTATTTGCATGTACATATGGCAGCAAATACGTAGGTTATCACTTCATGTTAGCTCTGTCCATACCAGTAAGATCACACTCTATATTTTTGCAACCTACTTTTTTTCCTTCAACAATATACTTTGAGCTCTATCCTCGTATTTGCATATAGTGCTATTATATTTGGCTCATCAGTATTTTTGTATCACTAAAATAGAAAAAAGAATTGCCAATGAAACTGACATATTGAAAGAGCTCTTATAGATTTATTTTGATGAACATTTTATCACTTACTACTCGATGTGTAGAAAGAAAAATAAAAGAAAAATTAGCTAAGATATTTCTAAAATCTCTTCACATTTAGAGTAAATTCTTCTTGAATCACTACTTGGATGATACTCAGCTTTTTCTAAATAATATCATCCTCTATGCCATTGAAAGTATTGATGAAAGAACACTTCTTTAAAGTATGCTCTGCCATTATCTCTGGAACTTTCTTCCAAGTTGTTCATACCCACTGTTATCAGTTTTGACACTGACACTTCCTTGATTTATTCAGAAAGTGAATGGAATGTTTACAGATAACTCATTCTTAAGGTAGTTCTTACCAGGCTTTGTTTAATGCACGCTGACAGGATTGTAGTTGTCCATGCATGCCATTAAGAATAACAGCCCATTTTTTGCATATTTAATGAATGGCAACAGAAACCTATATGCTGTCTAGAAAACAGAGGTTTTTATGATAAAATCAATTGCTAGAAGCAACTCTATTTCATTTATAAAGTATGGAAAAATACACCTTGAAGATGGTGACACGCAAGTTCATTTTTAGCTACTGCATAGTGTTCCATTTTAAAGTCTATACCGCCTCTCTGTCTGCTCTCGGGCGTTGTTTTCTTTCTTGCTATTCTCTTTCATTTGAAAAACCTTTGTACTTTCATAAATTGTGTCATCATAATGTTTAAAACTGACTTGTGAGGCTTTTGTAAAATAGGTATATCAATTCAAATATGTTGAACTTTAATATATGATTAAAATAAATAACTAAATTAATGACAGTGTAGCTGTTAGGTGAAAATTGCAGTCTCCTCTCTTTAAACATTACCACCATCAGTTATTTAAATACTGTACTGTATATCTCACTTATAACTGTAAACCAGATTTTCAAAATTTACATTGATAGCAAATGATTGTGGGCAACAAATGTTTCAAATTTGGCTTTGACATTTTTAAACTTAAATATAAATATGGATTTGTTAAATATTAATCAGTATATTCATTTAAAGGGCTTATATTGGTAGTTTGATATTACAAGGTACTGTATTGGGTAATATGAGAAATATAAAGATAGAACTAATATGAAGTAAAAAGTTGCTCAGCCTTCTCATTATGGCCCTTTCTCAGAGTAATTCCCTGTCTCTCACTCGTCACCTCAGCTTTGGGGGTGCACTTGTAGGCTATGTGCCAGGCACAGCAGGACCCCCCCGCCCCCCCTGCCCCCCATTCTAAGAGGGCACTTAGTGCAGAGCTGCACATGCTTCTCTGGAATGCTGCAGGGGGAGCTCCTGAGCTTTAAAGTCTCCTGGATAGGCAGAAGGGCCTCGAGGAAGAGAAAGACATTGCCTCCTTGAAATTTTTTTTGATCGTTTGGAAGTTAAACATGCTAATGCCTTTCCAGTATTGCTGAACCCTATGGAAATAAGTAAGATTACAGTCAGATTTTTTTTGCCCATCTAGTTTACATTTTCTTTTGTTTCTGATTTCTTTATCATCTTTGATCTATGAAAAAGATCTTTATTGTAGTGAAAGTGAAAGGTGCTCAGTTTTATCTGGCTCTTTGCAATCCCATGGACTGTAGCCTGCCAGGCTCCTCTTCAAAAACCAGCAAATTCACTTTATCACAAAATCATATATGGAACATAACTATACATCAGTAGACTCTATAATCTTGTCATATATTACACAGGCTGGAAATACTGGATGTTTTCTGATTTTTTTTAACATTTTATACATGATACATATGGAATGTCTGTCACTAAAATAAGAGCTGTATCACATACTGCTCTTTTGGCTGGAGCATAAAACTAAAGCCCTACTGCATGAAATTGAAATGAATGAAAATTGTCTTAAAATGTTTATGGTATACCAGAATGAAAAAAGTCCTATATTTCAAACTATGCGGAAATAAATATCCTAATGAACAGCTACGTATAATTGGGAAAATGAAACACACAAACACACCCTGAGCTGTCCGTGTATCTCTGTGCATTTTATTTTATTTTTAAAAAATTTTTATTTTTACTTTATTTTACTTTACAATACGGTATTGGTTTTGCCATACATTGACATGAATCCACCACAGGTGTACATGCATTCCCAAACATGAACCCCCCTCCCACCTCCCTCCCCATAACATCTCTCTGGGTCATCCCCGTGCACCAGCCTCAAGCATGTTGTATCCTGCATCGGACATAGACTGGCGATTCGATTCTTACATGATAGTATACATGTTTCAATGCCATTCTCCCAAATCATCCCACCCTCTCCCTCTCCCTCTGAGTCCAAAAGTCCGCTATACACATCTGTGTATTTTTTGCTGTCTTGCATACAGGGTCATCGTTGCCATCTTTCTAAATTCCATATATATGTGTTAGTATACTGTATTGGTGTTTTTCTTTCTGGCTTTAATGAAGCTGCTAAATGTGTACTTCTCAGTCTCTGCTGCATTTACACGAGTCATAGGTTGCCAGTGTGATTTCCATGAAAGTCAGAATGCCTGGCACTTTGCTGACTTATTGTTCAGTAACATAATGTGTCATCTTGCTGAAACATTTATAAACACAAAAGCGCTGCAAACATCGAGGCTCCCGTGCCCACTGGCGCCGCCCACTGCGCTGCTCCGGGGGTTGCGATGTCTTAATTCCTTCAGCACTCGTGCTTTCAATGCAGGTCATTTCTCACATCTGGTTTTTTTTTTTTTCATGACTGTAATTTTAATTCTGCTGTGCTCTTAGAATGGACACAGTCGTCTGTTTCAGTGGTGGTCCCCTTGAAGGTGGGTTGTTCATGTCCCTTGTCGGGGCTATTACGATCAGAATGACACAATGAATGCTTTTTATTGCAGATAAATCTCCGCTCGACATTGTACAGGTACGCTTGTGATCATCTCTGTGGTTTCCATGTGGTAATCCATTTTTCTGATAAATTAATAAGAGTTTCAGTACTCTGTTGAGGAGGATCCTATATCACTCTCAGATTTGCTGTGTGTAGCCGTGATGCTGCCATTGACCTTGGCTGGAATGAATGGAACACTCACATAATCTGTCACAGGCTGTGCCATCCTGACCAGAATGCAAAGGAACCCACACCTGTAAGAACAAGTGATGGCATTTTATGCAAAATGCAGCAAAATCCAAATTAGAGCAGTGATAGTGACATCTAAGAGTTCGACGGTTCTGGGTTCTGCACATAGCAGCTTTTGACATCTCACTTTAATCACTATAATAGCTCTTTTGAGGTAATTCTTACCATTTTCTCTTTGTAAAGATGAAGAGGTGGTGCTCCAGAGAATATATACTTTACACTCCGGGATCACATGGCTGTGCAGTTTGGTATCTGGCAATACCATATAGAAAATTTTTACTAATTAACTTTTAGCAGACTAATTTTTGCTTCTGTGTCCATATTACAGGAATACTAAATATGAAGTTAAATTAGCATAATAATTATGAACACTGGTAGTACTTTAATAAATTATGTAGCAGATTTTATATACTGCTTTCCATTTAACAAGGCTTTGAAGCCCAGAATGTTCCACATGTAGAAGAGTTTGCCCAAAATCACATGACTATTAAGTTTCAAAGCCAGGGCTTAAACCCAGTTCCTCAAGCTGCGATTCATGGGGCCGCAAAGAGTTGGACACGACTAAGCAACTGAACTGAACATTAATTAAAAGTTTATTTTATGAAAATTTTGCTGGTTTAAATACTTTATTAATCACTAATATTGTAAGTTACTTTTTTAATGTAGCATTTCTAATAGCCAAATATCCAAATATAGAACACTAAAGGTTAACCCTGTTAAGAACTTGTGAATTGACCCTAGAAAAACCAAGGGTTTCCCTGTGGCTCAGTGGTAAAGAATCCACCTGCCAGTGCAAGGGACACGGGTTCGACCCCTGGTCCAGGAACGGCCCACATGCCTCCGACCAGCTCAGCCCATTCGCTGCAGCCGCTGGGCCAGCGCACTAGAGCCTGGCCTCCGCAGGGGAAGCTGCTGCCGCGAGGAGCGCGCCCCTTGGCTGCTGGAGGAGAGCAGCCCGCTTACAGCAGCGGAAGAGAGCCGTGCAGCAGCCAAGGCCCTGAGCAGCCAAAAGTAAATACGTTTTAAGAAGATATTATACAGAGTGAAGTAAGCCAGAAAGAAAAACACCAATACAGTATACTAACACATATATATGGAATTTAGAAAGATGGTAATGATAACCCTGTATGCGAGACAGCAAAAGAGACACAGATGTTTAGAACGGACTTTTGGACTCTGTGGGAGAGGGAGAGGGTGGGATGATTTGGGAGAATGGCATTGAAACATGTATACTATCATGTAAGAAACGAATCGCCAGTCTATGTTCGATACAGGATACAGGATGCTTGGGGCTGGTACACGGGGATGATCCAGAGAGATGATGTGGGGTAGGAGGTGGGAGGGGGGTTCAGGATTGGGAACTCATGTATACCCGTGGCTGATTCATGTCAATGTATGGCAAAACCAATACAGTATTGTAAAGCACAGTAAAGTAAAAATTAAAATTAAAAGAAGATATTAACAAAGCAGAACTGCTAATAAATCTCATTTCTTGATTCCTTAATGGGTGAAGCTCTTTGAAATTAAAGTTTTCAGTGTATTAGACAGGTTCATTTCCTGATGCTTAGCGTTCATTCTCTCTCTCTCTGTCTCTCTCACTTTCTCTTCCCTTAGCAAAGCATTTAGCCTTTGTGTGTGTTCCTGAGACTTTTTTGGAAGTCACAGGTAATCAAATTCCATGACCTCTTTGACCTATTTGTTTTAAAGATTGCTGATTAGTGGAAATATTAGTGTCTTTTGATAAGAACTGTCTCACTGAACCTTAACTCTTCACTTTTTCTTTTTGTCAGATTCCTACAGGTACCTACAGACAGAAGACTGCTGCACTTTTTTTCTTTCCAAAAGGATAAACAGGCCACTAGGGAGGAAACCTGAATACTGTTCAGAATAGACAGATGGTACTTAAGTAGGAGAGATGAGTCACGCCAGAAAAGGCAGGGTAGGAACAAAGTCCCAGAGAAAGTTGGTGTGAATTTGAGTGATTTTAGTAAAGTTTAGAAATGAGCAAAAAGCTTTGGTTAAGAAGTAGAAAATACAGCTTTCATATTACATTTTTACATGAAATCTTGCACAATTTAGATTTCATATATTGTTTTGAATTTTAATATTGTTAATGGTGATGGAAAGAATTACTATATATTAATAAAAGTTATTTGCAAGCATATATAGTATTTACTATGATAGTTATTTTAACTATTTTGTCAAGATGTATTTACATTCTATTTTGTATTTTAATACTTTATAAGGTGATAGAAGTTAGGATTAGATTCTTATGTAATAGTTTGTCTTTCAAATACTATAGCATTTATTAACCTGACCGCTACAGAAGATATAATACCCAAAAAGTGGCCACCTCATATTAAAAAACAAATTAAAAATGCATTTTAACCTTTTTATTGCCAAAAACACCCTATAAATATAGAGAAATAATTACCAGCACTCCAGGAGCCTCCTGCCTTTCTTTTCCTAATCATATTCCCTTCCTTTCTATGCTAATCAACTTCCTTACTTTCCTTTGTAATTTTACCGTTTGCATTTCTAAATAATATAGTTTAGTTTTGCCTGTTTTGAATTTTATATAAAAAATTATGCAGTAATACTATTTTGGTTTGTTTCTCTTGCTCAAATTAAGTTGTTAAGATGTATTCATGTCTTGGGTGTTGTTGTAGCTATTTATTTTCATTGCTGTATAGTACTCTATTGTAAACATAAACCACAATTTATTTTTCTGTTCTGCTATTCCTGGAAAGATGGGTTGCTTCCAAGTTTTGGCTATTATAAATAATGATGCTCTGAACATCTTGTTTTGTAACCCAGTGTATGTGAGTTTCTCTAGGGTGGATGACCAGAAGTGGAATTGATGCTCATAGGGGATGCGTAATTTCACTTTATTAGATAATGCTCAGTTTTTTCCCCAAAGATATTATATCTACTGAAAGCGCCACTGATACTGTATGAGAGTCTAAGTTGCTTCACGAGTTTGACAAACTACAGTATTTTGATTTAGTGCCTCAGTTATCTTAATTTGCATTTTTATGATTACAAATCATATTGAGCATTGTTTCATCAATTTTTGCCTATTCAGATTTTCTCTTTATGAAGCTTCCATTCAGGCCTTTGGCCCAGTTTTCTGTTATGCTGGCTGTCTTTTTCATGGTGATTTTTGAAAATACTTTTATGTGTTTTGGTTTCAAGCTCTTAGTCCCCCTTTTCCTTATAGCAGAGCATAGGACAGAGGGTTTTTCTGCTCTGACTTCTTTAGGAAGTGCAAGCCTAGAGAGAAGGTGTGAGGAACAGGATGAGCGACACGGAAGAGCAGGGCAGGAAAGATAAGAAGCGTCGCTGAGCAGGCTGCCCCGTGTGCAGCGGCCTGCTCCGTCTCAGGAGCTTGTCCGCAAGAGCGGGAACTGCCTCTCAGGATCTTCCAGTGCAGGAGAGAAAAGGGGAAAGAGTTACCTGCTAGCTGTTGTTTCCTGCTGGCCAAAGGCCCACCCAGAGGGTGTTAACTGACCCACACTTCTGGGTTGCACGTACGTAGTGCTGAGTGGTATCTGCTAGTGCAGTGGAAAAGCTCATGGTGGCTGGAGAGGCTGAAACACAGGTATGAGGTAAGCTATCCAGGTTTCACAGGGGCTTTATTTTTTGAGAATACCAGACATCCTCCTCAGTAGCCCCTTAAGGTAATGACCTGTCACAATCTCTAGAAGACTTGAGGCAGGAGGGATACTGAGGCAAGTAGTGAGCTCCACTGTTGCAGGCAATCCCAACACTGCAGTTTATGTGCACTGGAGATTTCTCTCAGCGTCAGTCCTAGACTTTGTCTTACTCTTTGGACAACAATTCAGCCGGTCTTGGTTGCTTGCCTGGTGAATAGTTTTGCATTCCTTAGAGATCTAAACCTTTGTTTTTGGTGGCTTATATAGCTGTTGCAGTTGCCCATTCACCATTATCACAGATGCACCGTGAGATGCCAGCAAGTCGCCCCTCCTGTGTGGCAGAAACTCTAGCTCCTCTTGATGATTAAGGTTGATTACCCCTGACAACATAGTAACTCACTTGTCTGTTGAGCTTTAAGTATGAGGAACATTGCAGTATCTCCTGAGGAGGTAGTATCTTCCCAGGAGCCCAGCCCTGGCAGAGTGTAAGCATGTGGGAACAGGAAGTACAGATTCTACAGTGGCCACTGGGAGTATTGATGAGAAAAGTCAATCCCACCTCTCCCCTTGAACACCCAGACTTGTGCATTCCAAACCAGTACAATGCTATATACATGCTGTTGGTTCAATATCTAAACCTTGGTCGGGCTTCCTTTGTAGCTCGACTGGTAAAGAATCCACCTGCAATGCGGGAGACCCTGGTTCGATCCCTGGGTTGGGAAGATCCCCTGGAGAAGGGAAAGACTACCTACTCCGGTATTCTGACCTGGGGAATTCCATGGACGTGGGGTCTCGAAGAGTAGGACATGACTGAGGGATTTTCACTTTGGAGAATAGACACTCCTCAGTTCAGTTCAGTTCAGCCACTCAGTTGTGTCTGACTTTTTGCGACCCTATCAATCGCAGCACGCCAGGCCTCCCTGTCCATCACCAACTCCTGGAGTTCACTTAGACTCACGTCCATCAAGTCGGTGATGCCATCCAGCCATCTCATCCTCTGTTGTCCCCTTCTCCTCCTGCCCCCAATCCGTCCTAGCATCAGAGTCTTTTCCAATGAGTCAAGTTTTCGCATGAGGTGGCCAAAGTACTGGAGTTTCAGCTTCAGCATCAGTCCTTCCAAAGAAATCCCAGGGCTGATCTCCTTTAGGATGGACTGGTTGGATCTTCTTGCAGTCCAAGGGACTCTCAAGAGTCTTCTCCAACACCACAGTTTAAATGCATCAATTCTTCAGCATTCAGCTTTCTTCACAGTCCAGCTCTTCACATCCATATATGACTATTGGAAAAACCCAACAGACCTTTTTGGCAAAGTAATGTCTCTGCTTTTGAATATGCTATCTAGCTTGGTCATAACTTTCCTTCCAAGGAGTAAGCATCTTTTAATTTCATGGCTGCAATCACCATCTGCAGTGATTTTGGAGCCCCCCAAAATAAAGTCTGACGCTGTTTCCACTGTTTCCCCATCTATTTCCCATGAAGTGATGGGACTGGATGCCATGATCTTCGTTTTCTGAATGTTGAGCTTTAAGCCAACTTTTTCGCTCTCCTCTTTCACTTTCATCAAGAGGCTTTTTAGCTCCTCTTCACTTTCTGCCATAAGAGTGGTGTCATCTGCATATCTGAGGTTATTGATATTTCTCCTGGCAATCTTGATTCCAGCTTGTGTTTCTTCCAGTCCAGCATTTCTCATGATGTACTCTGCATATAAGTTAAATAAGCAGGTTGACAATATACAGCCTTGACGTGCTCCTTTTCCTATTTGGAACTCATCTGTTTTTCCATGTCCAGTTCTAACTGTTGCTTCCTGACCTGTATACAGGTTTCTCAAGAGGCAGGTCAGGTGGTCTGGTATTCCCATCTCTTTCAGAGTTTTCCACAGTTTATTGTGATCCACACAGTCAAAGGCTTTGGCATAGTCAATAAAGCAGAATAGACATTTTTTTGGAATTCTCTTGCTTTTTCGATGATCCAGGGGATGTTGGCAATTTGATCTCTGGTTCCTCTGCCTTTTCTAAAACCAGCTTGAACATCTGGAAGTTCACAGTTCACGTGTTGCTACAGCCTGGCTTGGAGAATCTTGAGCATTACTTTGCTAGCGTGTGAGATGAGTGCAGTTGTCAACTTCATGGAATTTTCCCTGAGCTGGTATTTAAAATAATTTAATAATTTAATAACTGGTCATTTTGTTGTTTTTTTAATCTTTTCATCTTTGAAGTAAGACCAGTGATTTTCATGATCATGCCCCTGTTTTCCACCAGCATGAACAGTTTTGCACCTTCTTGTCATAAAATGGTCCCCAGACGGACCTCAGAGCCTGAGGCCAAATCCTTATGAACTGTCAATTAGAGGATTAACCCCAGGCTTTAAGAGTGAGGGAAAAGAGAAGTCAACTAGAAAATGGAGGAGAGCTGATATGAAGATGTTTTATTTTGCTGGCAAGTACTGAATGTGACGGGTTGCCTGATTCCGTGTGATTATGCCCTGAGAAGCCTTATAAACGCTTCTCGGGACTGTCCCTTGGAGGCAGGGATGAGGGGCGAGCACAGAGGAAGGATTTGCCCACTGGCTATTGAGTTGGTCACAGAGGACCATTAAGGAGTGTTACCAGGCCGAGCCTGTGTATCGCACACCCCTGAGTGCCGGGGGGCATGTTAGCAGCGTGGTGTCAGGAGGGAGGCCCCACAGCAGGAGACGGGAGAGACACTGCAGATGTTAGGTAAGATGCCGAGAGTACTCTGCTACTGATCTTAGGCCCTAAACTCACACTTCTCTTTGAGATTTATATAAAAGGGAGTATCTGAAACGTGAGGGACCACACATACAGACTTGGATTCTGCCATGAGACTTGGGCTTATAGTCCAAATGTCATTTAAATTAGGAAAATGCCACATAGCTCCTTATGTTTTTACGAAGAGTTCTAAGGAAAGAATCTCAGAATCCATGTTTCTGTGGTTTATATATACATGAGATTGAAAGTTGTAAGTGAAGGAAGCTCAGTTTTTTTAACGAATCACTTATCTTTATGTCAAATCATCTAATGTCAGTATGCATTGGATTTAATAATTGAATGTAGGAGCAGTGTTCATTATGTGGTCAAAAAACGAGAGTTTGTAAAATACTGTTAACAATGGTTATCTCCAGTGCTTAAGTTATTTTCTTCATGTTTATTCTTTGTATATTTAATCGGAAATATATTTGTGATCAGAAGAAATATAATGCTCGTTTTAAAATGACATAATGGCAAAGGGCTAAGAAAGGACTGATGTTTTCCTACGTAAAAGTCAGTTTCTTTCTTGATAGCTGTAGACACACAGTATCACTTTTCTTTAAAGTTAACCAAAGCAAGTAGAGATTCCTGCTCAATCATGTCTTTGCAACACCTGTCTCCTTGGTGCCTTATAGTATCTGAAGGCTCGATTAAGATTTTAATCAATCTGTATCTTTAAACTTGTACATAACATTTTTTTCAAGGTATTTTCATTATCTGCCTTTGAAGTGATACTTATTAATTGTTTCAGATTTTGGGTTTCTCTTGAAAATATGCTATTTTATAAACATTACACAAAACATACCTTACAGTAACTTTCAGATGCTTAAGAAAAGAAGATAAAAAGCTGCAATGGGTATATATTTATGTTTCTAATGTCCTACATCATAATCTGTGGTTGGCAGGGGAACAAAGGAAATGCACATTTGCAGTGAATTTTAATTTCCATTACACCATAAATGCATAACCTATGTCATGCTAACACTGTGTGGGTATCATCAGTCAGTCTTACAGTAACGCCAGAGACAATGTCTTCTCATAATTCTCTCCGTGATGTCACCCTCAAAGGTTATGGTGTATGTAAAATAGATTGACTTTCAGTAAACTCCTATATCTGTATCACATTTGAATTTATCTAAGTTCCTCTAAGAGTTATGTTTTCAAACTATACAGTATCAGCCACAGATTATTACAGAAATAAAACACTCCTGTATGAGACTAGTATATATGGTGTGTAAAATAAGGACATGTGCACCGAGAGCTTACCTTAGTAGACAGGTTAGGTTGGATGCTCTGGCAGAGCAAGGACCTGACTGCTGTGGAAGTAGTGTAGCTGGTGTTCAGAGGATATGCCCAGTGATTCCTCCTTGCCCGAAAAGCAGTAGAAGAGACACCATTGCCACCGACGTTTGCTCTTTCCTGCCACAACATGTATGGAGAAGAGGCATGTGCCACACACCGTTCTGGACCCGTGGAGTCAGAGGACCGAGTTGCCAGTCCTTGATAACTGACACTCACGTTCAGTTCCTTGCTGAATGGGCTTCCCTGGGAAAATATTCATTTCAAGGTTTTTAGATTTTTTAAACTCAAATTTATATGTTAATTTAAATTTCTGAAGGAAAATAGCTATGCTTACGGAAGATTAGGTTATATTTGGTATCCTTGTGTTTTGTAGCTTTTAAAAATGATTTGCTTTCTTAAAAATGGTGGAAAGTTTATTCACTAGTTTGTATTTATCTACTTGTTCAATAACCTGTTCATTCACTAATATATTCAAACAAATACACATAGAGAGCTCACAGTTACGAATGAAATGGAAATGGTGGTCTCTTAACATTCTTACAGTGGAAAGTTATGGACTATATAAATGATTTGTGAGCTTTTAAAACCACAAACATTGTAACCTTAAGCATGGTACTCATAATCCATAAATCTGGGGAAAATCACCCCTAATTCCATCACGTTTACCCCTGCATAACACCTTCTAGTTACTTTTTACATACACGTGTGCATAGTTTTAAATAGCTGCATTGAGGCATGTACAGTTTTTACATTCTTTTTTTATTTAACATTTGTGTGATATGTTTAATCAGAAGGAACAACGTAAAAGACTCAAGATTGCACATTCTCTCTTTAATTTTTCATCCTGCAGTTTTCCGAGTCATGATTGAGATATATATATTGTTCAGGAAAAAAAGCACGATGGTGATATCGTAAGAATACTAGCACTATCTAAGCTACAGGAACAGAAAAATTGGTGCGCATTGTTCTATATTATGTTGCAAATGGAGCCAATTCCCAGTATATTGTAGAGAATCCAGTGAGGGCTTAGAAGAGCATCTGAAGCCCTGTGGCAGAGTCCCTTGGTGCTTGAGTTCCACGTGCCCAATCTTTTTTAAAAAGCAGGTTGCATTCTTCATAAGAAAATTCTAAAAGTTGAGCTATTTTATTATAACTATGGAATTGCTGCAGATGCTGCTAAGTTCTGTTCAATGTATGAAGCTGTTATATTTTTCACTTAAAAAATTCAAGGTAATAAAAAGCTGAATGTCATACAGCTTTGATGTCTATTAGGGAAATAACTCAACATATAAAGCTTTAGGAGGCAAATTTCATTTTAGAAATTTATGACTTTAAAAGCCTATGCAGATCTAAATTTTGAATTAAAAATATATTGCCAGCTGCTTATTTTAGTAGGGCTTATTTGCAGTTGTTCTGACTTATAAACTTAACTCTTTATAATAATTCTCCAAAATTGGCTTTCCCCTTTTATCCTTTTATTTAAGACTTTAAAGTAGTAAAAGAACCCAGCGGCAAGGGGAGGGGTGCTCTTTTCAAATCTGACTTAAATATCTTAAAAGCATGACAGTTTTTTGTGTCCCTTCACATTTAACAGATTTATCACTTATCATTTAGATGCACCACTATGCTCTCTTCCCAATCTGAAATTAATTGTCTATACTCTGTTACTCTGAAATTGTAAGTGAAGCATGTTGAATTCTGGCTTAAGTTTAAGAACTCTAGACTTAAAATGTAACTAAGAGTTACAACCGTGTCTCCTTTAGCCACCAGCTTGGTGCATCGTGGTGGTGTACAAGCTGAAATCACCTCAGGTACATATCTGTAAAAGTTCTACCTATAATTAGGCAGACATTTAGGTACTGGGTTAGCCAAAAAGTTTGATCTTTCCATAACATCTTCTGGAAAACCTCAGTGAATTTTTTGGCCAACCCAATAATTAGTAAAGCTATTGTGGAATTATGGCTCATGAAAAATATAGGAAAGAATATTCTACTCTGTAATTCCAAAGTATATCTTGGAAATTACTTGCTGGGAGAAAGCTACAATATTTTAAAATATTCAGCAGCTGGGCTTCTCCTCCTTCTCGCAACTGTTGTCTGGGAAACAGAAGGAGCAGAAAATGAAAAAGGAACCAAGACAACTCATACCAGCAACTTTTTTTCATACTGTTGGTCATACTGTTTTTTAAAAAAATGAGGTTGAAGCATACAACTAAAATTAGCGTTTTTAAATAAACTATGAGTTCTTTTCTGTTACTGATTTTTATTTACTGTGTAGTTGACCATAGTAACTTCCTTCAAATAAGAGCTGTTTCTTTGTATTTTTATTGCATCCATTGTGGAAAGAGTCCTACTATCTGGTTAATTAACACATCCAGCACTTCATCTA
The DNA here is from genome assembly GCF_042477335.2 of Ovis canadensis. Taxonomy (NCBI): domain Eukaryota; kingdom Metazoa; phylum Chordata; class Mammalia; order Artiodactyla; family Bovidae; genus Ovis; species Ovis canadensis. Next base: position 122,978,092 of record NC_091249.1, read on the forward strand.
TTTATCTTTGTGCACGTGTGTATGACAACAGTTAAGTTCTACCCTCTTAGCAAATTTCAGTTACATACAGTGTTATTAACTATAGCGGGCTTTCCAGGTAGTGCTAGTGGTAAAGAACCCACTGCCAAAGCTGGAGCTTTAGGAGACAGGGGTTTGATACCTGGGTTAGGAAAATCCCCTGGAGGAGAACATGGCAACCCACTCTAGTATTCTTGCCTGGAGAAACTCCTCGACAGAGGCGCCTGGTGAACTATAAAGAACTGGACACTGCTGAAGTGATTTAGCATGCGCACATTAACTATAGTTGCTCTGTTTTGCATTAGCTTCTCAGACCTTATTCATCTTACAGTTGAAAGTTTGTACCCATTTACCAACCTCTCCCTATTTCCAGACTCCAGTCCTTTACACTCTGTTTCTGTGAGTTTGATGTTTTTTTTTTTTAAAGGTTTCTGATTCCATATGTAAATGACGCCATGCAGTCTTTGTTTTCTCTGTCTGGCTTACTCTTACTTTTAGTTGTTTCACTGATTAATAGTATAATACTAAATGAAGGTAGGTCCTCAAAGCTGTTTTTATTTGGCAAGATAACACATATTTTCTTTTAGGAAATTCACTTGCTAAAAACACAAGCAAGTAACAACACCCGTGTCTTCCTCCAGAAAATTAGCAGCTTTTCTGGCACCCTCTCAAACTCCCACCTCCACCCCTGGGGATATGGCAGATATCAACACATATTCATTGACCGTGGTGGAGAAAGAAGCCTCTGGCAGCTCCACATAAGCCGCCTCTGAAAGAAGTCAAGCCTCGCCTTCAGGAAACGCAAGGGGATATTTAAGTCTAGTGAAGACAGTTCTGTTAATGCCACTCCCACGTTCTATCCCTTAGGAAAATAGGAAAGTTTCCATGGTGGCCTTTATATATACAGAATTCCTAATCAGGAATTCCTGGTTCAGCAAATGTTTTAACAGGGAAAGATAATTAACTCTAATCTTTGCTGTCAGTTGCTTTTTTTCATTTATTTAAATTTGCATTTGCATTCTGTGATTGTTTTTTCAAGTGAGTATCTTCCAAGATAAACTTAGATCTTGTTTATAAGACTACTCTCTATATTAGCATCTCCTTCATGTATCACAGCCTTGTCATGGTGAAGGGGCTTGTGTAACTCAGTGAAGCTATGAGCCATGCTGTGCAGGGCCACCCAAGATGGACGGGTCATAGTGAGGAGTTCTGACAAAATGTGGTCCACTGGAGGAGGGAATGGCAACCCACTCCAGTATACTTGACTGGAGAACCATTTGAGCAATATGAAAAGACAGAAAGATATGACACTGGAAGATGAGCCTCCTGGGTCAGAAGGTGTACAGTATGCTACTGGGGAAGAATGGGGAAACAGCTCCAAAAAGAATGGAGCTACAGGGCCAAAGCAGAAAAGATGCTGAGGTGGATGTGTTTGTTGGTGAAAGTAAAGTCTGATGCTATAAAGAACAAAATTGCATAAAAACCTGGAATGTTAGGTCCATTAATCAAGGTAAATTGGATATAGTGAAGCAGGAGATGACTAGATTGAACATTGATATCTTAGGATTCAGTGAACTGAAATGGATGGGAATGGGTGAATTTATTTCAGATGACCATCATATCTACGACTGTGGGCAAGAAGCCCTAAGAAGAATTGGAGTAGCCCTCATAGTCAACGAAAGAGTCCGAAATGCAGTACTTGGGTGCAGTCCCCAAAATAACAGAATAGCTTTGATTTGTTTCCAAGGCAAACCATTCAGCATCACAGCAGTAATCCAAGTCTATGCCACAACCACTAATGCCAAAGAAGCTGAAGTTGACTAGTTCTGTGAGGACACATATGACCTTCTAGAACTAACACACAAAAAAGATGTTCTGTCCATCATACAGGACTGGAATGCAAAAGTAGGTAGTCAAGAGATACCCAGAGTAACAGGCAAGCTTGATCTTGGAGTACAAAATGAAGAAAGGAAAAGGCCAACAAGAGTCTTTCCAAGAGAACACACTAGTCATAACAAACACCCTTTTCCAACAACCCAAGAGAAGACTCTACACATGGACATCACCAGATGGTCAATACCGAAATCAGATTTTTTATATTCTTTGCAGCCAAAGATGGAGAAGCTCTATACAGTCATCAAAAACAAGACTGGGAGCTGACTGTGCCTCAGATCATGAGCTTCTTATTGCAAAATTCAGGTTTAAATTGAAAAAGGTAGGGAAAACCACTAGACCATTCAGATATGACCTCAGTCAAATCCCTTATGATTATACTGTGGAGGTGATGAATAGATTCAGGGGATTAGATCTAGTAGACAGAGTGCCTGAAGAACTATGGACAGAGGTTCATAACACTGTTCAGGAGGCAGTGACCAAAACCATCCCCAAGAAAAAGAAATGCAGGAAGGCAAAGTGGTTGTCTGAGGAGGCTTTACAAATAGCTGTGGAAAGAAAAGAAGGAAAAGGCAAGGGAGAGTGGGAAGATGGTGCCCAACTGAATGCAGAATTCCAGAGAATACCAAGGAGAGATAAGAAGGCCTTCTTAAATGAACAATGCAAAGAAATATAGGAAAAAATAGAATGAGAAGGACTAGAGATCTCTTCAAAAAAGTTGGGAGATATCAAGGGAATACTTCATGCAAAGATAGACACAATAAAGGACAGAAATGGTAAGGACTTAATAGAAGCAGAAGAGACTAAGAAGAGGTGGCAAGAATACACGAAAGAACTATACAAAAAAGATCTTAATGACCTGGATAACCATGATGGTGTGGTCACTAACCTAGAACCCGACAAGATAGTGGAGGTAATGAAATTCCAGTTGAGCTATTTAAAATCCTAAAAGATGATGCTGTTTAAATGCCGTGTTCAGTAAGTCAACAAATTTGGAAAACTCAGCAGTGGCCACAGGACTGGAAAAGGTCAGTTTTTATTCCAGTCCCAAAGAAGGACGATGCCGGAGAATATTCAAACTACTGCACAGTTGCACTCATTTCACACGCTGGTAGTGTTATGCTCTGAATCGTTCAAGCTGGGTTTCAGCAGTATGTGAACCAAGAGCTTCCAGGTGTACAAGCTGGGTTTAGAAAAGGCAGCGGAACCAGAGATCAAATTGCCGACATTCATTGGATCATGGAAAAAGCAAGGGAGTCCCTGAAAAACATTTACTTCTGCTTCATTGACTATGCTAAAGCCTTTGACTGTTTGAATCACAACAAACTGTGAAAAATTCTTAAAAATATGGGAGTACCAAATTACCTTATCTGTCTCCTGAGAAACTTGTATGCAGGACAAGAAGCAACAGTTAGAACTGGACATGGAACAGTGGACTAGTTAAAAATTGGGAAAGGAGTAGGACAAAACTGGATACTGTCACCCTACTTATTTAACTTATATGCAGAGTACATCATGAAAATGCTAGACTGGATGAAGCACAAGCTGGAATCAAGATTGCTGGGAGAAATATCAACATCCTCAGGTATGCAGATGATACTATTCTAATGGCAGAAAGTGAAAAGGAACTAAAGAGCCTCTTGATGACAGTGAAAGAAGAGAGTAAAAAAGCTGGCTTAAAACAGCATTCAAAAAACGAAGATCATGGTATCTGGTCCCATCACTTCAGGACAGATAACTGGGGGAAGAAGTGGAAGCAGTGATGAATCGTATTTTCCTGGGCTCCAGAATCGCTGCAGGCAATGGCTGCGACCATGAAGTTAGAAGGCAGAGACCAGCCCCTTGGAAGGGGAGCTACGGCAGACCTAGACACCGTGTTAGAGAGCAGAGACGCCACCTTGCTGACAGACGTGCACATAGTCTAAGCCAGCCCACTCCAGCACTCTCGCCTGGAGAATCCCACGGACAGAGGAGCCTGGTGGGCCACAGCCCATGGGGTCGCAAAGAGTCGGGCACCACTGAGCGACTTTACCTTACCCTACCTATGGTTTTCCCAGTAGTCATGACCAGATGTGAGAGTTGGACCATAAAGATACATGAGCACCCAAGAATTGATGTCTTCAAATTGTGCTGGAGAAAACTCTTGAGGGTTCCTTGGCCTGCAAGGAGGTCAAACCAATCAGTCAGAAAGGATGTCAACCCTAAATATTAAGGACTGACATTAAAGGTGAAGCTGAAATACTTTGGCCACCTGATAGAAGAGCCAACTCAGTGGAGAAGACCCTGATGCTGGGAAAGATTGAGGGCAAGTGGAGAAACGGGCAACAGAGGATGAGGTGGTTGTATGGCATCACCGACTTGATGGACATGAGTTTGGGTAAACTCCACAAGATAGTGAAGGACAGGGAGGCCTGTGTGCTGCAGTTCATGGGGTCACAAAGAGTTGGACACGACTGAGTGACTGAAAAACAACAATAAATTAGCATGTATAGACAACCTATGGCTTGAAAGAAGTTGATCTGGGGTGAAAGTATATCAGTAGTCAAGTAAGTAGAATTTTGAACAAAACAGAACAACATTCAATATTTTGGCTTTGTTCTGTGACTTCTACAGCCTTTGGGAGATGCCATTGTGTGACGGACCCAGTCTCTGCAGGGCCAAGCATTTCTGACTCGGTCCCAGCAGTTTCAATCCTGTCCATGGTACTGAGAAGATTATCAGTCGTCAGTCCTGAAACAGTATGTGATTGTAGACACATGTATGGCATAAATCAAGAAATTGGTTATTGGAGGTATAATTGGTGTTGATTAGAGCCTTTTTTACATTCTAAAAGGAAAACTCTTCCTGTTCATAATTACTTAGAATTGGCAAAAATGCCACATTCAGTAGCTTTGCGTGGTGGAGTCTCAATTTTTCTCTCAAGCTTCTTTAAGGTACAAAAGACTCAGATACTTTTTTGACTAAACTGTGCAGCAGAATTTCAGTTTCTTAAAGATTTCCTAAATTAGAATCCTATTGTAAAAATGAGTTCTTTCTAGAAGAACTTTGGAATTTCTCACTTTCATCGGTAGAACATCCTCTTCTTTTTTCATATTCAAGCCTTTGTGGATACCATGCAGTCAGTTTTTAAATGACCATGAAGGCGGTTTAATAGCTCATTCGTGTTTCTGAGCTCTCTCCTGGCAGTGTCTCCAGATGAATGAAGTGCAGTGCTCTCCATAGCACCTAAGGAAGGAGTGCTGCTTGATGTTGTTCAAAGTGCTCTGAAATGAGAGCATTCACAATCATGGAATAATGTCTATTTCAGCGCCTTTTATTTTAAAAATTCTGTATTGACCATTTAAAATTTTTATGGGTACATTCTAACTAAAGATAACAGAGCCTATTGCTCAGTTGTGTCCGACTCTTTGCGACCCCATGGCCTATAGTCTACCAGGCTCCTCCGTCCTTGGGATTTTCCAGGCAAGCGTGTTGGGGTGGGTTGCCATTTTCTTCTCCGGGGGATCTTCCCAACCCAGGGGTCAAACCTGGGTCTTCCGCATTGCAGGCAGACGCTTTACCGTCTGAGCCACTAGGGAAGCCCTATGATATCCTACTGCCTTCCAATATATAGGATATCTATTGTATTTGCATTACCAAAACAAAACATTTTCCTTTTAAACCTTCAGATAGCTGTCTTATCTGTGATGAAAAATAAAAATTTCTGTCCCTTAAAATTTCTCTGTAAAACAGGATATATCTTATATATATATATATATAATGTGTCTTATAATGATATCAGATATGTTTCCTTGTATTACAGTTTCCTTATTTGCCCAGTGGAGATGATGCAGGTCCCTACCAAGTTAACTAGGCTATTGCAAACATCAAGGAGATCAATTATGGACACATTAGTAGAGATAAATAAAGCGTTATGCAAAATGCGCTTATGCTAATAGCAGTTACTAGGGATTAAGTAACTTCACCCTTTGGGTGAAGAATACAGAACTTCCTCTACTGTAGCTAGGTGATAAGACCTAAAGATAATAAAGATAATAAAGATATAATAAAAATATATAATAAAATATAATAAAGATAAAAATAGTAAAGATAATAAGCATACATTATCAAATTGAATCCTATGTAAAATCAAAAATAGTATAAGGAAATAGTTTGCAGTAAGATCAGTGTACTTTTTGTTGAAATGCAATTAATTTACAATACACTTAATTGAGATTGCTTTGATATCTTTTGCAGAGTTGTAAGTGTAGCTGGGGAACTCAGCTATGATCATACTCTGTCCAGTGAGGGAATTTCATTATCTTTCTTCCCTCATCTGTCATCTTATACTCAGGTCTGAGTTTTGCAGATGGGACACTGTTCATGAGAGCAGAGGGGCATGAGGGACAGCAGACAGGAGGCCCAAGGCCCAGGAATGGAAGCAGAGTTGACCTAAGGTACCTGGGTTATCATGAACAGTGAACGTGAGTAAAAAAAGTGCACGTTGTGGTCAGGGTTAAACAAACAAACAGGATTTAGTTAAGAAAATGCTTCCAAGAGAGAACTCTAAAACAAGACCATGATGAGAATTAGACAGTAAAGCTCAAAATGGGTAGGTAGAACGTTCTGGAGCCAAGTGGAATCAATGAGAAGACAGGACTGCAGGATGAAGCTCAGAACTCAGTGAAAGGCAGAATTGTGCTGGAGTCCCCCTTTGACCTGTGCCATCTCCTTAAGCTTTGCCAGTATGGTGGCTGAAGGGAGGAACAACTTAAAAATATTTGGCACTTCTTGTGCTTTTCAAACCTCCATTCAAGTCTCATCCCTCTACAGATGCTTTTTCTCTCTATAGTGCTCCCAGCAAATCACTGTCACTAAAATCAGACTTCTAAGTAGCTGGTCCAAGGAACAAATTTTAGTCCTGACGTTTAGTATTATTGATCCTTTCTTCCTCCTAAGTGACCAGATGTGTGTGTATGATTATATTGTAGTTTGGAAAGAGGAGAGAAAAATTATTCTGTTGATTGTATAGAGATTTGTGGCCAAATTTTTTTTATCACCCCAACTAATCGTTGAGGCCCATGGTAGAGACAGTTCCACGTTTTGCTGCTATCATTCATTTTGTGTAGCTCCTGTATTTCCATCTCCCAGCCATGTTTTAGCATAGGACAAAGGCAGCTATGGTTTGAGTTGAAGAAAAGTACTGTTAACACTGGGGCTCAAACAGTAAACAATCTGTCTGCAGTGCAGGAGTCTCAGGGTCCATCCCTGCATCAGGACGGTCCCCTGGAGAAGGCCTGGCAGCCCACTCCAGTGTTCTTGCCTGGAGAATCCCATGGACAGAGGAGCCTGGAGGGCTACAGTGCGTGGGGTTGCAAAGAGTCAGACACGACTGAGCGACTTTCACTCACTTGCCATCTTAAAGAGAAGTTTGAAATATGGCTCAGTCTTGCCATAGAGAAGGAAATGGCAGCTCACTCCAGTGTTCTTATCTGCAAAATCCCATGGACAGAGGAGTCTGGTAGGCTAAAGCCCGTGGGGTCGCAAAGAGTCAGACACAACTGAGCGACTAACACTTTGCTTTATGGAAAATAACATTTAATTAAAAAATAGGAGATTTTTTTTACTATTTTTGTTTACTGTACAAATTAAGCATCAAAGTAAATGTGCAAGTGACTTTTTCCTTTATTTAACATGAAATCATTGAGTGCCTAATGAATGCAAGCAGCCGTATTAGGCGGTAAGAGGTTTGTACCGGGGACTGGGAGAATGGGGAGGAAGGAAATGCTCTGGGAGAAACACTGGAGTTTGTGTGTTCACGTGAGGCTGCAGGAGGAGGTAGATATTTGAGAGGTGACTTTGAGGGTGGGTGAAACTTAAAAAGGTGAAAGGAGATGAGAAGGTGTTCTGGGCAACAGCATAATTCCAGACATGAACTGGATAATGAACCTGTCTTCTAAGCATGAGTGTCTGATTGTGCAGTTTGCTGAAAAGAATAAAAGAAGTTGGTTGCAAGGGCAACATGCCGAGCGACAGTCGTGAGTCTGAGTCCCCCTCCCGTCCCGGCCTGTGCTGTCTCCTCCAGGTGTGCAGCGCCTAAGCACTTGAAGTGTGGCTGATCTGACTGGAGATGTGCTTTAAGTGTAAAATACACACTAGATTTTTAAGACCTAGCATAAGAACAAAAAAGAATGTAAGGTATCTTAGTAATTTTATATTGGTTACATGTTGAAATGAATTTTGGATAAATTCAATTTATATTGGATATAAACTTGGATACATTGACTATATTGAAAATATTATTAAAATTAATTGTAACCTGTTCCTTTTTACTTAAAAAATGTGGCTGCTGGGAATTTTAAATTACATATGTAGTTATCATTCAGAGATAGCAGTTTGCTTCTGTTGGTCAGTGCTGTTCTAAATGCTATAAAACAGGAGAATGTGGAAATAAATGGCTTCTGCAGTATGATTACTCCCCATGTACATGTATTAATATTTCTAAAAGCCTTCTTTGACTCCTACTCACATGCTTTATATGTGATAGTGAACAGGATTTTCGTTTCGGTTGCCTAGTGGATTTGTACAGTATTATGAAGTTGGATCTATGCTGAATATCTTGAAGGTTCCACCCGTGGAGCAAGCCTACAAGCCACCCCCGGCTCCACCCAGGAGATAGCTAGAGTTGGGCTCGTACTTCGGCCCTTTTTGCACCTTCTCGTTTTCATCACTCTCTTCACCTAAAGGTTAAAGAGAATGAGGAAAGAGATTGAGTAATGAGACCAAGTTTGAGACGATGAGGTTAACTGAAGTCACAGAAACGTCTGTGCTAGTGTCTGCTAAATTGTCTGAGAATGTCTCCATCATGGGATTGCTTTGCTCGTAAAATTTGTAGAATAAGGTAGAGTTGCTGCCATTAATACAGGTGAAGAATACAGGAGCGAGAGAGCTCATGTGGACTGATTGCAAAAAAGATGCTTACATTCTTCCTTCTTGAAAATCTGAAACGTTGCCTTGTCTGGGAACATGACTCTTCGCTTTGCCTAGTTGTTTGAATTATTTTGAGATTCTATAATTTTCTTTTTGAAGAAGGCATCTAGTGATGTGTATTGTTTTAGTAAAAATGAAGTCATTGATGAAAAGTGTAGATAATCCCTGCAGTGCAGTAATAGTCTTTTTGTCCAGGCATTCTTCACAAAGGAAAGAATTACATAAAATGTCTTATTTTCTCCTTTTTTTGAAATATTTAATTTACCATCTGCTTCCTAGCCAGTGATACTATAGTGGTAGATATCATAGACAAATTGCTGACGAAAAGAATGTAATTGACTTTTTTACTGAACCAGTGGGTGGGATTTTTTTTTTCAGTATTTTAAGGAAACTGCCAAACTTGCATGCATCACTTTAAGGAGTTGACCTGTTTAAACTTTTGCAACCTCTTTTAAATAACCTTGAGAGAGATGTCATGAAAAAATACGGGACTGTAAATGTTGGAATCAAGGGAAAATTAGGTCACTTTAACATGACCTTTTAACATGTCATAAGAACTCTTCTGTCAAAAATCTGAACTGCATTTCACATTAGATTCAGTTGAATGTGTTCGCATCAAAATTACCAGGAAACTTTCGAGGGAGGAAAGCCTCTTGGGAGCCAAAATGGATTGAGCATCTCTGTCCTTGTGTCCAGGGTCTCAGTGACCATGATTTTAAAGCTTCATTTACCATTGGGAAAAGCATCTCTGTCCTTGTGTCCAGGGACTCAGTGACCATAATTTTAAAGTTTCATTTACCTTTGGGAAAATTTGCAAATTTGTGGTTTGAACTGACTCCTAATCAAATTCCACATACTGAGAAAGGATTTGATGTATAATTTTATTTTTAACCAATCCCCTTCAAATATCATTTGAGAGGGGTATGGCTTGCCTCCTTCACCCAGCTAGGCTGTCTGTTTGCTTCCACATATCTCAGGGAAAATCCCCTCCTAGCAGTAATTGAAAAGGTTATTTACTGGGGAATGACAGCAAAGACTTTTTTTGAGAGTAATTCATCTCATTCTATAGAGTGATTTACATACATGCTTACACAATGAAACAGTCACAATGAGTAAGAATTAACAAAGAGTGGCTCTGGTAGTAACTGCTGATCTATTTCCATTTGGATGTTAATGAAACTCTTACTAGAGTGGTGAAGGAACTATAAGCCCTGATTTTATTCCACTTATATCTAGGATTAGAATGACCTCAATTATTGTTTTTAAGTGTAACCTATTTATTAAAAGAATATGTTACCTTAAAAGCCTAGGATTCTGAACTCCAAATATGTAGAATTATAAGAAAGGAGGTAAAAATAAGGATTGCAGAATAATATTTTATTTTATGAAATAACCAATGTTCCCTTTAAAAAATTATTTTCCTGTGATTATTATTATTTATTTATTTATGGATATTTATCTAGATGTCACAGAGTTTGCAGGTAAAATTTAAAATAATTTTGGGAGTCACTGTTTTTGAAAATCAGTTCCAAATGATAGCAGAGCATCTCTGGCATTAAAATTTAGTGCAGTGGAAAAACATGATGTGATCTAGACATTTTCAGTTTGGTTGACTCGGGTTTTACAAAAAGTCAATTATGTACAATATTCTTGAAATCATTTATGCAGTGGGAAAAAAGAACTAATTATCTGGGCTTTAGCCCTAGATATTGAACTCATTAAAAATGCTTTCTATAATCTCAAAATGAAACCCAGTTAATCATTTGAAAGGAAAAATAAAATTAAGCATCCAGTCCTTTGAAGGAGAAGGCAATGGCACCCCACTCCAGTACTCTTGCCTGGAAAATCCCATGGATGCAGGAGCCTGGTGGGCTGCAGTCCATGGGGTCTCTAAGAGTTGGACACGACTGAGCGACTTCACTTTCCCTTTTCACTTTCAGGCATTGGAGAAGGAAATGGCAACCCACTCCAGTGTTCTTGCCTGGAGAATCCCAGGGACGGGGGAGCCTGGTGGGCTGCTGTCTATGGGGTTGCACGGAGTCAGACACGACTGAAGCGACTTAGCAGCAGCAGCAGCAGATAAAAAATATAATAATTGAAATGTAGTTTACTTTCCACTTGGCACATTTGGTTTATCTGTGTTGTGATTTTATTTGTTTAATTTCATTGACTGACTGACTTCTTTGTATAGCAAAGTTTGTGTTAATCACTGAGTTGTGTCCAACTCTTTGCAACCCTACGGACCGTAGTTCCTCTGTCCGTGGAATTCTCTAGGCAAGAAGACCAGAGTGGGCGGCCTGCTCCAGGGGATCTTGCCAGCCCCGGGGTTGAGCCCAGGTCTGTGTTACCTGACAGCAGTGGTGAGCATGATCCTCTCAGGCACGTGACAGACCTCACGGGGACCTCTCCTAAGAATGCCATTGAAATGCAGTTGAATTTAAAGAGTGAAGTTTATGTGCAGAGTAACTGCTATTAAAGAATCTGACGGCCATCAGTCTTTCTATAGTCAGAGTGCTGTCTAAGTGAATGTGAAAACTTCAGGTCCCCCCTCTTGAGCTTCCGCCAAGCCCTTCTGCACTGTGAGGAAAAGCAGCATCAGTTTGGCCAGCATTAAGCTGTAACCAGGTCCAAGGCAAAAAGAAACAATAATTATTCCAGTTCCTCTTCCTCATAGTTTCTAAAATTGGCTGCTGTCAGGGGCTGCCTGCTGCCATGCGGCAGCCACCACCTGCGTAGTTGCTGCTCTGGAGACTTGCGGAGAGTGCTGGTGTTAGCATGCTGCGTAGCTTGCTGTTCATCTCTGTGATTTCTGTTTGAAGATAAATTGAGCTTTGAATGGAAAAACTCCAAATAGGTGATATGTTAACCCATTTTTTCCTTCGAAAGGTAAAAGGGTACAGGGATAGTATAAAGGCTACATAATGGACGGGAGGCCGGCTGGACAGTCTGTGACTCCCACTGAATGTGCAGGGAAATATTCCGGTTTTGTAGAGCCAGCACCATGCCTGTGTTCACAGGGCAGCATTGTCACTCAAAAGTTTAAGGATTCCCTGCTTTCCTAGAGAAGTTTCTCAAAGCCTGGTAATTATAAATACTCTGTAAAAATGGCTGTGTTTGCTGTTGTCTGGTCTCATTCCAGCAGGGAATCAGTGTGGGTGATTAGTCAGTCTTCTCAATCTTCAGTAGCAGTGAGGTGGGTTTGTGGTGCTGTTGCTGTTCCTTTGGGGTTTTTAAATTTATTTCTTTGATATTTTTTCACTGCCAGTTCTCTTGGTATATTTAGAAAGTCAGATTAAAAAGTTATACTGTTGTTTAGAAAACTCAGAGAACAAAAATGTGGGATGGATTTCTGTTCTTGAAGTGATAGTTCTTTTCGTTTTGCTGCTGCTGAGTCGCGTCAGTCGTGTCCGACTCTGCGCGACCCCACAGAGGACAGCCCACCAGACTCCCCTGTCCCTGGGATTCTCCAGGCAAGAACACTGGAGTGGGCTGCCATTTCCTTGTCCAAGGCATGAAAGTGAAAAGGGAAAGTGAAATCGCTCAGTCGTGTCCGACTCTTAGAGACCTCATGGACTGCAGCCCACCAGGCTCCTGCATCCGTGGGATTTTCCAGGCAAGAGTACTGGAGTGGGGCGCCATTGCCTTCTCCATCTTTTCCTTCTAAACCAAAGCAAATTGTTTGGTTTTCTAATTATAAGTTTTGGTACAAAGAACTTACTAATTCTGGGAAATAACTTCCATTTGATTGCAAGCTGATACACCCTACAAGATTACACGAAAGTTTCTCATGCAGCTGAGTGCCTGGACCCTAAGACCAAAGTGGAGGACCCCTGGTAGGCCCTCAGAGAATGGGGATTTGAGAGTTTGCCAAGTAAACCAAGTATCACAGTGACTCTAATGCTAGAGAGAACTGAGATCAGGTTCCAGATTTGCCTCTTGCTGACTGAATGAACTCGAGCAAGAAAGGAACCACTCTGCGCTTCAGTCTTTTCATCTGTGAAACGGGTGTAAAATAAAACCATGCCTCTGTGTCTTGAGAAATAGAGGAGATAGTGCAAGTGCAGATCATGGCACAACGCCTGACCTAGAGTAACTGCTTATTAAATGTTTGTTTTCTGTTTTAAAATTTAATTAGAACATTGTTTTATATTGTGGTGTTGGTTTCTGCCACACGACAGAGGGAATCAGCCCTGATCACGCCCCCGGCCGCCCCGCCCCGCCCGTTCCTCCGGCCAGCGCAGCCCCAGCCCGTTCCCGGTGTTGACAGCAGGGTCTCCCCAGCCAGGCCCAAGTGCTGTGTTTCTGAGACACCTGGGTCTGTTCCTACTTCCATGACCGCATCAGGCTCAGTCTGAATATCTAGAGGCCTCCGTGGCTTCTTTTCAGATATTCTGGAGTTTCTGGTGGTAGTCAGAGATTTCAGGACCCAAACGGATGCTACTTCAGCCGCAGATTATAGAATTCTTCAGGCTATGCCTTGTAAATACTGTATTAATAAAGCAGTCAAAGAAACAGCGATGTCTTTGAGTTTAAAACACAGTGTAGGAATGAGCTGAGGTCCAGTAACCCATTGGTTCAGGTGATTTCTGGGTGGAGGGCCTTTGCAGTTCTTATGGATGCCTTCAGTGGGGGCCTTTGCAACATTGGCTGTGGTATATTTTCTGAGACTTTAGTTAGCAATGGGACCCCTTATCCCATCATTGGGAAATATGATCAAAACTAATTTCTTTGCAAACTTAAAACAACTTTAACACAAGCTGTGCACGAAGTAATTTTTAGTAGATCGAATGGATGTCCCTTCTATTTTGGGTATCTGTTTTCCTAAACAATTTACAATTCCAAATTGGATGCATCTCACCTTAAGCCAGAGTTTCACAGCCTTGGCACTATTGATATTTTGAGCCAATAATTCTTCCCATTTTTTTGAGTGATGTCATCTTGTGTTTTGTAGGATGCTTAGCAATGTCTTTGTCTTCTGCTTATAAAATGTTAGAAAACCCCTCCCACTCAGACAACAAAAATGTCTTCAGAGATTGATAAATGTCACCTAGGGAGGTGGGCAAAATCACCCCCAGTTGCGAGCCGCTGTCTTAAGTACAGTTACTTCTTGTTCAGTTGCAAAGTTGGGTCTGACTCTGTGACCCCGTGGACTTCAGCAAACCAGGCTTCCCTATCCTTCACTATCTCCCAGAGTTTGCTGAAATTCATGTCCATTGAGTCAATGATAACTTCCAACCATCTCATCCTCTGTCTCCCTTCAATCTTTCCCAGCATCAGGGTCTTTTCCATTGAGTTGGCTCTTCACATCAGGTGGCCAAAGTATTAGAGTTTCGGCTTCAGCATCAGTCCTCTAGGATTGAGTGGCTTGATATCCTTGCTGTCCAAGGGACTGTCAAGAGTCTTCTCCAGCACCACAGTTTGAAAGCATCAATTCTTCAGTGCTCAGCCTTCTTTATGGTCCAACTCTCATGTCTGTACATGACTACTGGAAAAACCACAGCTCTGACTATACAGACCTTTGTCGACAAAGTGATATCTCTGCTTTTAAATATGCTGTCTATGTTTATCATTACTTTCCTTTTAAGGAGCAAGTAGAAAGTGAAAGTATTAGTCACTCAGTCATATCCGACTCTTTGTGACCCCTTGGACTGTAGCCCATCACACTCCTATATCCATGGAATTCTCCAGGTAAGAATACTGAAGTGGGTAGTCATTCCCTTCTCCAAGGAATCTTCCCAGCTCATGGATTGAACCCAAGTCTCCAGCATTGCTGATGGATTCTTTACCAGCTGAACACCAAGGAGCAAGTGTCTTTTAATTTCATGGCTGCAGTCACCATCCACAGTGATTTTTGGAGCCCAAGAAAATAAAATCTGCCACTGTTTCCACTTTTTCCCCAGCTATTTTTCATGAAGTGATGGGACCAGATAATTTTAACGTGTGTATATATGCTCAGTCGCTCAGTCATGTCTGCCTCTGTGACCCCATGGGTTTAGTCCACCAGGCTCCTCTGGATTGAATGTCAAAGTGATGTTCAGAATCTCCCTTTCTCCATGATCTTTCTCCTCTATTCGCCACACTTCCAGTAGCCCTGACTCCGGTCTCTGTCTTCTCTGCTCATCTGTCTCTGTCTCCATCCCAGCTGTGTCAGCCATCAGAACGCCGTTTTGGAGTCTCTCCGACGCCTCTCCCTTTCCTCCCTTCCCGCGGCCGCCGCCCTCATCCGTGCCTGCACTTCTGTGCTGCCTTCTCCAGCAGCCTCCCGAGTTTTCTCTCCAGCATATGTCCTGCACCCCTTATCTTCTTAAAGCACTGATCCTAATGCTCCCGGACTTGGAAACCTCAGTAACTTTTCTTCTGTGCACGGTGTTGATCACAGATCCCCAGTCTTGGTGTATGAAACTTTCCATACTCACACCTCATCCGATTCACATTAGACTGCCCCGTCATGCACCCAGTGGAATAGCCTGCCCAGGGGTTCTCGCTGTGCTTGTGTGTGTATTGAAGCCCAGCTCTTGCGCCATTGCTCACTTTCTTTTCATGGAATAGTCGTGGCTTTCATCTCCTTCTGCTAAATTCTTCTTATCCTTGAAGGAGAAAGCCCAGTGATGCGTCCTTTATGAAGTTTTCCCCAATTCCATCACTTTTCTTTAAGCTACCATTGCCTTTCCTGAGCTTCTTCCTTGTATCACTTGTTCTAGCACTGTGCATAATTAGAGACTCAAGAAGGATTTTTTAGCATTTCTTGTCATTTTTAACTGGAGGATAGTTGCTTTACAGTGTTGCGTTGGTTGCTGCCATTCGTCAGCATGAGGCAGCCGTCGGTGCACACGGTAACCCACCTCTGTGCCCGCCTCCCCCTGCCTCCCCATCGCACCCCCGGGCTGTCATGGAGCCCCGGTGAGCTCCCTGCATCAGACAGCAAGTTCCCACCGGCTGCCTCTTTCACATAACGGCAGTATATGTCTCCATGTTCCCTCTCCAATTGTCCCACCCTCTTCTTACCCCACTGTGTCCATTGCTGCCCTGCAGATAGGTTCATCAGTACCATCTTTCTAGATTCCATGTATACACATTAGTATATGATATTTGGTACTTTGGCCACCTCATGTGAAGAGTTGACTCACTGGAAAAGACTCTGATGCTGGGAGGGATTGGGGGCAGGAGGAGAAGGGGACCACAGAGGATGAGATGTCTGGATGGCATCACTGATTTGATGGGCGTGAGTCTGAGTGAACTCCGGGAGTTGGTGATGGACAGGGAGGCCTGGCGTGCTGCGATTCATGGGGTCACAGAGAGTCGGACACGACCGAGCGACTGCACTGAACTGAGCTGAACTGACATGATATTTGTTTTTGTCTTTCTGACTTACTCCACTCTGTGTAATAGGCTCTAGGTTCATCCACCTCATTAGGATTGACTCACATGCGTTCCTTTTTGCAGCTGAGTAATGTTCCATCGTATATATGTACCATATCCTCTTTATCCGTTCATCCGTCAGTGGACATCTAAGTTGCTTCCATGTCCTGCCTACTGTAATGAGTGTTGCAGTGAACACTGGGGTCATGTGTCTGTTTCAGTTATGGTTTCCTTGGGGTATATTTTTCTGGGCTCCAAAATCACTGCAGATGGTGATAGCAGCCATGAAATTAAAAGATGCTTACTCGTTGAAAGGAAAGGTATGACCAACCTAGACAGCATATTAAAAAGCAGAGACAGTACTTTGCCAACAAAGGCTATAGTTTTTCCAGTGGTCATGTATGGATGTGAGAGTTGGACTGTGAAGAAAGCTGAGCACTGAAGAATTGATGCTTTTGAACTGTGGTGTTGGAGAAGACTCTTGAGAGTCCCTTGGACTGCAAGGAGATCCAACCAGTCCATTCTAAAGATGATCAGCCCTGGGTATTCTTTGGAAGGACTAATGCTAAAGCTGAAACTTCAATACTTTGGCCACCTCATGCAAAGAGTTGACTCATTGGAAAAGACTCTGATGCTGGGAGGGATTGGGGGCAAGAGGAGAAGGGGACAACAAAGGATGAGATGGCTGGATGGCATCACCGACTTGATGGACATGAATTTGAGTGAACTCCGGGAGATGGTGATGGACAGGGAGGCCTGGAGTGCTGTGATTCATGGGGTTGCAAAGAGTCGGACATGACAGAGAGACTGAACTGAACTGGGGTATATACCCAATAGTGGCATAAGAAGGACTTTTTGTATAAGTAGGTGACTGAACAGAGATGGGATCCTTTCATTAATGGAATTAAAACTTGAAATGTTTTTCCCTTCTACTGAAAGATTTGTTAGAAACTGCTTGTTATCAGCTAATCTGTAATACTCAATATGAATAGCCACAGAGCTTTTCCTAAAAATACCAGTTATGCAAGTCATCAAATCCTCCCTCGCACTACATGTTAGCTCTGTTACTTTGGTCGTATTACTTTGCTGCTCTAAACCTTGCTTGTCTCAGCTTTTCACCTCGTTACTGTTATGAAATCATGTATATAAAGGGGTCCATGGAGTGCCTGCAATCCAGGGTTCAATGCATACTGACTAATTATACTTTACCATTGGAACTATCCAGGACACTCTCTCTAAGTGAATTTCTTCTATAAGGATTTCTACAAAATGCCTATAATATAGAAAAAGCTGTGTGCTGCTTGGATATTTTTCTGCTGTGGATTTAGGAGGAAGGCCAATGAAATGGGACCTAACTTTAATGAATGCTCTTTGGGATGATGTCTAAAGTGATGTAAACTTGCTGTTTACAGTAGTTTCTTACAGCAACTGTGTGGGCATGTAGATTGACAGGAGTAGGGTCTCCCTTGTAGTCGACATTAGAGCTCTTAAGTGCATCTTTTCCCCCATGAGGACAATGTTTGCCTATAGGAATCTTTGCTTTGGAATGTAATGTAAACTGATGGAAAAATCAGTCTAACATTAATTAATTCATTTGGGGATGTACCTATTTAATATCTAAGATATGGTTAGTACTTATAATGGAATTTCTTTTAAACTAGGGTTTGTTTTGGTTAGTTATAGGCTGTGTAATTTTGAGGGGAAGGTAGTGACAATTTTTGGTGCTCTTAAAAGCACTCATGAAGATGTGCCTTCATTATCTTTGCCAAATCCTGATAAGATTTGACCAACAGTACACAAAATCCACATAAGGGAAGTTCAGTTCAGTTCAGGTCAGTCGTCCAGTAGTGTCCGACTCTTTGGGACCCCATGGACTGCAGCACACCAGGCCTCTCTGTCCATCACCAACTCCCACAGTTTACTCAAACTCATGTCCATCGAGTCGGTGAAGCCATCCAACCATCTCATCCTCTGTCATCTCCTTCTCCTCCCACCTTCAGTCTTTCCAAATGAATTAGCTCTTCGCATCAGGTGGCCAAAGTATGGGAGCTTCAGCTTCAGCATCAGTCCTTCCAATGAATATTTAGGACTGATCTCCTTCAGGATGGACTGATTGGATCTCCTCGCAGTCCAAGGGACTCAAGAGTCTTCTCCAACACCACAGTTCAAAAGCATCAATTCTTTGGCACTCAGCTGTCTTTCTAGTCCAACTCTCGCATCCATACATGACTACCGGAAAAACCATACCTTTGACTAAACAGTCCTTTGTTGGCAAAGTAATGTGTCTGCTTTTTAATATGCTATCTAGGTTGGTCATAACTTTTCTTCCAAGGAGCAAGCGTCTTTTAATTTCATGGCTTCAGTAATTTCATCTGCAGTAATTTTGGAGCCCAAGAAAAGAAAGTCTGACGCTGTTTCCCCTGTTTCCCCATCTATTTCCCATGAAGTGATAGGACCAGATGCTATGATCTTAGTTTTCAGAATGTTAAGTTTTAACGTAACTTTTTCACTCTCCTCTTTCACTTTCATCAAGAGGCTCATTAGTTCTTCTTCCCTTTCTGCCATAAGGTTGGTGTCATCTGCATATCCAAGGTTATTGATATTCCTCCCGGAAATCTTGGTTCCAGCTTGTGCTTCCTCCATCCCAGTGCTTCTCATGATGTGCTCTGCATAGAAGTTAAACAAGCAGGGTGACAGTATACAGCCTTGATGAACTCTTTTCCCTATTTGGAACCAGTCAGTTGTTCCATGTCCAGTTCTAACTGTTGCTTTCTGACTTGCATACAGATTTCTCAAGAGGCAGGTCAGGTGGTCTGGTATTCCCATCTCTTGAAGAATTTTCCACAGTTTGTTTTGATCCACACAGTCAAAGGCTTTGGCATAGTCAATAAAGTAGAAATAGATGTTATCCTGGAGCTCTCTTGCTTTTTCCATGATCCAACGGATGTTGGAAATTTGATCTCTGGTTCCTCTGTCTTTTCTAAAACCAGCTTGAACATCTGGAAGTTCATGGTTGAAGCCTGGCTTGGAGAATTTTGAGCATTACTTTACTAGTGTGTGAGATGAGTACAATGGTGTGGTAGTTTGAATATTCTTGGGCACTGCCTTTCTTTCGGGTTGGAATGAAAACTGACCTTTTCCAGTCCTGTGGCCACTGCTGAGTTTTCCACATTTGCTGACATATTGAGTGCAGCACTTTTATAACACCATCTTTTAGGATTTGAAACAGCTCAACTGGAATTCCATCACCTCCATTAGCTTTGTTCATAGTGATACTTTCTAAGCCCACTTGACTTCACATTCCAGGATGTCTGGCTCTAGATGAGTGATCACACCATCGTGATTATCTGGGTCATGAGTATCTTTTTTGTACAGTTCTTCTGTGTATTCTTGCCACTTCTTCTTAATATCTTCTGCTTCTGTTAGGGCCATACCATTTCTGTCCTTTATCGAGCCCATCTTTGCATGAAATGTTCCCTTAGCATCTCTAATTTTCTTGAAGAGATGTCTAGTCTTCCCCATTCTATTATTTTCCTCTGCATTGATCACTGAGGAAGGCTTTCTTATTTCTCCTTGCTGTTCTTTAGAACGCTGCATTCAGATGGGTATATCTTGCCTTTTCTCCTTTGCCTTTTGCTTCTCTTCTTTTCTTAGCTGTTTGTAAGGCCTTCTCAGACAGCCATTTTGCTTTTTTGCGTTTCTCTTTCTTGGGGATGGTCTTGATCCCTGCCTCCTGTACAATGTCATGAACCTCTGTTCATAGTTCATCAGGCACTCTGCCTATCAGATCTAATCCCTTGAATCTATTTCTCACTTCTAGTGTATAATTGTAAGGGGTTTGATTTAGGTCATACCTGAATAGTCTAGTGTTTTTCTCTACTTTCTTCAATTTAAGTCTGAATTTGGCAATAGGGAGTTCATGATCTGAGCTACAATCAGCTCCCAGTCTTGTTTTTGCTGACTGTATAGAGCTTCTCCATCTTCAACTGCAAAGAATATAATCAGTCTGATTTTGGTGTTGACCATCTGGTGATGTCCATGTATAGAGGCTTCTCTTGTCCGTCCGTCTTGGGTGGCCCTACACGGCGTGGCTCATAGTTTCATTGAGTTAGACAAGGCTGTGGTCCATGTGATTAGATTGGTTAGTTTTCTGTAATTGTGGTTTTCAGTCTTTCTGCTCTCTGATGGAGAAGGATAAGAGGCTTATGGAAGCTTCTGATGGGAGAGAGTGACTGAGGGGGAACTGGGTCATAAGGGAGAGCCATACTCTAAAATTGCTCTAGCGCTCTCGCAGTCATGAGTCTGCAAGTCCATTAGTGGTGTGTCCTGACTGGAATTTGTAACAGTGAAGTCTATTAACGAATATAAAGTATTGCTCTTCTTCAGTGTTTTTGTAAATGTAATTATAAGAATGTAAATTGCTTTATATGAATGTAAATTATTTCTCATTTACCCCATAATATACATTTAATATTATAAAAGTTTGCTTTATAATTGACCAATAAATTTAATAGTACCTGTAATTTTACAATAAAACAGACATGTATCTTCTCTTCAGAATATTTTCATATTTTAGCAGCTTTAAAATGATAATAGTTAAAAGTCTACAAAAGCTAATGAATTAATTAATTTGTTTTTATCTATGTGAGGATATATAGAAGCATAATTTTGTGTTGCATTTCTGTTCTTGAATATGATTGAAAACCATTGAGATCTTCAAATAAGTGTCTTGTTAATATGTGGAAATTACTGTTTCCATCTTCATAATGAACAATATACAGATGAGAAAAGTTGATATTTACCAATATAGGAGATTGTATTGTGTATAAACTAAGCCAGAAATGACTACAAATGACTGAGAGAGCTTTTTTAATCTTGCTATTTTGGTAAAGCAATAATGTCAATTTAGATGAAGAAATGTCTTGTTTGAAATAGATGGATTTGATATCAAAAAATATTTTATCAAAGATATGAGAATGCTGTAGTAGAATGACATGACGGATGGGCAGCAGACACGACTGCACACGGCTCTTCCTCCTCGAGATACTTGGCTTCCTGGTGAACATTTCATGGTCCTGTTCGTTGCTGGGGCAGCTGGGAAACTCTTTCCCGCCTCTATTTGAAATGAGTGTGCATTCGGGTGGCCTTTTGGCCAGAGTTCTTTAAGAAGAAACCGTCGCTTGAAAGGCTGTGTCCCTTCCGTATGCAACATTGGTAGTGGAAGGGAAAGGTCACCGTTCGTGCAAACAATTAGAAACTTCTGTTTGCGTTAGTTTTAGTTGATTAGTGATAGAAGTGGTAAGCTACTTTAAGGACTATTTGCCTTGTGCAGTTTCATGAGTATTGATTTGTCCAGATTAATTTGAAATATTAACATTGTAGGTGGTGAACAGAACAAGGAACGTCATTTATTAATGAGCCTGCATCTGTGTGGCTAGGTCAGTCTTCATTTGAGGTTCTAAAATCAGATACAGTAAAGGGAAATGAAGGGAATTAAAATTCATTTAGCTCCACTTATATGCCTGACACTGTGCTAGGATCTTTCACAAAAAATATCTAATTTAATCATCAAGACGATCTTAGTTGTTAGGATTATGATTTCCATTGTTTACAGATAAAGAAACTTACTCAACTCATTTTTTTTCTCTTTTCCTCTAATTATTAAATTCACTAATTCTTTCCCCCCAAGGTGCACAGGAGGAGCTAAATAAAAGTTAGCTTTGGAAAAACAGTTTTCTGTTTGGCCATATGTAGACAAATCTGATCATATTTTGTTGAACTGGCTCAGTTTTTCTGTCTGCAGCCAGTGGCAGCTTCTGCTACTAGGTAATTTTGATTATCACCTGAATAATTGCAAGAGTCTGCGATGCCCTAGCCAGAAAATTTTTTGTGTGTCTGTGTAAGCTACACATGCTTCTTCAGGAAGCAGTTCATGCAGTCTAGGATTAAAGTTAGGAAGGGAGCAAAGGAGCTTATCATTTTGTTTGGCTCATTAAGCAATAATTAGATGCCATTTCTAATTAATGCAGGAAACAGAATAGACCACTACATTTTAGCCGTTACAGATTGCATTTTAGGCCAACTCAAGTTATTTCATGACCCTAAGCAAACATTACCAATAATAAAGAGGAAATTGACATTCTCCCAAGGGATTTCCAATCATTCCTGATCGCATCAATGCCCTGGCATGCAGCCTAATACTCTAATCTCTTTCCCCCAGCCTCCTTTGGCCATTCCCACTCTATGGAAGGGGCAGGAATGTCTCCAGTCTCCTGGGGGAAATAAAGCATCTGCCCAGTCCTTTCTGTGACTGGCCTTTGTGGTCTCAGTTTGGGCACTTTTTGATCACCACTGTCCCACTTAGCTGCTCTTAGCCATTTAGTTGCAGCCCACAGATACTTGCTCAGGAGGCCCAATCTGACATTTGGAGATACACTTTGAGTTGTAACCTCCTTTTCCTTTACTTTTTCTTTGAAGATTAAGACACCAAGGTGGCTTTTTTTTTTTTTTTTTTTTTAACTCTGAGCCTCTAGGTTGAGTGACCTTCCTCCAGCTCTGAGGGCTGGACCCTCAGCTCTAAATGGAAGCTGAAGTAAGTGTGTGATGATGCAGAGCGAAGGCTCTACAGTCATAGACAGGATCTGTTCAACAGAGAACTGCACTGTTTGTGTAAATTTCTTGGTTTAAAAGTAGTTTTCCTAGGTTACATTTTGGGTTGTTTTACTACAGAAGAAAAGGGTACAGAGTCTGTAGTGTTTCAGTGTTTTAGTGACATTGATAAATCACTGGGAACAAGGAATCTATAATTTCAATTAATATTGCATTTTCAGGGATAGGAATAGCAATATTCTAATCTGTTTCATAGCTATTTAAATTTTCCCTGAAAGACCGACTGAGAACAAAGACCAGAACAAAAAGTGAAGAGATTTTACCTTCACACTGAAAACTGAGTCCATTTTGTAATTGAATCCTGGTGTGTTCTCTGATTTCAAGATCAATAAAATATAGGAATTCATTTTGAAATTTCTAGTTGGTTTAAGTTTGTCTCCTTTGCTTCTGACCGAAAAGCAAAATGCAGAAATATTACTGAAAAAAATTACTTAACAAAAAAAGCCTCTACCCATAGGGTGTGAAATGCTGCGAAAAAGGCAGAAGAGCTCAGAACTGAGGAGAGACACCTCACGCCTCCCTCTGCATAAATTCTTAGCTCAGCAGAAAGAATAAGTAGAGCCTGTTAATGCAGGGGTTCTCGACTCTCAGGCCATGGACTGGTACTGGGTCGTGGCCGGTTCAGACCCTGGCCGCATGCAGGAGGCGAGCGCTGGCAGTGAGGGAGCCTCTATGCTTCACCGCTGGGCACAGCCTCCTGTCAGGGTGGCCGTGCCTCAGACTCAGAGTGCAGCCTCCTGTCAGGACGTTGGGGAATCAGACTCAGGGCACAGCCTCCTGTGAGAACGGCGGGGCCTCAGACTCAGAGCGTGGCCTAATGTGAGGTCAGCGGGGCCTCAGACTCAGAGTACAACCTCCTGTCAGGACAGTAGGGCCTCAGACTCAGGGCGCGGCCTCCTGTGAGGATGGCGGGGCCTCAGACTCAGGGCGTGGCCTCCTGTGAGGATGGTGGGGCCTCAGACTCAGGGCGCGGGCTCCTGTGAGGACGGCGGTGCTCAGACTCAAAGGAGCCCCCACTCCACTGCAAGCTGCACACGAGGGTTCCTTAGAACCATCCTGAAACCACCCCCACCCACAGGCCGCAGAAAAATGGTCAACCACAGAACCGGTCCATGGTGCCACAGAGGTTGGGAACCGCTGTATTAATGCATTTTTGATAACATGCTAGGAGAATTTCTACCTGCAAACTAGGCAAGTAGGGGTGGAGGATGGGTGAGTTGTAAAATTGAGGCAGCCTGATGCAGAGACTGGATGTACCAGAAAATGAATGTAAAATTTCAGAGTCTCATGATGTAGTGATTTGAAGCAGTGAAGGTTAGTTTCAAGGAATCCATTTTTGCTTCGGTAGATATATTCAGTAGATCTAAGCAGAATAAATCTCCTTTGGCAGATCTATTCATCCTAAAAGAAATCAGTCCTCAATATTCGCTGGAAGGACTGATGCTGAAGCTGAAACTCCAATATTTTGGCCACCTGATGCAAAAAACTGACTCATTGGAAAAGACCCTGATGCTGGGAAAGATTGAGGGCAGGAGGAGAAGGGGACGTCAGAGGATGAGATGGTTGGATGGCATCACCGACTCAATGGACATGAGTTTGAGTAAACTCCGGGAGTTGGTGATGGACACGGAGGCTTGGCGTGCTACAGTCCATGAGGTCACAAAGAGTCGGACATGACTGAGTGCCTGAACTGACTGAGATCTATTCAGTAGACTCCCATTTCAAGGGGTATGTTATTGTTCTCAAAATACATAATCAGTGTAAAATCTTTGAAAGAATTTGGGTTCTCAGAAATACGCAATTCTCATCTCTTTCAAACTTAGGCCTGTTAGAAGTGTTTTGTCCATTCACTCAGTCATTTCTGACTCTCTGCGACTCCAGGGACTGCAGCACGCCAGGCCTCCCTGTCCATCACCATCTCCCAGAGTTTAGTCAAACTCATGTCCATCGAATTGGTGATTCCATCCAACCACCTCATCCTCTGTCATCCCCTTCTCCTCCCGCCTGCAATCTTTCCCAGCATCAGGGTCTTTCCAATGAGTCAGTTCTTCTCATCAGGTGGCCAGACTATTGGAGTTTTACCTTCAGTGTCAGTCCTTCCAATGAATATTCAGGACAGATTTCCTTAGAGTTGTTTAGGTTTTACTGGTTGGATCTCCTTGAGTCCAAGAGACTCCCAAGAGTCTTCTCCAACACCACAGTTCAAAAGCATCAATTCTTTGGTGCTCAGCTTTCTTTACAGTCCAACTCTCACATCCATACATGACCACTGGAAACACCTTGGCTCTGATTATATGGACCTTTGTTGGTAAAGTACTGTCTCTGCTTTCTAATATGCTGTCTAGGTTGGTCATAGCTTTTTTCCCAAGGAGCAAGTGTCTTTTAACTTCATGGCTGCAGTCACCATCTGCGGTGATTTTGGAGCCAAGAAAAGAACGTCTGTCACTGTTTCCCCTGTTTCCCCGTCTATTTCCCATGAAGTGATGGGACTGGATGCCATGATCATAGTTTTCTGAATGTTGAGCTTTAAGCCAACTTTTCACTCTCCTCTTTGACTTTTCATCAAGAGGCTCTTTAGTTCCTCTTCACTTTCTTCCATAAGGGTGGTGTCATCTGCCTATCTGAGGTTATTGGTATTTCTCCTGGCAATCTTGATTCCAGCTTGTGCTTCTTCCAGCTCAGCATTTCGAATAATAAGTTAAATAAGCAGGGTCACAATCCTTTCCCAATTTTGAACCAGTCTGTTGTTCCATGTCAGCTTCTAACTGTTGCTTCTTGGCCTGAAAACAGATTTCTCAGGAGACAGGTAAGGTGGTCTGGTATTCCCATCTCTTTAAGACTTTTCCACAGTTTGTTGTGATTCACACAGTCAAAAGCTTTAGCATAGTCAATTAGGGAGAAGTAGATGTTTTTGTGGAATTCTTTTGCTTTTTCTATGATCCAAGGATGTTGGCAATTTGATCTCTGGTTCCTCTGTCTTTTCTAAATCCAGCTTGAACATCTTCAAGTTCTCAGTTCACGTACTGTTGAAGCCTGGCTTGGAGAATTTTGAGCATTACTTTGCAAGCATGTGAGATGAGTGCAATTGTGCAGTAGTTTGAGCATTCTTTGGCCTTGCCTTTCTTTAGGATTGGAATAAAAACTGACCTTTTCCAGTCCTGTGGCGACTGCTGGGTTTTCCAAGTTTGCTGGCATATTGAGTACAGCACTTTAACAGCATTATCTTTTAGAATTTGAAATAGCTCATCTGGAATTCCATCACCTCCACTAGCTTTGTTTGTAGTGATGCTTCCTAAGGCTCACTTGACTTCACACGATCACACCATTGTCATTATCTGGGTCATTAAGATCGTTTTTGTATAGCTCTTCTGTGTATTCTTCCCACCTCTTCTTAATAGAGTTATTATGGTCATCAATTTAAGATGTATATAAATACTGAATAAAGCTCAACATTCAGAAAACGGAAGATCATGTCATCTGGTCCCATCACTTCATGGGAAATAGATGGGTAAACAGTGGAAACACTGTCAGACTTTATTTTTTGGGGCTCCAGAATCACTGCAGATGGTGACTGCAGCCATCAAATTAAAAGACGCTTACTCCTTGGAAGAAAAGTTATGACTAACCTAGATAGCATATTCAAAAGCAGAGACATTACTTTGCCAACAAAGGTCCATCTAGTCAAGGCTATGGTTTTTCCTGTGATCATGTATGGTTGTGAGAGTTGGACTGTGAAGAAGGCTGAGTGCCGAAGAATTGATGCTTTTGAACTGTGGTGTTGGAGAAGACTCTTGAGAGTCCCTTGGACTGCAAGGAGATCCAACCAGTCCATTCTGAAGGAGATCAACCCTGGTGTTCTTTGGAAGGAATGATGCTAAAGCTGAAGCTCCAGTACTTTGGCCACCTCATGCGAAGAGTTGACTCATTGGAAAAGACTCTGATGCTGGGAGGGATTGGGGGCAGGAGGAGAAGGGGACGACCCAGGATGAGATGGCTGGATG